>NC_134592.1:63724423-64036730 GCF_037038515.1 Microtus pennsylvanicus
GTGAAACCCAGGGCAAGAAGCAAGAAGTATAGGCCAATGTAAGACCTGTCGTATTTTTATTATATTTTATTTTAGCTTGTGCAAAACAGAATGTATGTAGAGCAGGCTGTGTCCACACACAGTAACCAGGAAGAATGGAGGCTGAGAAGGTGTCTTAGTGACTTTTCTGTTTTGTATTAAAACACCATGACCAAGACAACTTATCGAGTCTCAGATTCCATGACGAAAGACTGAAGGGACAGCAGAGAGCTGCCATCTTGATCTACAACCAAGAGGCAGAGAGATACACTGAAATCCCAGGAACCTTTTGAAACTTCAAAGCCTGCTCCCAGTGACAGACATCCCCCATCAAAGCCACTCCTCTTAATCCTTCTCAAACAATTCCACCAAGTGGGGACCAAATATTTAAATATATGAGCCTGTGAGAGGGCACATTCAAACCACCACAGAAGATAGATGAACGCTAAAGATGCATGCTAACCACAGTATAATACCCTAGCTAAAACCTTGTATCAGATTATCCACAGCTCTAGCTCCGTGAATTTTGATTTCCTGAAATGAGAGAACACTTACTTTTCTTTCTATGTGTTTTAGGCACTGGCCATCTTCACTCTTTGTTAAATTAAGATGAACTGATGTGAAATGAGAAACAAGGCGTGGTGCAGAAGCTCTGGGCTCCTGGCAGATCTGCGTCAGCTGTCATCTGCACTTTATTTCCCCCTCAAGTGATTTCAAAGCACAAATTTGATGTAAAATCTTGAACTGCTTTATTCATTTTGAGTCTTTGTTTTAAAAAGAAATGGCAGAAACAGAGGGAGAAAAACCCATATTTTGTACAAAAAGCAATTAAGACTGAAAAAAATCTTTAATTGCTTCCCAGGCTACCTTTTCTAGATTTGTGGGAGAGGTTTAGTCAGGTCTGTGGGCTCCTCTGAGCTTCATTATGGCATCAGGTTGCTTGGGAAACCTTTAAGCAAGAAACAGAACCCTTCTTGCTACTCAGGAGTCTTCAAGGTGGGCTATGGACAACCCACTTCTGTCCTTTCTGTGTTGACAGAGACACTCCCCATCCTTTCACTTTCTCCCTGGTTAAGCAGGATGCCATTAGTCAGGATGGTACACTTACCTCACTCTGATCTATTTAACATTTCCCCACGTGAGATGCTTTCTTGTTTTTCCATTCATTAACAGCGTGCACTAAAGGCAAGATAACATGAAGACCGTAGAAAATGTCAGTTTTTTATACAGATGACTAAGTTGCTACCTACATCTCACTGTTGGTGGGAAAAATTCCTCCTCCCCCAATTAATATTCAAAAGCCCACTGCTCTATCCCATTTTTTCCATTTTTGCATTTTATAAAGACTAATTGATGTACAGGAAATAAGATTTAGCACTTTCAGTCTCTAATGCCTTAATTGATCACCTTGGTCAAGGGCAGCTGAGTTAAACATTCTCACCAACAAAAAGCAAGTGGTTAGAGGCTTAGAGGGTAGACTAGACAGACCATGGAATGAAAGACTCCCAAATCTCCAACACTGTGACCACTTAAGCCTAAAAAGACCAGATGGTGGGGCTCTTTTGATCCCCTGAAAACACAGGGTTTTCTGAGGAAACAAACAGAAGATGCTTTTGGCTTCCACCTCAACCGTGGGAAACATCAGAGGCAGAACAGGAAACAGAGCACACTGAGGGGAGAGCCGCTCAACACACAGAAGTCTCTGCTATCTGCCACCATAGCCCTCTCTGGTTTTGTTCTCCCACATGAGAAAAGATGGAGGTGTCTGTTCCTATCACCTTTGTCTAAAGTGAGTGACCACTGTTCCATGTCTCTTGCCTTTTATTAAAACAAAGCACAGCACACAAATGAAATGCTTCCTCTTTGGCTCCAGCGGCTTCTATAAGATTGCTCTTCAGTAGAAGAGGTTCTTGTCTTTGTTTGTTTGCAGCCTCCTCTTTAAAGAAAAAGGAGTCACTGTTTGTCCCAAGAATCTTTTCATTGATTCTTTCTGCTTTCTTGCTTTATATCCAAGAGGGTATTTGACCCTGACTCTCAATTTAAACCACCAGCACCTCTGTTATTATCCCATGAGGATTTACATCCCAAGCCTCAATTTTACTTGTGAAAACTGAAAATATTGGGAATATTTTACCGTCATGTTCTAAAATTAGCAAAGACTTCCCAAACTGAGTGCGGGCGAGATGAGCATGTTTTTCCAAAACAGAGGAAGAATATATGCAAAGCTCAGAAGGTACAGCTGCAGTGATCCAGGATGGTACCAGAGAGTGTGGTGGTCAGGGGGTGCAGAATGCAACATTCCATAATCAGGTGTAGCCTGTGTGCACCCACAGGCAGCTAATGTTTGTAAGCTTGGGGATGACACGACTCTATATATTTTTAAGAGGATTATCAGAGAGGCAGTATGGAGGGCTAAGCATACTTGCAAAAGACTTGTTTCCGATATGCCAGTCTAGGAGGAAGCAAACAAGTAGTAAAAATCTAGGAGAGATGGGTAAGCATCTGAAAGGTCTGGAGCAAGGGGCCAAGAGGACAGGTCTTCTCTATTGCTCGTCTAGATCTGAGGCGGCACACCCAGAGCTGCTGGAAACTGCCCAGATGGCCTGCGAGATGGGAGTGCCTCACTGGGTATGTTAAGACCTGAGCCAGAAGTGAGTCTCCATCTTTTCTTTAATTTGTCTTACACTCTAAATCTTAGCAGTTTCTTCCACCGTTTCATGTATTCTGCATGTATCTGCTTCCTGAATCTCAGAAAGCAGCTGGCTGTAGTTTAATCAGAAAATATTTTTTCTTGCCGTACAATGCTGGTTTATGGAACAGCCATTACTGATAAACAGATGCTGCCCAAACATTTTAACTTTATGTTCCTTTTCTACTCTAAGATTTTTACATGGGTTTTAAAACATTTTATATAGTTTTCTAGCCTCAATATGGTTTTTTCCTAACATTATTATGTCTTTCCTCCCAGTGTATAATAAAAAAAATTAACAAGTCCTGTTACTGTTTATTCCCCATCTGTTAGGGAATGATATAAAATTTCATATATGCTTATAAAATAACTACTGAACATGCTAAATATAATCTATGGTATACTAAACATTATGTTCTTTGTATATGTTTTATGTACCACTTCTATAAAAACATGCATTATTATAGCACGAGCCATCCTGTTTAAACTATTGTAATTCTGTCATGCCGTGCAGTGGCAATGAAATTGAACTGGGCATCACATATATGCATAGTATAATGTATTGGAAAATTTTCTACACGTAAAGAGAGAACTATGTTCTTTTTAAGAGCATCAAAACCAGTTTTAAGTAGCCTGTCACATTCGTGTAAAAAGACGGAAAGTAAGGGACTGAACAAATAAAATAGCAGAGTACTGTAGATGGTATATTATTTAATATTTTTCATTTATAAGTATTTTTTGTTTCAGTTCATTCCTTTTCTTCCATTACATTATCTTTCTTTTCAGTCTTTCCTGGCTAAAATCAGCTAATAATAAGTTAAGGATGCTGTCCATTTTGTTGTGGAAAAGGAGAGACAAAATGACTACTCATTGAAGTAGATCACTTTACTAAAGTAAAATTCAAATATCTCCATCTTGAACTTGATTTTAAATGCCCACTGCTAGAAAAAGAAGTAATAAATCTTTGCATAACCCCTAAGACGTGATGTTATATAGGCTTCCTGAAAACCATTTGTGGGCAACACAACACACACACACTCACACACACAAACACTATTCCTTGTTATGGAAACTCATCTACCTTCTCTCCCATTCTTATTTCTACTCCATTTACAGTGAATTTGTAACTGACTTTTGCTTAGTTGTCAAAATTAACAGTAATAACCAAACCAGGAAGAGGAAGATGATGATCATGAGTTCAAGATCAGACTGAGCTAAAAATGTCATACTCTGTAACGAAACATTTAAACAAAATGTATCCAGAGTTTCAATGCTTTGTAAAATTATGAATGGAACTGGTAGAAAAATTAAGTTCTTTTATGTTTTATGTAGTAGGACCAGCTACAGAAAGAGAAAAGATCAAATTTAGAGCACTCTTTGACTACCTCAAATTTTACCCAAAATGTCGTATTTTAAGCTTCATTTTGAATCTATATTAATTTAGTTTTCAATATTTACTCAATCATAGCTAATATTCCTATTTTATAAATAGAAAATATGGTAATTAATAGATTACCAATACTTAATACAACACATGCCAAAAAATGAGTAGAAAAGCAGCAATACTTACTCTCTGATCTCTTATAAAACAAGAGTCATTATGAACAAAATCTGTGGAGTCTGTCTCTATCATTCATAAACTAAATGACCCTGAAAGAGAACCTCCTGTCTCTGTTTCCTCATTTGTGAATGCCATGCTTTAGTGGGTGATTGTGAAGAGCAAATTAAGACAATCCATGTGCAGCCAATGCCTGACAGAGAGTAAGGGCTAGATGAATCTCACTTCGCTAGCTGCATGACCTCATATCAAGCTGGAGAAGGAGGACTTGTTATTAAATCCTTCCGCTGGGAGGGAACTCAGAGCTCTAGAGGTCATGTAATGTATGTAAGGTTAAAAATAAAGGTGATGGGTTTCCATTTAAATCCACTCCTGCTTGATGGACTTACACTTACAGTAGTAGACCAAAGGGGCTCACAGCTGAACTTGCGTTAGAATCATCCTCCCTCTAGAGTTTCTCCTTAAATAGGTCTAAAAGACAGTAAAAACTCTGAACTTTGCATGTTTTCCCTAGAGTTGCCGATGCTACCAACTCAAGAATGTGATACCCTCAGTTCAGAATCACGATTGGGTTACAGTAACACTCCTTAATGCCCTATTCTAAAGTTGTCCAGAATATTCTCGTTGTGCACTTATGGTTTAGAAATATTACTCTTCTAGTCTTCCTATATTCAATTAAAACTTACAAATGCTTCTATAAATTATATAAAATGCTTCTAAAAATTTATAACTAATAGTGTTTCTAATTTGCTGCTCTATTGCTGTAAAAAGACATCATGACCAAGACAACATGTAAAAGAAATTATTTGATCAGGACCTTGCTTACTGCTTTAGGAGCTTAGTCCATAATCATCATGGTGGTGAGCAAGCCAGTTGGTAGGCAGTCACATCATGGGAGCAGAAACTGAGAGCTTTTTGTGTATGATTCACAAGATAGAGGCAGAAAGTCTGAGACTGTGTTTAGTGTGGATTTTGCAAACCTTAAATCCCATCCCCTGTGGCACACCTCCTCTAGTGAGGCCACATCTCCTCATCCTTTCTAAACTGTTCCAGAACTGGAAACCAATAATCCAAATATATGAGCCTATGGAGACCATGAAAACCACTACAAAGAATACAAAGAATAATATGATAGGCTTGTCAGTCAGCAACTCAAACCTATTAAGAAGGCAAGAAAGAGAAAAGAAAAAGGCAGTTAATCAATATAAATAGGTCTATATTCCCTTATCCTTTACACAAAATAAAACTCAAGAAAAGCTGACGCAGATGCCACTCAACTTCCTTACTCTTGTTCCTTCTTTTAACTGGCACATGGAAATAGATATCAAGTCTAGGCAAGAATTTAAAAGGCCAGTTTTTAGAGTAAATAAAGATTATTCCTCAATCACCTGAAAGTCTTAGGTTAATAATGGCAACAATGGAACATTTAAAGTGAAGAAGAGCCACTCATGCTACTGCATTCTATTGTCTCTCTCAGGAACTCATACTGTAACTGGGAGTCCAGAAAGTTCTACTCGGGTCTAAGCCAGAGAGAAAGGATGCCTATGCGAGAATAACACATATAGATAATTTTGATGTTGGCTGTCCTACTTTAAAAAGTCTAGTGAAAAATATGTTTGTTGAGGCAGCAGACATGATTATGGTGCAGTCTGAGGAAGAAACACAACTTCTGTTTCCTCCCTGTTGACATGGCTCAAATGGCTAAAAAGCATAGTCCAGAGATGAACATGCCACATGATGTACGGCCGAAAATGTATTCTGCATTTTGCTGAGGACGTGGGAAGAATACATTCTGGAAGTCATAGCTTCGTTTCTCATTTGTCCCAAACCCTCCTACTAGTCATTCCCTCTTCTGCTTTGAGATTATTATTGTTCTCCAAGAAATGAGGGAAAGCAATGAATTTCCTAGTAAAGAAATTTTATGTGCGTAATATTGAAAAACCATGTTTTTCTCATGAGAAAAAGGTGAAAACGTAAAAGAAGAATACCTGCAGATTTAGGGACTTGAAGTGTGGCGGCATTTCATTCGTATTTTAATAAATAAAACCTGCCTAAGGATCTGGGAGTAAAACATTCCCACTGGTCAGCCTTACAGATCATGTTATAGTAACACACACTTTTAATCCCAGTAACCACAATGACACACACCTTTAATCCCAGTGGCCACACTAGTTGCCCTAGAAACCAGGTGGCGCATGACACACACCTTTAATCCCAGCTCTAGACAGGATATAAAAAGTGAGGAAACGGCTCTCAACACACAGTCTCATTCCGAGATTCCAGGAGGCAGTATCGTCATTTCAGATTGTGATCGAGGTAGCATCCAATGACTGACTGACTGTTTTGCTTTTTGGATCTTCAGGTTGAACCTTAATTTCTGACTCTTGAGTTTTTATTAATCGTGTTTCATTAGATTATGCATTTGGAGCAATTGAAAAACCATTAGAAGTATTTACTGCTCAGTGAAAAGAGTATTTTGGAATAGAATGTATCTGGATGTGTGAAGAGATTCTTGTGCAGATGAAGAATGTTAGTTTTTCTTTTAATCACGATACTGTGGAGATTTAAAAAAATTGAAACTTACCCAAATTAACATTGGCATACTATCCATAAATACTGTAGACAAGTCAGAAGGCAAATATCCCATTTTGTCCTTGAAATACAGATTTCTTAGAAACCAGTATTCTTCCAACATGTGTGATCTGCTCAGGTTTACCTCAGCTCTAACAGTAGTTGTGGAACTGGGAACCTTCCATATTCTATCTGCACTGGGAACCTTTCATATTCTATCTGCCCTGGCAATCTTCCCTATTCTATCTGCCATGCTAGGGAGCAGAGACACAGAAATGAGAAGGACAATGTTCCTGTCCCCATTGGATCTTGTTTACTCTGGTGACTAGTCATAGATATTTTATTTCCTCATGCATCTTTTCTCAGTCTATATGAATATATTTATCTTATAGAGCTCTTGTAGGTTCTTCCTTTCTCAAATATAAGTACAACTAGAACTCATTGCAGCTCCAATACACTTCCTCTCTCCTCTCTAACTCATCTTTGTTGAACCCAATGTGTTCTGAAAAGGACACTATTCCCTATAAAATTATCAACTCACCTCCAGGGAGCGACCTAAGCAAGAGAACTGCCTTTCTACTGATACCACAAACCTCCAGCAACAAGTTTCATCACTCAACCTTAGAGCAATCAGCAAAATCTACAGATTTAATTATAGCCGAGTAATTGTAGAAAAGATCATCCATTATTCTAACTGCTCTGGAAGAGAAGAGCCTGCTCTAAAATGACTTGCAGTAGCATAAATGGAGATCTATTCATTAGGACCATGAAATAAAATGAAAATCTGTTTTGTTTGCAGAGCAATGTGATTACCAGCAACGGTAATGACATTATCAGAGGAAAGCATCGTGCCTGCTAGGACACATGCATTCTTTCTGCCCTGGACTTCACTTTCCTCCTCTGATATGTTCACAATAGGACCTACACATCCACAGATGATCACAAACATTTCACCATGGTGTTTAGAGATGATACTTCTTAATCAAAAGATTCAGAAGCCATACTACACAGTCATTTCTTTCCAATGATTCTGAAAGTGTTTGGGGATTTTAGATTTCTAAACCTTTTGGGTTACTTTTAGAGTAGGTGGATTAAAAGACTAGCACAGCATTTTTCTTATAAAAGATTTTATTTAAATTGGAAATGAAGCTGGTATTGAGGAGTTACAGAGACTAAAAAACTAGAAATAGGGTCTTAGTGGGGTAAGCCCTATGTATTTGACTTTATTTTAATCTCAAAGAAGGATTTAGAGCAAGGATTATAAAGCAGGGGCAGGGAGATTGAAGAGATGAAAGAATAAAGTGATGCTGAGAAATTCAAAAGCTTTTATTTTTTATAATTTCAATTAAGAATTTAATATATTTGCAACCACTGAAATTATAACAATTCAGAATGGGATGGGATAATCAATTTCATCTGAATATCTTTTTACTTGGCTTAATAGAAATGTGACAACTGACTGTGACAATGGGGGTGAGGATGAGAGCAATTAAAAGGAAGAATTTATATCCCTTGGCCAACACTGCAGAAAAAGCTGAGAAAGAGACTTAAAATTAAAAGAAAAAAAAAAGACAAGCAGTTAGCTAGAATGATTCCACAAGAAACTAGTCATTTGCATTGGGCATTGGAAAGCCAAAGTAGAGACAAAGAATGGTACAGAAACAGCTGCTTCTTTGGAACTAAGTTTTATGTGTGTATGCTTACAAGCTATGCTGCTTAGTTAGAGGATGTTTGCATTGGTTCCTCTTCACACTATACTTTCTTCTATACTTAGGGCAGATGTTCCAAGTCTCACTTCATAGATAGAAAAACTAGAGCACACATACAAGACTTCCAATCACAATGGAGAAAAGGATGGAAATTCTTTTGAGTTACAATTCAGTTCTCTTTCTACCAGGCCTTCCCATAACCATGGCCTGCCCCTATCTTTTCTTTAGCTTAAACAAACAGAGGGCAAAGAATCTGTTCTTGGTCTTAACTTGTCTAGTTATGGTCAATGAGATAGCTCAGCAAGGCAAGGCACTTGCTGTCAAACCTAACAACCTCGGCTCCATCCCTGTGTGAAGGAGGAAACACTCCCCTGAAAGTTGTCTTTTGGTACTGTTCAGAATATCACAATATGACCTTCTTTGAAAGTTTGATTTCATGCTATAGAATGATTTTCTAAAATTCACATTTAGCTTCTGGGTTTTTCTCTATAGTCTGGGATTCATTTTCATAACAGAGCAGTTATCCACAAACCTGGAGAAAGATATGCAGAGAAAAAGCAATCAAAGGAAGTCAATAATGCCCCACTCCACTATAATGCAAAGGTGTCATACACATCTGTCTCTGGTCTACTTAACTTCTTCTGTTTCCTAGAAATTGTTTGAGATATTTCCAGTGGGTCAGAGAGAGATTGCGTCCAGTTCTTTCATAAAGGATGGGCAGCTACTAGACACATGTTTTGGACCCACATGTTTATAGGCCATGATATCTTAAAATAAATTCTCTGCATAAATCATTTCAGTATCCAGAAGATTAGAAAGCTCTTCACTGAAAACCCTTTCAATTGCTGTACTACTAATTCAGCTTAATTTTCTCCTGAATCAGAGTATATAAAGTGGGGTATTTCAGTGGATGGTTGAATAATTACTGAAAGCCCAAAGAATTAGATCATATTCAAGCCTCACCAGTGCATCTGACTGAGTCTCTACTATACTTCACCCTCCGTACAATTTTCTGGAGTTCACAGTAGTGGGACTCAATTTAGGTTTATTATCAGTAAGTTATGGCCGATGCATCTAATTTATTTCTTTAAAGGAATTACTGGATGGGATAGCCTTAGGACACAGAAAGCACAGTTTATATAAATGTGATGTGGTGAGACTTCATCAAGGGAGTTAATGAGGTCAGTCACAATGTTTTTGACAAGAGATGCGAAAACTTAAATTAGAAACTAGGGAACTTTAGATAGAAAGTTGCAGTTTTTAAAAAATCACATCCAAGTGATGATGCAAAATGAGAAGAGATTAGCAACACCACTGCACCCCCTGCAACAGACCATATAAATGGTTTTCACTGTCTTAGAAAGTAACTTTTCAAGTACCACAGTACTTAGATAAAAAGTTTGCTGGACATTACAATCAAACTTCAAAAGGCTTTAGACTGGGCTAAAAAAAAATTGAGGTTAATAAAGTGAAGATCTATCTGTCTTCAAGGGAAAGAAATACATAGGGAATTTATCTGGAGAAGCAACTACATATGAAGAGAAGAGGGAAATCATACATAGAACACCACCACATATGATATAAATTAACTATAAACAGAATTTAATCAGAGAGAGCAATGTGATCCTTACTCAAAAATAAAATGGAGAACCCAGTCTAGAATGAAGAAAGTTACTTGTAAATTGACTGACATGGGATAATGTTCTTGTACATTGTAAAGATTTGTCACTCATATTGGTTTAATAAAATGCTGATGAGCCAGTAGCCAGGCAGGACGTATAGGCAGGCAACCAGACTAAGAGAATTCTGGGAATAGAAAAGCAAGTCATCAGCAAGACGCAGAGAAAGCAAGATGAGAATGCCTTACTGAAGAAAGGTACCAAACCATGGGGTTAAACATAGATAAAATTTGTGTGTTAGTTCAAGTTGTAAGAGCTAGTTAGTAATAAGCCTAAGCTAAGAGAACAATCAGTTTTCAATTAATATAAGCCTCTGTGTGCTTCTTTGGGACTTAACAGCTACAGGATTTGGTGAGACAGAAACTTCTGTCTACAGTTGACCTATGCTGATTCTTTTTAAATGGTTCCTTATATTTTAGATTATAACTTCAGTTTTAGAAGCTTTTTGTGTTGTTTCATTAATTGGTTAATTGTCTTGACAATTTCATATATGTATGTAATGTATTATGGTGATCCTCTCCCCACCCATACATCCCTGTCATTACTCTCAAGTAATCCTCATCCCTACTTATCCCTGATGTGAGATTTCCCGCTATGTGCTGTGATTATCATTGATTAATAAAGAACTGCTTTAAGCCTATAAGTTAGAGCAGAGCTAGGCAGGGAAAACTAAACTGAATGCTGGGAGAAAGAAGGGCAGAGTCGAAAAAGAAGCCATGTAGCCCCACTGGATATAGACACTGGGACTTTTCCCAGTAAATCACAGCCTTATGGCAATACACAGATTAATAGAATTGGATTAAATTAATATGTAAGAGTTAGCCAATAAGAAGCTACAGCTAATGGGCCAAGCAGTGATTCAATTAATACAGTTTTTGTGTGATTATTTTGGGGCTAAGTGGCCAGGAACTAACTAGTGGCCTCCTTACAAAATATCCCTTTCCCAGCATCAGGACTTCTGGTTTTGTTTTGTTACCTATTTAGTTTAACCAGGGTCATTAGTGTGGTCTCTGTATTGAAACTCTCCTTTGGTGGGGTCATCAGTAAATACACTGAAGGCAACAATTCTGTATTCCTGAATCTTTCAATCAGTAGCAAATGGTTCAGATGGGATGTCTAGAGTTTCCTGCCGCCCCCTTCTCCATCCAGACCTGGCTGTTGATAGGCCCATTCTTAACCCAGTGAGGGTATTGCAAATGATGTGCATTCATGGTTACAATGTTTATGTCTTGTCTGAAAGATGACTTTTCATTTCCTCCCCTTTTTCAGACTCTTATATTCTTTCTGACCACACTTCAACAATATCCCCCAAGCTTTAGAGTGGATGACCTAAATGTCTTGTACAGATTGAGCCTTCATTCACCACTAATTTCCAGTACCTTGAATAAATATTCATCACCAGTCCTTGGAAAGGGAATATTCTCACATCAAGGCTAAAAGCAGCATCTGTCTGTGGGTATAGATGTAAATATGTAAAGGTAGTTGATGCCCTGTCAATTAAGGTAAATAAAAAAATTGTTTTCCCCAGAGTAAATGGTCTCCCCCACCATAGGCTTCTGACCAACCTTACAGGACCAGGTATGGATTCTCTTCTGTGAAAGAGGGATATAAGAACCAATGCTATTTCACTACCAGGCACATATTGCCTGGAAGGTTGCCTTGTGAATCATAAAATTCACCCCTGGGTAAGACCACGGATGCCTCTTCCCCACCAGCAGCCTACACAATACCTCCCAGAAATATGAAAGACAGCTGGCAGGAAGGAGTCTAGTTTAGTTGCAATTTGATTTCTCTATATTATACATATGCCATGTGTGATTTCTTCAGCAGCACATCCCTATCATCTGGCTATGGGGACAATTAAGAGGAATGGAAAGAGCCTACATTCCTTGGGTAACCTTTGGACATTCCCTGACCATCAACTACTCATGAGGCATCCCACCCCTGGTACTAGGGATTTGTTTAATAACCTACAACTTAACAGAAACCAGGGAGTATAAATGAGAGTTAAGCTGGATCACAAGTTCTCAATGCCAAGGATATATAGAGGATCAAGACATTTCACTCCAAGGAGACAATAACTACTACTTTCAAATATTCTGATGGCTACGAGCAAATTTTTTCCAAATGGCTTGAAAGAGAACGCTTTTACAAGTACTGAACAAAATATAAAAACAAAATATAAAAATAACAGATATTCAGTATAGAAGAAAACTTTTTACTCACAATTATACAAAGCTTAAACTGATTGCCTCACTGCAAGTTTTCAATCATTGGCTAATGTTCTTCTAAGGATTTGATAAAAATTCATATATCCCATGACATCTGGAGTATATAAACTAGAACAACAAAACAAATCTTCAAATAACTCCAAGTTTACTATTTGGGAATAGATACACAAATGCCCTGAGATGGAAGCACAATTTCTTCTCTTTATAATTTGCCCAAATCACTTCTTCTCCTTCTACCTCTATTTTCTTGCCTGTGAAATGAAAGTAATTCTATTTGCCATCTTGGGACAGATGGGAGACTCTGTAATGACTTTGGAGCCCAGAGTATTTTTTACTATAAATTATCCATGTTTTTCTATTGCTGTTTTAGGAAAGAAATCGAGATTATTTGTTTGAATACAAAATAAGTTCAAAGTTTAGGAGAGTGTCCTCAAATTACAATTTTCTTTGATTAAAATAATAAAATAAAAGTGAGATGTGATTTTTAACTAGTCAGTTCCCTTGGTGGAGAAACTAGCAAAACAGTTTCTGGATGCTCCCAAAGCATTATATGAATTCTGTTCTGCTATCCCAAGAACTCCCAGGTTCTGTTTAAGCACATTGGCTAGGTACCAGCTCATCCATCACTCTCGCCTCTAAATACACAAAGGACAACCTGCTAAAACAGCATAAAAAGAACACAATAACTGGAGGTTTAAAACTATTCTAACTAGTATTTTTTAATGTGTATAAAATGAACTCAGTTTTAACTATATTTTTCTTGAATTTGAGGCTTCTTAGACCCTATTCCTTCTCAAACCCATTAGCCTGAACTATTCCTTTTATCCTCCCAAAGTATAGTCTGATCACACAGAGAGCTCATCTATGATTCACTTCAAAGGGAAAAGACAGAGTAAAAAACATCATGAGACAAATGTTATATGCATAAAATACTCAGATTTTTTATTTCAGAAAAACATGGATTCTAAGCTAAATGGCCATGAGTCACAATGAAATATTAGAAAGTGTTTATACTGACGTTCTGGTTACTTCCATTGACAAGATAAGGTTAAATTTTTTTTCACTTTTCTATTCTTTTTTGTTTGTTGAAATCAAAAGAAAGAAGCTTCTCCGTTCTGCAGAAAGGAGAAAAATGTCAAAGTCTGTTTGGTTAAGTCTACTGAGTGAAAATAATCAATATTTAGAGAACAGCAATGGCTAGTGCAATTCATTTGTCTTGTGAGGGGTGGTGGGCTCTGAACAGGCATCATCATACTATGCAATCCGATGGGCAGACTTTCAGAATAAAATAAATATAATGCTTGCCTTCCTCAAAGATACATCTGAATGAAGTTCGTAAAGAGCTCCTTAGTGCTCTCCCAGAAGAGATAACTCACAATAGAACATTTGTGGTATAGATGGTGATTTATAATTTTAGTTCATTGATATTATTGATTTGGGGTATGAATATCAATTATTTTTCAAGAATTACCTTTTCATCAGTTCTCCTACATTATCCATACATATTTTAATTTATATCTGAGGCACAACCTAAGTATCTAACTCTGAAACACACGAAAAATTGACAGTTTTATAGTTTAACTTTGGCATCATGTAAGCATTTAGGACACAGTAGAAATCAAGAAGCCATGAAGAAAATAAATAAATAATAAGCCATAAAGTAGTGAAGGGGAAGAGAAACAAGAGAATTATCATATCCATTATTAATGGTAAATAACAGTAAGAAAAATCATATTAGATCTTCAGACACACATCAATCATATGGCACCCAGAGTCATTTGCACATCAGAATTCAGACAGATGTAAAAATTCCAACCATGCCAAAATTTATAATATTCAGTACTGTATAAAGAACAAGTATTTTAATACGTATCTTTATTTCATTTCATATATCTCATTTGAACATTAGGAAAAATAATATGGGATATGATGAGATACAACAAATGCTTCCTGTGCAGGGCCCAGGCAAGCAATATTTGCCATAAAATGATAGCTTGCCAATAATCTCTCGTGCCATGCAACTTATGTCTCTTCTTGTAAAACAAAAAGAACAAAACTAACCCACACTCTAATGCCAGGCTGCCATGCTCCACCCTGAAGTGTATGAGTCTGTTTTCTAAATGAAAAATAATCTTCAGCCTGGTGATTGCTGTTAGAGCAGCTTCAAATTCCATTTCACTTTATCCTTTCTCATCAAAACATTTATATTGTTTATCTTTGCCAAGAAGGTTTATAATCCCTCTCATTAAGATTCTTAATAGATACTGCAAACCTTAGAGCAGGAGCCACTAAGAAGCAATTTAAAATAACTACGTGTCAGTCGTATGGGTTGTGTTGGACTGGAGGAACAAGATAAGAGCATAATATTAATAAACAAGAACATTTCAGCTCCCAACTGCATTTCTATTATTTTAACCTAGGGGTTTAACAGCTTTCAGAATAAAAACTGTACTGAAAATCCTTGATATACTACATTAGGTTATGTGATATCAAACAGTAATATTAAAGAAGATACAAAATACGCCTTACATGTTTACAGTATTTATGTTCATTGTGGTTCAGATTAGCACGATGTCAAACCATTTATCAATAATATTAGTGTCAGACTTGCCATTTTGTCTACATTGGCCTGTGGAAACTGTGGAATTAGGGAGCTGGAAGCAGCCACTGCAAATACGATGAGGTATAATCTGCAGAAAGCCACGAGGCGCATCATATGCAAGTAAATCCACTCTTGATGGAAAAAAGAATCCCATCTGAAAGCTGGGAATGTCCTGAAGGATTCTGGAAGATTGGGTCATATTGTAAGTCAGCGCAAAGTAATGTAAGTCAGTGAGATAATCACGATAGTGAATTCGGCTCCACATAGAAAGTGGCATGTAACAGACCAAGAGAGCTAATGGTCACCAAAACAGTGATAGTAATTTGGGGTTAAAATTATCACTAAAATTAGTAATAGTATGTTTAATGCTACTTTTTAAGTGGTTTTGTCTTACCTGTTATTCATATATATGAATGTATTTCAACACCTAACTGGTTTGTCATTGTTTCAACCCTATCTGAATCTGTATGTCTATGTATGTTTAAATACCCACATTTAAAGATATCATGATATATTGTCATAAACACATAGATGTTTAAATATGTAACGGTAGGCATTTGTACATATTTCTACGTCAATATATACAAATATATCTATTTCTATGTAACAATAGCTATATATACTTATATATAGGAATATAAGAGTATATACTATTTAATTATAGAAAATGTGTATTATATGCATGTATATATTGCACATACAGAGAATGAGAAGAGAGAAAGCGCTCTCCTTGTATGATCTTTCCTTCCTGAGCAACTCAGCTTTGCCTTTTAGTTAACAGTGTTTCTGTGAGTGACCTTACATAGTTTACATAGGAGTAGATTTAAATATCATTTTAGGAATATTTCTCCTTGCTCTTTCCACCAGTCACAAACTTGTCCTTTACTTGCGAAATGGATCATCAGTCAAATTTAAGTGAAGTGCATATTTTCAAAGTGTACTAGAAAGCTGGCTAATTTAAAATATGGAATGCTGGGCCCACACTGTCAGTGAGAGGACAACCCATGAAGCCACGCAAGGAAGGAACTCCCACACTGAACCCAACAAACTCCCTTTAAATCCTTGATGTGATGACAAGGTCCTTTCTTTCTGTGGTGCTGGTTCATACAAAATACAATGGTTTGTTTCTCTTAAATGAAGTCTTATCGTGCTTTTTTTTTTTACCTTTCTACTTAGGTAGATTGCAAAGCTAGCCAAGTTCCCAGGAGCTGATATTATCTCTCAAGCTCATTACATACATGCCACTGTTGCTGGTGATTCTCAAGTCATATAATAGCAATCACAAAGACGATTTTATACAATTGCAAATCTTTGAAAGAAAATGATAACATATCTAATCCAATCATTCCCCTTCTTTTTTAGTGTAGTCCAAGATTCTTTGAAATGACTATGTGACCAATTCAGTTAGATAAAAGTAAATATCACTGTTGAGCCACAGGTACCAATGTCTTCTCGTAGGTACTACTAGCCAGATGTGGTATATTGGAGTACCAGATAACCATCATAGCAACTACAGTTTCTGTCTCATAGCCAGAGCTCAGAGGGGAGGCTAACATGGCCCATCATTTTCTTTTAATATATGAAGGAAGTGAAGCAACTTCTCCTATACTACACACGAGAAGGTAAGGGTATGCATTCATTAAAAAAATAAACCTTTGGGGATAACACCCACTATATTTTTATACTGGTTCTACTTTCCTTAGCTTATTAACTGGCTTCATTTCATTTGGTTATTTTGAGAACCCTGTGACTTATTAAAAATAATTTGCATCTAGGTTTTTCACAAGAAAGGGGTACAGGGAGATGGGGTATTTTTCCAAAGTCCACTTTCTACAAAAGACAGAGGTAGATATAAAATGTGGATCCTCTGGCAAATCAGTGCAAGTTTCATCTGTTCTGTGATGCCGTAGCTCAAACTCACCCTTATGTATGAAGCAATTACATGCAGTGTGTACTCCATACTTTCGTCTACATTCTGCCTTCTGAGTAAAAGCAAAATAAAACAACAACAACAAAAAACTAGTCTTAATAAGGAGGCACCAATATTAAACAATACTAAAGTTTAGCATGCAAAGAAATAAACTGATATGCTGTAGAGTTACAGAATCTCTTTTGACTTATATAGATGGTATTCAAACTGAGTGTTTTCATACTGTCCAGTTGTTAACACTCCACAGTTGCTCATAGTTGACATCAAGGATAGAAACAGAACTCTTGTCCAGCTCTGAGAACCATGATGCATAATATTGATAAGAAAAAAGAAAAACCCTCAACTTCCCTGTATCCTGCCACATGCTCTCTTTGCCCTACCTCTGTGTCCCTGCTCCCTGGATGTGAAATTTTAAATGTGCACCCATTCTCGGATGGAAGTCCAAGTACATCTCCCCACTAAGGTAAATGCCAGCCTCCACCATCTCCTGATACTTCACAGGAAAAATTATTCTTCTGTAAGCATAGCCAATCTTTCAGAGATTTTAACTTTTTCTTTTGCACAGCTTGATAGAAATACTAAGGGAGAAAAGATTAAGGCAAGAATATACATTATACACCTGTTTCTCCATTAAAAGGTGTGTGTGTGTGTGTGTGTGTGTGTGTGTGTGTGTGTGTGTGTGTGTTGTTCTCAATGGAAGAGGATTATATTGTCTTTTCAAGGGGAAACATTCTCTCCTCCCCTCAGGTTTCTGGCTGCTGGCTGCTTGCTGATTAATTTAAACCTACAGACAACTGGTTTCCTTATTAATGATTCTGCCAGGTTTCCAGAACATAGTGGGATTAACCTGCTTTCAGTGCAGACTGCTTCATTTTTAAGGAACGATTACCTTATAATAAAACATGAGAGGCTATGTAGCATTGCAACTCCAGAGTGAACACATGGAAAATCATGGTCTGTCTCCTCAGAGCTCAGAAATACAGCTATCTGCTGGAAGTTATCAATACTTCATGCCATGCTTCTGTGACAAGACATACATAGCACACCCAGAGACTTCCTACATTTGTGCCAGCAAATTGAGAAAACTTCTAAAACTCCAACTGAAGTAACTAGAGAGAAGAAACATTGAGGAGGTGAGGCTAAAATGAGATTGTAATTTAGTCAGATGTAAGTCTAAACAGTTTCATTAAACCACACTTGAAAAAAGATCATGTGAACAGCAGGCAGCTTGTAAGTGTAGCGGAAATGGAAAGAATAACAAGTTTTGGTACTTCACACCGACATGTTCTCAGAGGCCAGTCTAATGAGGAAGTCCATGCTACGTGTAAGGACAAACATGGCCCCTGTCAGTTTTACACAATCAAGCCCATTCTGAAACCAGTCCAGCACTGCTTCCTACATAGCTGGCTTCATAGCAAATGGCATGGGGGTCAGTTAGGCTCATACAACCTCACTGTGAACTAAGCTTCCCAAGATCACGTTATGGGAGTGGTCTGAGATGCACTTTCGGTGTCTTCTGTCCAAACTGCTGAGCCCTGAAAACCAGAGGACCAGAGCTAGACACCATAGGCACATAAGAGAACCATCTTTCATTTGTGTGAGAGTATATTTACTCTATTTTCAAGTGTTCACAAATCGCCACACTAGTAAACACTCTTCCAGTGCACTCTGCTTCCGAATAGAGGCCAGAATTAACCAGAGATCAAAAATTGTACTCATTATTTTATATCAGGCTTCCTCTGATATATATATGAAGATGACCCTCAAAAACTCTCCATTCCTTTGATATTTTAGTTTCCAATACTTCAAATGAATGGCATTTGGGGGACACATCCTACAGTCAGACAAATATCCTGGAATTTCCTGTAGCCACGAAGACGAAAGTACCAGTAGCACTCACAGAGGCAAAACCAAATGGCCATTACTGGTACCATCCTAAAGACAAGCTTGAAACTAGTCTATCTTCAAGGAGCTGAGACTACACAAAAAGAAAATAGATAAAGAAACAGACAATATCTCTTTATCCTCTGACTTCAATAAGGATGATGTGTCTTAAAATAAGATTTATGGATATTGCATAGGAGTGTGCATTGCATTTTGAACAAGCTAGTCAGATCAGTTTTATATACAGTATATATATGTACATTTGTAATGGACAAATAATATCCCCCATCACCACTAAATAAACCAGTACATACAATAGGAAAGGCAAAGCAAAGAAATTTAATTTTTTAAAGAAGAAAAAATGGGATGGATTAAATATGTCCCCATTTGGCTATCTTTTCTCTTTGTTTGCCTCAGGGACGGACAGCCTGGAGTAAAGGCAGGCCAGCTGTAACTACAGCTTGGAAGGCAGACCTGGGAGCTATCCAGCTCTCTGCTCCCAGGCACACTCTACCATCCCCAGAGCTGAAATTCCCTGTGAATTCAGGATTCAGCAAACCTGGGTTCAGTTTTAGGTCTGGAGCTTGGCGGTCCCCCTCGCACAAGACTCTAACCAGAACCGGCCTGTGAACAAGGCAGCATCGAGGCAGGGCGGCGCCCTTCCGGCAGGGCAGCCACCTCACATGACATGACATGCTTTGAAAAACGGGTGAAAAATTAGGAAAATCTGAGAAGGATGAAAAAAGTCAGAGACACAAAACACTTCAGAAAATAAAACACCACTTTGGTTTATTCGTGTAAATAAACAAAAATTAAAAACTCGAGAAGAAAGCAGGAAACATGATTCTAACACGCAGATTCTAACACACAGATTCCAACATATGAGTTTTCTCCTCAGGTTTTTCTGTGGCTTCTGCTCACGTGAATGGTGTGAAATTCTGCTTGGCATTTGCCTGCAAAACGTGGCTGGCCCCGTCCCCAAGTTCTTTCCAAATACAAAACTTGTATTGACTTCCCAGGGCTGTGTCTTTAAAGTGTGACAGGGTTCTTTGTTCCTTTCTATTTGGGGCATCTTTTTAAAAATTAAATTCTAAATGTGTTTCCACCAGAGGGCAGTAAATAAAAAACAAACAAACAAACGACTCTTTTCACTGAATACAAAATCAGACAAAACTGCCTCCAAAATCAGACAAAGAGCATTCCACTTTCTCGAGAATTCGGCAGGTTTGCAGGCTCAGAAACCCGCCCTACTAAAAAATTCTTATTTGCTCCCCTCTCCTGGACTTGTTGTCCATGGTCTCGTTCCCCAGTACTCAAAACATGGCCCACAAACATACCCTGCGAGGAACCAGGGAAGCTGATCTTACAAAACCCGAAGCATTTCTTTCACCGTGGATGTGTTGTCCTGCGCATCCACCCAGGGCCTACCTGGCTCTGAAATGGCTGCCCTGCTGGTCAAAGGACTTGGTAGGCTCCACTCACTGTTTTTCATTGTTGTGAGGAGACACTGGCAAGAGGCAGCAGTTCTATCTAAAACTGTGGATGCTGATCAGGAATACAGGAAGGACAGCAATGCCATCCAGTGGTCATCAGGAGTCTTGCTGCCTGTGACAGCCTTAAGCTCCCTCTGTACTGCTTGGGTGGAAGAGAAGCCTGAGGATGCCTTCTGCAGATCCCGGGTTTGGGAACTAGCCAGGGTAAAAGCACGTCAGGGAGGCAATCTGAACACCCTGTCACGTCACAGCCCACCTTCTCAACTGAAAAACGAGGATAAAGATGGTGTGGCTGAGTCAGGTCCAGGAGGAAAATGGAAAAGCTTTGTTCTCAGAGATGCTCAAGCAGAACTGCTTCCCAGAAACACCTCGTTGGATATGAAATAGAGAATCTTGGGATCACCAGTACCTCTGAGTTGCAACATCCAGGGATGTTTCCCAAGAATCTGAATTTCTAAAGGGATGCAGGGCAGTCTTCTGCGGGGACTCTGGCCTTGGCTGAGGACTGGCTGCTGGGAATTCACTGCTTTTGTCTCTTCTTTCTCCTTCAGGCAGTGTTTTACCTCCATCCTAGCTCCAGCTGTCTTTTCTGGCTTAAAAAAAAAAAAACTTTAAAGACTTATTTTTTCTAGCCACCTCTGTTGGGGCCTCACACTGAACCACCAGAGAATTCCCTTTGCTGCTAGGAATCTGAACTGTAAAACTTACCGGGTAGAGAATCAACACCTCAACACCACGGGGGCAATGACATGTTGATGGCAAATGTACTGAACACAGAAAAGCTTTTCTCTAAGTGTCCATCACTTGGTAAACACCAAAGCTTGTTACTCCTATCACAGTTATTTTTATGCTAGCTGGCCATGCTTTCAATGAGCTATCATCATTTGAAGGGAGGGACATTAGTGGATTAAGGACTGGCTACCCAGCCAGCCGACTCACCTATCACCACTGCCGTACTGTCCTTGTTTTTACTGATATTTTTAACTAAAGCCTCCTTTCATCTATTTTCTGTGTAACCATAATGACAGCAGAGCTGTGGATCTCTAGAGATCTGATACTCAATAAGAACAGAAACATTTTCTCAGCACCAAGTACTGCCTGATGTTGAACAAGGTAGGTCTCTCTCTCTCTCTCTCTCTCTCTCTCTCTCTCTCTCTCTCTCTCTCTCTCTCTCGCTGTAAATCAATGTCAGATAAATAGAATATAGACAAGCAGTCAGACACGCAGAGAGACAGTTAGATAGGATTGTATTTTTTAAATTTCCAAGCAGGTATTTTCATCTTCAAATTAAAGAATGGATGCTCCTAAGTCTTGGACTTTCGGTAAAGGCTACACAGTGAGCTGGCCCCACAATATAAACTTACACAGCCAATCTCCCACTCAACCATTTCTGAGTGGCCATTTCTATGCCTCTAGAAGTTCTTGCCAGCATTCGGGTATTCACCTGTGCACCAACAGACTTGATTCTCTAGTTTGTCTTCTATAACACCTGCAGACTTTGCCCTAGAAGTCTAGGTCGTGTTTCTAAGCCTCTTAGTCCTCTTTGAGTAGGTAGATCACTAGATATGCCAGGATAACCTCTTGACTCCTTCTGGTAAGCCATACCTGGTAGGAAGCAAAGCTACATGGCCTGAGCGTCACAAACAGTGTGCACACAAGTACAAGACTCTCTTTCCATAAAGATGAGGCCTATTGTTGTTTCCTTTACCCAGAAATGTGTTCTTCCTAGTTTCCAATTTCTTTTACTCCCCATGATATCTAAGTGATGAGGCCTAAGTCTATGATGTTGCCAGCATCTATGAGAATAAAGACATCCATAGAAATTTATGCAAACATACTGGGATAAAGAATGAAAGAATATGAATATGAGAATAAGAATATGAGAGCAAATTTAAAAAATACTAGCAGGAGAAAATAGCAAGTGCTATTACTGTACTATTTATATGGTAGCATACGTGTTTCAAAATTACCAATAACCGCTCTACAAATGTCAATGAACACTAGCCTTGCCTTGGTTGTGAGGAAGCCATAGATGATACAAGAAAGAGAAAGCATTTATCTAGGCTATTGAGGAAATACATTTTCAAGATAAGCTCACAACTTTAGGTGTCAGCATTGGTTCAAAAAGGTACATACTAAGAAATGTATAAGGAGCATAACCACTGTGTGCTGTTAGGGTTTGAAAGAACCCTGCCATAGCCAGTAGTAGTCATAGGAAGCTTCTAAAACAAACAGCTCTTGCACTGAGCAGTATAACTGAACAGAAGTCATCTAAGTATGGAGGTTCTCTAGAGCTCACAGAGATCAGAAAGTGTATCTGGAAGAATTGGAGGCCCCTGAAAGAACATACACCTGAACCTGGGATTTCATGAGATGACAGTATGGCTAGATTGTGAATAATGAAAAATGTAGAGTTCAGAATTAATCCTTTAGGATTCATCTATAGGACTTTGAAGAAACAATATTGTTCCCCCTCCAAACACACACACACACACACACACACATCACACACATTGTTGTAGGAAAATCAGTATAAATAGAGTCAATAGGAGGCTTAGAGAATATTCTAGATGCAAAACTGGCAGATAGGCCAGTATTTCTCTAATTTACATATCCTATAAAATGTAAGCAGAAGGTAAATGAGTTATAGATATTCATAGATATCCTAAGCCAAATAAGGGGAAACACACTAAGTTAAGCAAGTAAAATAAACTGTTTATGTAGGTGTATGTTTGTTTGTGTGTGTGTGTGTGTGTGTGTGTGTGTGTGTGTGTGTGTAGATATGTTTATATGGTGTGTGCATGTAGGTATGTTTACCAATTGCTTATGCTGTATATTTCCACAACCCCTGACAAGCATGAGAATTGAAGAAGGCAGATATGAAGAAGCAATTCTATATTTCCCTTTACTCACTCCAGGTGTCTGGTGTCAACCTCCCCTCAGATCACACTAGCAACCTCATCAATAACTAGTGAGCCTGCCTGCAAAGACAGATGTAGACTATGACCACTTTTTAAAGCTGCTTTTGTTACTTTTGTGAAGGATATCATCAACGATCTTCTACCTGGTCCTGTTTTTCAATTTCTGCACTCCAGTGGTTGGTTGTTCCTAGAAAGAAGCCAGAGTAATGATACTGGAAACTAATGAGGTCATATCAGTTCTATGCTCAAAACTCTACAATAGCTTCTTCCTAGACAACCAAATAGCCCAGCAGGGATCTGGTTGTGTAACAGTTTCCTCCTAGTTTGGAACATTCCATCCTATGGGGAAGCTCTTTAGACAGGAAGGTAAGCCACCCAAACAGCTTTAAGAAGTCCCTGAGACTGACCAGACTGACTAAGCACTCCTTGCCAGAATAAACAATAAAGGTTGTGAGTTCTCACAAAGAAGGAATCTGAGTTGCAGAGAAGACTCTGAGGCCAGTTGAGCTGCCTAGAAGAATTTTAGACAAACATAGGCAAGTGGAAAAAATACTTTACGCAGGCTGTGTAGTGTGCTCTAGGTTCTCAACTTTTGCCAGCTGACACCCATGCTTAAGTTGGGGTCAGACTATGAAAATGCAGCTGTCTTGGAGTCATTTATGATCCCATCAGTAACCCCCTCACCCAAGTTCTTGTAAGTAACCCTAATAAAACTCATGGGTCACCAGGTACAACATTTTGGTATCTATACTTTGTTCTGCCTTGGCTCCTATCTGGGGTAAGTAGTCAGATGTGTGTTGGACCACCCCAGGAAACGTTTTGTCACACAATGAGCCTCAAAATCATATATGTCTTTTCACCAGCTCATGCCTCCACTCTGAGTTCACTTCCTGCCACACCAAGCAGCGTGGCTCTAGTTCTGATCCCTGAACACCTCTGGCACGGATAATTTGGCTTGGTATTCCTTCTGTTTGGTATTCTCTTCTCCTGTGACTGCTGTATAGCGTCCTCCAGCAATGGGATATTGCTTCTTTATGGGGTTCCCATTTCTAACCCATTTGAAAGCCTATATACCTCCTCCCTAGACCTTTCTCTACGCCAGTGCTCTTTGTTTTCTTCCTGTCTAGTACTCAACACCATCTAACATGCTACCTAATATTTTCTTTGCTTGCTCTGCTTCTATTGTATGTCCCCTGGCAACAGAAGAGGATTTTCCCACCTACTGTGTTTTATGTCAATTGACTAGCATACAGGAGTTAATACATTTTCTGAACTTGCTGATTAATTAATTTCCAACAGCAATTTTGTGAGTAGGTTTAAGAAGCCATTTTCTATACTTTGTAGATAAAGAAATTGAGAGGATGATTTTCAATTTGTTCAAGAGTGGAAGTTAATGCTTAGTTAATTTACAATTTTCTAATTTTCAGATAAGAATCTAGGTCTCTTGACTTTTTCCTCTGTGTAATAGTATCAAAGGGCCATGGTAAGAATTATAAACACAACTTTAAACAAATAAAATAATGTCACAGAATATAGATATCTTCTTTAAAAATTGTAGTTATTTCTTTGATCTATTTAAGTTTGTTCAATATAAAAATTGCACTTGTGTTCCATATAATATACCAAGAAAAGATATGATAGGTGAATAGACAATATACATGCAGAAATATGAGCATGTCTTAGCAAAATCGTATCTACAGAGATGTGATACCTGTATGTGCCAGTGCGGGGGAAGTAACTCTGCATTGCAGACATATTTAAAGAACATTTATTTATGCTAATAAGCCTGAAGGAAGCAAAACTGCAGAGGTTATGGAAACACCAAATGAACAGGGTCTCTATGAGCAATCAGCACTAAGGAGTGCATTAGGACATCACACATAGACTGCACTGTCTTCTCTCAAACTCCATAATTCTCTATTCTTTTGTTTTTAAATATAAATTCTTTTTATCCACTATATTCTCATGGTGGTTTTTCCGTCCCTCATCTCTTCCCTACCCATCCAACTCCATGCTTCATTCTCTCTCTCTTTAGAAAAAAAAGGAAATAAAATAATGCCTTTTCTCATGCATGTTCCTCATACTCCCCAGTATGATCTTGGAGACATCAGTTTCTGCATTATCTCTGTAGTCAGGACATTATAGCAAGGCACTACAGTTAGCCTAAAAGACAACTCTAGTCATTCCTAGTCTGTTGTTCAAAAAATTCCTGTTCCAGTGATACCAATGGTCTTGGAAAGAAAGCAAGCCCAATGCAGAGAAAAACTTTTTGAGCCTACTAGTAGGAGAGACCAATTTCTCTTGATTTTAGGACAGTTTATATGCGATGCCCTGATGGGAACCATGGAAGCTTGAACTGTTAATGATGATCTGTACATTTTACCTTGATTATTCATTTTTTTGTTTGTTTATAGCTTTGTAAAATATCAGATTCAGCTCCAAAGTGTGTTTAAAGCACACAAATTGTGGTGGTTTGAATGAGCCTGTCTCACATAGGCTCTGGCATTTGAATACTTGGTCCCTGGTTGCTTCTGCTGCTTGGTAGCTCAGCAGGCATGGTTTTGCTTAAGTACCTCACTGGGGACCAACTTTGATTATTTCTCTTGGTTTCAGGCTTGCAGCTCATGTTCTGAGCTCTAAGCTTGCTGTTTCAGCCACCATGTCTGCTGTCTGCATGCAACTACTATGGATTCTAATTTTCCAGAACTATAAGCCCAAATAAACTCTTCCTTCTATAACTCACTTGGTCATAGTGTCAAGACACAAGGTCTGCTCAGCAGATCTTGAACCTGAGAGCTCACACTTCTAACAGGCTCACCAGGAGCTGATGCTGCTGAGGAACTGCTGTTCCACATGTTCTAGCTGCCTAAGCAGGCTCCATACCGGGGAAAAAGGCAATTCTCTGGGATAAAACTACAGGGAATCTCTAATTGGGAGAACATAGGAAGTCTGATATGGCACTCATGTTATTCAGGGGAACTAGGGAGACAGACTTTTTACTGTGTGCAAAGCATGCTTTTCAAATTTCAAGCTGAAATTTATTCATGAGTAATAGGATAACTTTTGCATAAATTCACTAAGAAAATAGAAGACTCACCTCACAAACATGAGAACAGAATTCCATTTAGAGTAACATCTAATAGGAAACTATTTAGTTTTAGAACTAATGAACAAAGGGGGGCTGTGTATTAAAAACTGAAAAGGAATTTTGAAAAGAAATTAAAGAAGACCTAAATAAATGAAAGAGTATTATAAATTCATGGAATCGAAGGTTTACCGTTCTTCAAATAACATTCCTCCAAATTCTCCTGCTGAAATTATAACCTCTCTGATGATGATTTCAAAAGGTGGGGTCTTCAGAAGTGACTTACCAGTGAGCATGGGAAGCCATGGTTGTGATTACTGCTCTCCATGCAGTCTCGATGAGGAGAGGAGCTCATCAAATGAAGATAAAAGAAAAGGTGGCATATGCAAACCATGAATTGGTCACTGAATCTACCAGTGCCTTAATCTTGGACTTACTACCTTCAAAAGACTTTGAAACATAGCTGTCACTTGCCAGCTGTCAAGTCTGTGGCATTTTGTTGCAATCCTAAAAGATTACTATGACTATAACCTCCAAAATGTTCTTCAAATTCAGAACAATCTTTGTGGGGGGAAAGGACATTTAGTTTTGTACAAACTGACAAAATGATATTAAAATTCATGTTCCAAATTATCAGAATCTCGAACAAGTCAAGAATATTGTGCCCTGGATTTCTTCCCTAAAGCCAATTATCTCAAGAAAGTGCTCTAGAGAAAGAGAAATTCTTATGGCTTCTCTCTAGGAGACAGAAGGTAGATTTCAGCTTCGTTTTCTTTGATGTTAGCAACAAAATCAGGATATCAGTGGAGAATTGATATATGGTGACTTCATAGTTTGATACAAACATGAAATTCAGTTGTTATGTTCTATTTGGTGATGGGAATCTGGAAGAATGGAGTCTAGATGTGAGGCAGAGAAAAGTCTCATGCAATAGCTAATTTTATTCAGAGCAACAGACAATTTATATTCTGAGGGCATTCTGAGGGTTAAGCAAAGTCTTGTGAGCAAAATTCACCTGAGTTAAAGTTGTATACAGTCACAAGGGAAAGGTCGAATGAGTTTGGCCTCTATATAGTCACAAGGACAACTCATGCTTGGAAACATTATTCTGAATAATGAACTGCATGGACTTTCCATTCCTTCTTACATATTTTTAAAAACTTAGTTTACCTCTCTCTCTTTCTGCTTCCTGATTGTGATCCCACATTCCTGCTGCCAAAGCTTCACAGATGCAATGGACTATACCCTCAAGCTTCAGCAGAAACAAGTCCCTCCTCCCCAAGTTACTTCTTGTCAGGTGTTTTCTCACAAGGACAACAAAAGTGCCAACTAGACTCAAATTTCAGTTCAATAAACAGGTTCTATGGCATTTACTCAAACTTAAAATTCATGTCCCCATAAAATGCACATACTTCTAAACAGTTTTGTCGTTATGTTTTTAAAATATGTAAACAATCAAGATACATGAAAATGTAAAAACTTTTGCAATTCTGGACACCATAACTTTATCCAGTGTTAACAAAGGGTGGTCTAAAGTAAACCCACTCCTATGTGTTACCTGGGAGGGGCACAAAAGCACATTCCATGAAGAACCCAAGTTACGGAGGAATAGAGATTACAAGACTCTTGTCTTGTTTACCTGGCGTTTTCTCACGAGTTCAGAAATATCACACAGCTTCATCCATGGACCACATTCTGACAGTTCAGCCCTTTATTCTGAAGCATTTATAGAAGGGAGTTGTCCTTCTTCCTGGAAGAAGAAGCAGTTTCGGAACTGAAGGCTATCGCACCATCTATGTGTGACCTAAACAGTATTTGAAAGAGAAAAAAGATAGACTGTTCTTCTCATCTACACACCACCATGACTGCTCAGTGACTCCAAACTCACGCAGGAACATGTGAAGTTCCCGCAGGGCTCCATTCAGCAGAGCATCTCTCAGTTGACCAGTGATGCTCGGACAAGGTAAAGCATGAGTTTGATTTTTATCTTTCTAAGAAAGAACAAAATGAACCTACTCCAGGCTAGCCCAGACCATCCATGAAAGTAAAGAAAGAACAAGTCTTTCAAGTAGGCAAAGTTGACCTGACAATTCATTCTGCCACTCCTGCAGTAAGCGATATTCTAATGCCTAAAATGGGGAAATGGCCTCTGTGGATTGTGACAAACAAATTTAAAAATGTAATCTTCCCAGTTGCTTACCACAGTAACCTGTAAGATAAGTGGCAGTATACCCTAACATTGGATGCATTTATCACTTAGAAACGGCATCGCTTCTCATTTATGAGTTCTCATCATATTGAGTAGACTACAAAGAAACACATGGACTCATTCAGTGAGTCAGTGGTATCAAGAACTCTGCTGGGAAACCTCAAGAATTCTGTCTTCTCCACCACAGCTATACTAAAATAAAAAAAAATCAATTTATTCTTGGACTCTTCCTAAACTTTCATGTCTAATATGTTTAGATAAGAAAATTACCTGATAGAAAAGATTTCCCTTATCAGTTCAGGGGAAGATTAAGGAGAAATAACTCTACTCAAGTAATCTATCCTTGTGCCTTCCTGGAATGAACTAAAATTCATAGAACTTACTTTCCAATTAACACTGGTCTCAGGAATCTATTCCTAAATAGTCAATAAAAAGAAAAATGGCCCACTATGCAAAGCTGATAATTAAAAGCAGGAGGAAGAAAGGCCGATTATAAATTACACTACACTTGAGGCTATGAAAACATCCTCTTTTTAATTAACTGGGAGAATGAGGCAAACAGACCTAAAGCTCTTACAAGTAGTTTCTGAAGTTTGGAAACAAATGATATAATAATTTCTATATGTCATAGCTAAGCTCAATACCACTAACCACCATCTCAAGGGGTAGGGAGCACTCAGAACAAATTCCAAAAAGATTAACCTTGCAATTTTGGGGTCTGCATGGCTTCACTGTAGCTCACTTACGTGACAAAAGCCCGAATGTCTCCTGTCAGAGCAAAGCTTCTCAAGGCACAGAGGAGCTTATCCAAAACTCTCCTGAGGAAATCGCAGCAGAAAATCCAATACTGCAGACTCCAATATCGGCACACGCCTGCCTGTGCTCTCTCCCCTACAGGAAAGGGTATCATTTCCGAATTTTACCCTACAGTCTACTGCTAACGTCATTAGTGTTTCTGTGTAATGGTTTTCACTTTGGCCACTATCTCAGGTGCTGTTAATCCCCACATTACTAAAATGACGGTGAGAAAAATACTGTTAGACATCTTTAATACGACAATGGTGATGTATTATACTGACTCCAAAGATCTTTTTTTTGGTCATTTGTTCAAATATCAGGTTTACTGTGGGCCAGCCATAAACACCAATGCACCCAGAAAATAACTCAACATTGTCTTGTAATTTGACTGAAAATGGGGAAAACAAACCAATTCTCTGGAGCACGGCACAACCAGGTGCCATCATCATCATTTGGTACTATCAAGTTCCATGTGTCAACGCAGAAATAGAGTTGATTTTGTGCCTTCCCCGTTCTTCTATATTCCACCATTTCTCTCCACTTGGGACCTTCTAAAGTGACACGTATCAACTCACAAATATACATTTAGAAATGCAAAGCAGAAGAGGGAATAAAATATGTAAGCATGTTCATTCTGTCAAAGAAAAAATGGGAATGCCTGGGGGGTAGAAAAACTGGTGGCTGAGTACAGAGCCCAAAATCCTCCAGGAGACTGGAGACAGCTAGGAAAGACGAAGCAAGTTCATTACTGAGGAATAAGCAGGGCCCAGATTCCCACTCCATGGTAGCAAAATCTGTCCTCTGTTTGTCTCTATTACCGTGTGTTCGTGTCAACTGCTCCGTTTTCCAGGTTGTTCTCAGTCCCAAGGCGCTAGCAACACAGAGTAGCTAGCTCAAGGTCACACAGGAGGGTGACGCTTCAGAAGTTAATGTCTACATATGGCCTCTAGATGGCACTCTTTCTTGCCAGTAGTCAGACAAACTGCTTTTGCTTCCCAATTTAACGATTTTTAAAGGACTGAAACTTGTCCTTTTTCCTTTTGATACAGTTGTCCTATGTCATTTTATTAGAACTATAGATGCTCATAAATCATCCGTCTGAATTCTCAAACGGCAAGCTGTGCTCTGATTTAATACAAACAAAGCTCTTATCACAGGTGTGCACGGGTTCCTGCTGTGTTCTGAAGGAGCCCTGGGTAGCCAGTGAGATCAGGCGCTGGGACTCATTGCCTTGAGGGCTCTAGAGGTACGCAGACCCTGCATCCTTTTGGGGATATGACTACCCAATTTACTAAGGAAAGGAGATGAAACCAGTGTCTGTGCTCCCCCCCCCGCGCCCCCCCCCACACAGTTTCTAATGCTTAACTCTTCAGTGCCCAGGGGTCCTGGTACCTCATTAGAAGCAGCAGCAGATAAGGTCAGGTGATAGAGACTTGTGTTTTCCACAAACCCAGGACTCTCTCTGCAACAGATGCATTAGAGACCTCAGGATCAATGCCTGTCTTCAGTGGCAGATCGCAACGAGGATGCTTCTGCAAGGCCAACAAAGCCTTGCAGCCACTACAGCACCTGCTGCATACTCACACGCAGTGCTCTTGGGCAAGTAGAAGAGAACCCCCTAAGTCCTCCAAAGGCTGTTCTTCCATTCCAGGTCCCACACACACACAACTTTGCCCTTGAGGTGGAGGGAAGCACCCTTCAGCTCTGCTGACCTGAGCCTAGGAAGGATGCCGCTATGGTCACAAGAATGCGTTACTGACAGAATTATCCCCTCTGATTTAAGTGATCTTTGATGAAGACTGTGTTAAATCTAGGGATTTTCAAGGATTCCTAGTCCCGTGGTAACTATAGATATTTCCGTGACTGGCAGAGTAAAAACAAGTTTCCGTTTTTGTTTAATTACACACTGTCTTTTGTCAACACCAGCTTCTTCCCTCTCCTCACCATGGGATCTCTAGTTGCCAAGTTTGACTTGACCAATTTTCAGCCTGTTTCCTCCATGAATCAGGGATACTAACAGATAATACAGGTAGACTTTTAACACCCTGAAAAAAACATACAGATGACCTCTCAGTGACCCATTGCTCACAAAGCAAAGACCCTCTATGCTCCTTTGCAATTAAGAATGATTGTAAGCACTTACTTCTCACTTACTTATTTTCTTAGCAGCCTTTTCTTGCTGTGGCATGATCCAATAAAGGTCACTGATGCCATACACAAAGCTTTGAGTTATGAGTTATTTTAAATAAAACACTTAATGTACCTTGGATTCCATTCCACAAATCCAAAGTTCTATTTTGGTTGTTTAGGGCAGCTGTGCTGTGTGTTTTACTGAGAATATTCCTCCAAGGGAAATAGCAGTAGGAAGAAGACAACATTTGGGGATTTACCCAAAGCACTTTAAGCATGCCATCTCTCCCATCTTGTTCAAATGTTTAGAACTCCATAAAAGTCAAGCTGCATTCAACGGCTTTCTTACACACTACCAAATGGAGTTTTCTGAGAAGAAAGTTGACAAATTTTCAAGACACAAGATTATGCCTCCAGATGGCCCCTTTCGGAAAGGGTGAGTACTAATTGGGTTCCATGTCCTTGTTTGACTTTTCAGTTTCCTCTGGGCAGCCCTTAAGAGAGTGGAGTCTAGAAAACCAAAATCCACATAAAGGCCCAGCTGAAGGGCTCATAGATACAATGGTCCACATAGAACAGAGCCCCAGGAATTTGGGGCCTTCCATTAACACCTGCATTTCCAAACAAGCTTCTTCTTGCCTGAAAAACAAATGCCTGGTTTTGTTTCTTCAGCTTCCTAACGAAATTCAAATATCCCGTGATTTCTGAGTTTGTCGGGAATATTTGCATCCCCTTAACTGTCTTAGATGAAGTAGCAAAAGGAGCAGAGATTCAAACAGGTTACAAGATTTGCCTGTGGTTACACATCGTGCTTGTTAAATCCACTAACCGAGCATAATCCTTTGAGATCGGTGTTCTCCTTTCTGCTGTACCACAACAGACATTGAGCATAAAGAGTTTCTAGCATCTTCTTCAGAGTAGTACTACCTGAATCAGACAGGGAGAGAGTAATGGGGACATAGTTGAAAGAGAAACCTTTAGGGTTTTGTGTTTGGAACATTCAATTCCAACTTTAGAGGGAAGAAAAATATAAAAATACTTAAGATCAAAAGAAACATTCAAAGTTGCTTAGAAAACATTTCACAAGTTAGGCCTCTGGTATATTTTTAGTATTTGTTATTATACTTTTAGTGTTTATTAGAATGCTTCCACATACTGCTTATAGTCTGTTTAACAATCCTATTGTTTCCCAAACTATTTCACTATAGAACGTTATTTTGCTTGACATCCACTAATGTCTCTGGAGCAGTTTGGAAATTTCTAGTGTAGTGAAGGTTTTGAGTGGTTTCTGTCTCCTCATGATACCCTGTTCCTGGCAGAAGTTGCATTTTCTCTTAGGAACCGCAGGCAAACTTTTTTATGTATATACTGAAGGTCAAACAGAAATAAAGCCAACACATTCTTTGTCTTTTCCAATTGCAATAGAAATGCTGGAGGCTGCATTTGCAGACTTAGCTTTCATTAAGAACCTTCTTTTCCTGAGATGATTCCTCAACACTCCAAGGCATAGCTAGTTCTCCACACACTTCATATGTGGCCAGAGTTCATATCTGTTTTATAGGATTGATGACTTTACAGTGTGCTACTGGTTCACAACCCACAGTCTCCTGATACTCTAATGGTCATTCAAGGCATAGGTTTATAAACAATTGAGTCTCTCTAGCTCTATTGCAGATGCTGTCTCTGAGTACTTATAATCATCAATGGGATACAGCCTGGTGTCATCCAAAACCGGAGTCTCAATTGAGGAATTGTTCATATGAGATTAGTCTTGCTTTTGATACATGTTTTATCAGAGCAATAGAAAGAAAACGAAATCACTGGGGTTCAAGAAACGGCCCGTAAAGTTGTGTGACACACATAAAGTGAACAAGATCCAAAAGGCAAAAAATGGAAAGCATGTACAGATTACAGATTAGATTGAGTGCTTTAAAAATTTAAGGCAATGAAAATATAGTCTGTTAGATAAGTACTGTGGTTACTTCTATTGCAAGTAGAGGAACAAGGAGAGAAGGAGGAAGGAGGTAAAGAGTGGAGATAGTAAAACAACACACAAGAGCAGGGAACACGATAGAGAAAATGGAAAGAAAAAATAAGAAATAAAAGAAAGTATAGAAATCAGGGAGGGTGGAAAAGGAGAGTAAACAAAAGAAATGAAGTCAACAGTTTCAAAAGCTGATGAAGAGTCACCCCTTGAATCTGCTGTCCGTCATTGACTAACCAGGATACCAGCGATGGACCTCCAGCTCTAGCACGGCCTCCTTCCCATAGCTGCCTCTGTACTTGGCGGCTGCACAGTTGGCCAATACTACAATCATTACATTGTTCTGTGACAAAGAATTCAAAGGTCTGCATTTTTTGTCCCTATGAATATACTCTTTAGGAATGGCCTGCTTCTCTTAAAAATCTTTCTATTTAGTAACAATTAAAAATCTTCAGACATGTACTAATCAGCTTTTAATGAAAATAGAAATTCAATACATGTCTGACTTGCAAACAAAGATAATATTTTATTGCTTTCATTGATTGCAGACTGTAGGCAGTTATGAATATCAGATTTTATAGGTTTTCCTTTCTGTGTTGCTTTTCTTTTCTTCTTAGTTTTATCTTTCTAAAGTGCCTTCAAGTTCCTTAACAATTACCCACTGTCCTTTGTGGCCTTATCTATTTTTATTACTTAGCAATAGTCACTTTCCCTCAAGCAGAGTTGCAGTAATTAACCAGAATAGCAGGCTATGACTCAGATCCCCAAATCCTGCTCTGAGTTTCCTTCCCAGCTTCACATTCCAGAAACAGCCTCCAATTAGTCAGAAGGGCCATTTCAGTCTGCGTCTCGGGTAGGGCCTGCGCAAGCCTCCTCTACTCCCAGGAGCATCACAGAAGGTTTGTGTTTGGCTTCGCAGAAGGGAATTTCCTGACCTAATGTGACATGCCACGCCTTACATTTTTCCGAGTTTTCAATTCAAAATGTGTTTATGAGCTTCTAAGCAGCTCCAGGATGTCAAGAAAGCAGCCAGATCCTTGACCTTCGGTTTCATAATCCATTAAATGAAGTCCTATAGAGCAGAAGCTCCCAGCTCCAGAAATGCCAGTGTCTTCAAGGACATGCTGTAAAAAGAACTTTCAAGACTTTCAGGGAATCCTATTTGAAGCAGACTTTTGCACAGAGATGGAAAGTGGGATATTTTTACTAAGTACAGTCATATAATCTCAGAAAGGAAAATGTATGTTGCCCTTTCTGTGGAATATAGACAATAATATATCTATGTACGCAAGCAAATATGCATGTGGGCACAGTGTAACATGTAGACAAAGAGAAAGTTTATATTAGGTCACAAGGAAGAAGGGAATGCAGGTAGCGGCATGAGGAATGAAAGAGGATGTAAAGCTAAAGGGTTTTCTAATTCTAACTGTTGAGATTATTTTGGGGTTGGTAGTGGATACATGCATAAAAATATGTTGGATAAGAATGTGTAATGTCCAAAGTGAAGCTCCACAGTTTTCACTAAAATGACGGTTCTGAAGTAGTTTGTTGAGGTAAAGACTTTAGAATCTGGCTGTTTTCAGTACATGAATTTTTTTGGAAGATTTCTATTTAAAATTTTATTAAAAATTTACTAAGAAAAGTAGCGTTTTTGTGTTACTTTTAAGCCACCTTCCTAAATAAGTTAGATGATAATTACAGGCAATAATGCAGAGAATTACAGGCAATAATGCAGAGAATTCTCAGAAATCTTTTTCCCCTGCAATAACTCTCAAGGGACCTGGCTTTGCCCGTTTTCTCTTGTGAAGAGATTCCATGATGTGGCAACACTTATGAAAGAAACGTTTTGATTGGGCTTGCTTTCAGAGGTTTAGTCCATGACCATCATGGTGGGGAGCATGGTGGTTTTCAGACTGACATGGTGCTGGAGAGGAAGTCAAGAGCACTACATCTGGATCAGCAGGCCGTTGGAAGAGAGACACTGGCTGGGCCTCGCTTGAGAATTTGAAATCCCAGTGCTTACTCCCAGTAAAATACTTCCTCCCACAAGATCATACCTACTCCAACAAGGCCCTGCCTTCTAATCTCTGTGAAGCAGAACCACTCCCTAATGAAGAAGCACTCAAATATATGAGCATCTGGGGGCTCTTACTCAAACTGCCGCTGGGCTTACTGTGGTAAGGAAATATGACAACAAAACAATAGGAAATCATATGAACACAATAAAATGTCATATCAGATAAACCTCACATAGGCCAGGATTGGAAAACTAGAAATCCAGTAATATTTCTGATAATAAAGTATGTTTCAAATGGTGTAAAAGGTAATTTGATTGGAGTGCTGGGGCTGGGTGGCGTTAGTATTCAAGGTGTGGTCGATTTGCTGCCTGTTGCCTCCTTCAAATCTCATTTGCCTGTCTTCTTGCCTGATGTCTTTACCGCCTGGAGAGTCATCCCTTAAGTCCCCAATTTCCACATCATTCAAACAAACAGAGATATCCCTCTTCTATAAAGAAGTGTCTAATCTTCTAGCTCAAAGTGATTTTTTCCACAGAATTTTATCTTTCCTTCTTTCACAGAATTATTTTTATTTATTTATTGGTGCTGTTGTTGTCTTATTGAGACAGAGTTTCTCTGTATAACTTTAGAGCCTGTTCTGGAACTCTATAGACTAGACTGACCTTGAACTCACAGAGATCGCACCAGCCGCTGGGATTAAAAAGGCTTGAGCCACCGCCCCCTTGCTCTTTGACAGCATTCTTAATTTACATATTGCCAGGCCTCTGCCACTAGGTTTAAAGTTTTTAGATGGAGCAAATCAAATTTATATTTGCTTGTCTGCTACACTTAATTTAAGACCTTCTTCTATTGGCTCATTCATTCATGTATTCATCTTTTCTTTTTAAAATTACAGCCATCTTATAAAGAAACACAACTCTCACCTCAATGGAAATAAAAGATAGTGTACATTCTGAAGCTAAACATTGGTGATCACAGCCCAAGAATATAGCTTCAGGCTTTTCCCCAATAGCATGTTCCTACATAGCAACAGTTTCAAGACATTTTACAGCAATAAAGAGAATCGTAAATCAAAACATTTTCAAAACGTATTAGCAGTAACATTGATTCGGTATCCCAGATATATATCCCACATCTCTAGTTTCTGTGATGCAAAAAAGTACACAGTCACTACGGATGTTCAAATGCTGTGGAAGAGGGAAAAGAGAAGTTAGGTGTAAACTACGCATCCATTGGTAATATCTTCCCCACAGGCAGGGCTCCCTTGTCTGCTTGGCCAGCCGCTTGCTGGATCAGGCTGTCACATTTCTACCTCTAGCTGATGATAACTGCCTTATTACCTTTAAAAGAAGAAACGATTAATGCTACATCAGATTTATAAAGCATATAAGCAAAGCTTATTTGCATTATGACATTGAAATATACTAAATAAACAAGCAGGAAGGATAATCATTAATTACGCTCATAATCAAGCCTCTTAGTGTCAGAAGGAAGGAATCACTGGCAAGAGTGTTTGTCCCCAGGTTTCAACTAGTGGAAATGAGCAGGAAATTGCTCATAAGCTTCTCCTCAGGAGGCAATGGTTTGATGACCATAGTGTATGCAGGCTCCATGAAGACGTAGGAGAAGTTCCAGAAAGGAAAGGACTATGGCTTCCCACTTCAGCAATAATTTCCTCTAAAACCAGTAATTGCTATTCCCACCAAGATGGAAGTGCTGAAGCTGAATATAAGAAATATTCAAGTTCTGAGGTGCTTGGAGGACCTCCCTGAGCACCACCTGTGTTTGAAAAGACCACAGAATGCCTGACACACAGTAATGGCTCAGCAAATTAATAAACAGAAGAATCGGGAAGCACGTGGTTGGCTGTTTTCTAGAGTGTAGCATAGGTCGGTGATTTCTGCAGTGTAGCCCATGCTCTGTGATGCGTGACTCTTCTTGCCCAGGACAGATGCCTGAGCCTAGAAACTTTCAAGCTGAGATAAATTATAAGGGGAGGGGCCTGGCAGAATGGCAGTTCAGCTTTCAGTCCTGAGCCATAAGAGAAGGCTTGGTGGAAGGAGCAAGGGTGAACCACGAGTAAAGAAGTGTGAAAACAGAAGTAAAGAGGACACTGAAGCCAAGTCGACAGGAAACATCTAAGGCAGGACCTAGTTGATTCAGATCATGAAGTGAGTCCTGCTAATCCAAAGGATTCAAGAGGGAGACCTTAGACATCTGCTCCTAGTGAAAGTGCCCTGGCTTCTATGGATGCTTTCTGTCTCCCTACTTACTCAACAAGCCCAAAGGAGTGCTTGCAATTGCCTTTCAAACCAAGCAAGTATGAAGAGTTTACTTCAGATTCATAAAAGAACCCAACACTAACTGAGATTCTCTTGAGAGGCTCTGGTAAAGGAAGACTGGACTCTCCTGAGAATTTCAGACTCTGTTAATTAATGTCTATATCACAGTGACCTAGACAATATGGTAAAGGAGACTTACATTTCCATATGTTTGTTAAATGTCTATGCTGTGTGGAATTTTTATGAATGGGGATTTTCATTTCAAACTGTCCCTTAAAGAATGTCTCAAGCATTTGGTCCTTCTAATACTGAATTGCTTTGTTAGAGTTATGGATAAAATTAAAACTTTTCAAATCAGCTACATGGTTCAGTTGAACTTGAACTTGTCCATATTGAATTTCAGGGTCTGAGTTGATGAGGAAAACTGACCAGGTCTCTTCCTCTTCATGTGGTAGCCTTTAGCTGACCAGCTGGATTGCTTTCTACCCATGTACTAAAATCCCCAGGTTTCCAGAGGACCTAGCTGGTCATTTCCAGTTTCATCATCGAGCTGGCAGCTACCAGGAAACACTTGTCTTGAGCTGCCTTCTTTACAACTCCGAACCTGGACAATGAAACGTTCCTCAGAGCAGCAGCTGAATGTGTTTGAGATGGCATGTCTCAGGAGAATTTAAGGCACCGCATGAAGAGTTAGGCTGTGCAGTGATGACATTAAGAAACATCTCTATCTACAGAAGGAAGTAAATTAAAGGATACGGCAACAGTGCTTGACATACTTTGACCAGGTATGAGAATGAATGACAGAAGATACCTGAAGATAGCACCACTTGGAGGAGGGCACAGGATAAGGTGAAGAGAAAGACACCAGAAACACTGGCTAGACCGCAGAAAGGAAAAGAAGGACCTTGAGTATGACAACATCACAAGCATTTAGGACTACCCAGGATAGGAACAACTGGAGAACCACCATAAATGGGCTGCCCATGCATGCTTAACCATTGCTGGGGAGGATGATGACATGGTTCAGTGGATAAATGTACCAGATGCTGAGATTTATGGCCTGAATTGCAACCCCTGGACCTACATGAGGGGAGGAGAAAAAGTCCTAAAAGTTGTCCTCTGGCAACTCTGTGTGTTCACAGTAACAGTTCTATGTATCTTCACATTAATAGATCTACCTGTGAATTACCTTTGTCTGGGTAAACTGAGGTAGGTATCAGAGGGTCAAAGGAAATGGATACGCGGGTCACGAATGGCAGTGTGCAGTTTTTCACAAATTTCACTCAAGTATCACTGAGTACCTGTCCCAAGCAAAAGAGTCAAAATTTCTGAGTTGAGGGCAAGATTGTCTCCTTATATAACCTTGTATGTCAGTATAAGTTTAATGAGCCCATAAGCAGCTTGCCTTGGCTTCGCTCTCTTTTGCATTCAATCCTCTTGGGATAGAAACTCTTTCATTTGGTATCATGCCATCTGTTGTAGCACCCTACAATGCTGCATCTCAAAGCCAACACCGCTTAGCTAGCCTCACTGTATCTAGACAGGGTGGCTACTGTTCAGCCCAGCTGGTCTCCGTGAAGGACGCAGCTTTCCAGCAAGTGTAGCATCCATTACAAAACTAGATTCTGTTTTCTCTGGCAATTGAGAAACATTTAAAATCTCACTAGGGACATTACATTACTAGAGTGTCATTTCCAAGGGCAACCTATTTAAATGTAAAGTCTCAAGCTCCTCCCCAGTGACTTTCTGAAAACCCATTAAATGGCATGTTTTAATATTTACCATATTTCACAAAGATGCTGTCTATCAGTCAGTTTTGCTACTTTATTGTACTAAAGTATTATCATTTTACTATCCCAAGTGTAAAACTGAAAATGCTCTCTCGTCAAAAGAGCAAAAATGGTATTGGAAGTCGTTGTTAGCCAGTCAGTACAGAGACAGTGGAGGCTTACAGCACATGCCACCAGAAAGGTCTACTGTGCTTTCCTATGCAGACTCCCAGTGGGAAAGAGTCCTGCTCAAACCAGCTGGTCCCTGAAGACTCACCCCTTCCTTCTCCACTCATTACTCACACTTAAGACTGCAGATGCTAACCTTCTGAGATTCATCACAAGGAGTGGAGCCAGTCGCTCGCTCTCAGGAGGATATTCCTGCATCACTAGAATCTTCTGTTATTGTATCATTTTGCTGATTTCCCCACACATAGCAAAAGGAATGCAGCATGAATTTTCATATGTGCACTGGTTTTGAAATGAAAGGCCTCTAAACCCAAGTCTGAAGTCAGATAACTCGTTTCTGTTGAATTTTATTGCCTGATATATTTACTTACCTTTTTCCCCATGACCTTTCTTCTTATTCATCCTTATTAGAAAATTCAACAAAAATTCATAGCATAAAGTTGATTTTGGAAAGATATATTGGATAGAAAAAAAGCAGCCAAAATGTGATGGGAAGGATATATGAGATTTGTACAAAAGGCATAAAGTAAATTATTTAATGTGGTCTTTGAATGTTTTAAACATGTGTAACAAATATATCAAGCACTTGCTGTGCCTCCATATCATTATGAATATAATTTTATGTGCAATCACAACAAATCTATGAGGATCATGTTACTGTGCTCAAATTATAGGAGCATAGGAGGCACTGAAGTAATAGCCTCAAAGTCATTCAGCTGGAAAATAACTCCATGGGGATCCAAACCAAGGCCTTGCTGGCCTCTAAGCATGTGTTGTTAATCAGGGTGCTAATCTGACTCCTAAACCAGGTCAAGCCCATTATTAACGTTTAAAGTCACAGATACAGAGAGTCATTTACTTCGATAATCTGATTGTATTTTTATATATTATTTAACTCGCAAAGTGCCCTAAGAAACTAGACTTAGCAAGTGCCAGTGTAAGCACTTGACTGTAAATGCAAGCTAGTTCATTCAAGCGATGTTTACAAAGCTCATGCTTCCCTGCCTTTCATTTCACTACAAAGACACCTTGTCAGATCTGGTGGTGCATTATTTGGAGAAATTGCCGATTCTCTTTAGGATTCAAACTTAGAGAGGAAATAGAAAATACAGAAACTGTGAAAAATGGTAAATTCATGAGTAACAACAAATAATAATTAAAATTTTTATATGTATTTGTCAGGGTTTGATAGAATAATGGACCCTATCTATCTATCTATCTATCTATCTATCTATCTATCTATCTATCTATCTATCTATCTATTTACTTTAAGGGAGTATTAAAGTGATGTATGGGCTGCAGTCCAGCTAACCCAACATTGGCTGGTTGTGAGGGGAAGTTCAAGACTCCACTAGTTGTTCAGTCCATGAGGTTGGCCATCTCAGCTGGTCTTCAGTATATGCTGGCTTCCAAAGAAGTGGGCTCTAATGCCAGTGGTGGAATGGATGTGCTAGTGAGGCGAGGGCAGGTAGGCAAAGAGCAAAAGCTTCCTTTTTATGGCCTTATGTAGACTTCCAGCAGAGGTATGATCCAGAATAAAGGTGTATCTTCCTGCCTCAAGATCTGGATCAAAGGTGTGTGTCTTCCTACCTCAAGAGTTAGGACAAAAAAAATCTCCCACAGGTGTATTTTCCATTTTTGGATTGTATTTCATTCCAGATATTCAAGTTGGCAATTCAGTAATAGCCATCACTGTGTTTAAGAGTGTAGTTGTTTGTTTAGTTATGTTGGTCTTCAAATTTTGGGGCATAGTTGTGCTCATTCTGACGCCCAACTCTTATCTTTCTGTTTGTTTCATCTCAGCAACTGGCAAAGGTGCTTAAGGACTCCGTTGGCTTCTCTCTTTCTACATGGCATGTCCCTCCAGTTGACTGGCACAATATTGAACTATTTCCAGAATGCAGCCCCTCCTCACAACCTCCTCTGCTACTAACCAGAACCGAGCCAGTATCACTTCAGTGCACATCGAACTCACAGTTCCCAGCATTCTCTGCTTCCTAGCAGCAGCCACAGTGAGCCTGCTAGAACTCAGTGTCTGTGCTACCTGCCTTCACATGACTCCTTCCTCGGGGGCCCGAGTATCTCTTTCCTGATAAGACTTGGTTTGCCACATAAATGTGTTCATTTCTATTTCTGTACTGCTAAGCACATTCTAAAATAATGTGTAATATATCTGTATTTGTTATAGTTTCTCAGAGTTTTTCTTCTTGCATAGAAATTAAGTTTCTTCCACAAGGGCAATTTTCCTGGGCTTTGTTCACTGGTGCATCTCCAATATCAATAATGGTTTCTGACAAACAGTTTCTGACTAATGCTATATGTTCTGAATAAATGAATGTGTAGATAAAAGCCTCCGTCCTACCAAATCAGTCACAGCTAAAGAAAAACTCAGCATAATAGATAAGCCTATTGAAGTGCAACAGATAAAAAGAAATAGAAATTATAGGAAAAAAAAACAGTAAAAGATGACTGGGAAACAATGACGTGGTGCGGAATGGGCAGAATTGGAGTACCAGCTGCACAGGCAGCAAAGCCTGGAAGGTATGGGACTTGAGGATAGAGTTACGGTGATTTTTCAAAGATAATTGAAAACATCAAGCTCTACACTGACTCAAAAAGAAACATGGAACACAAGCATTTTAAACATCATGGCTCAGTCTTTGGGCTAAGACCAAGAGAAACACTGTGAATAAAACAAATGAAATACTCATTTCCTGTCAGTAGACAGGAATCAGACAACAATCTTCAGTCCATCGGAAGTTTCCTACGGTGAAGGAAGTGACGCTGGGTGGTGCATTGCCTCCTACTTGACTTTAGAGCTCTCCCTGCCTCTCCTCGTCTGTATGAAGGACAGAAGCTTAAAAGCAAAACTTAGTCCAAGCCTAAAAAATATTGGGTACTTGCGAATAACTCATATTATTAATGCAAAGTGGAGGCAAGTAGTTTTTTTAGGTAAATAAATGTCACTATTCATTTTAATAGACCCATTGGTCTATATAAGATAGCGAGGTGCTACTTGTTCCGGCAATCATCCTCTGAAACCCTGTGGTGTTAGTTGTGACCATACAGAGAGCTTCTGTTTGAAGATGACCCTGAGAGAGAAAACAGGGTCTGGAGTTGTCCAAATACTCAAGCACTCTCTCAACATCAATGGAGAAAACAAAGAAAGCACTTTAAAATTCAATATACTGCCTTTGCTCAGACACCAGCCTGAAATGCATTCTGTAATACCAAACAAAATTTGAAAAAGTAGAGGGTCTCTAGTAGATAAGATTGAAAGGAAAAAATAAAATCATTTTCTTAGATACTAAAAAAAAAAAGAAAAATCATTCCATCTAATAACTAGACAAAATGATTTACTCTATGTACTACTGAAGTTTATGTAGAAGAGTTCAGCTAAGTGATAGGAGAGAACTCTTCTTGGAATTTGCAGATGAGAAACTAATATAAACTCTTGAACATGTATGTGCACACACGCATGCACACAAGCACATACACACATTATTTGTGAAAGATGTTGTATATTCTAACTCTTGACAATAGTGTTTCTAAATGCAAGTGTGGAGTTTTGATAACTTTCCAGAAATAGCACTAGGAAGTTAAAGTGGTTTGGTTCTCTTGAATGCTGATTACCTTTCCCTTGTAGACTAGAAACAACATGGTGGCGAGAATGCCATTATCACTGGTAGTCTTTAGGATCTGCACATATTTCCATCCAGCTCTGGGCACATCATCTTAAAATGGAGCTGGCAAGAGCAATGGGAATTTAATGACAACTCCGCCCCATGCTCTATAAAAAGCATTACAGAAACACTGGACACATTTTGCTCCAAATAATAAAGCTGTCTTTTTAGTCAAAGCAATGTGGCATTGTATTGGAAAGCCAGAAAGAGTGCAGAGAAGGGCAGAGGGGAAAGTTATCCAAGGTTATTTAAGCATCAAGGTGGAGAAAAGAATTAGTCAGATTACAAGATTACACCAAACTCTGTTCACGTGAGGATGAAGGTCTGGAAACAACCCAGCCAGATCTCACACTCCCTGCTCTTACTTTCAAGTGTTGTTAGGCTAAAGATGGATAGAGGTGAGAAAAAGGTGTGAGGAGAGAACTTCAGGACAGGAGAATCTATAATGTCACTAATATATCTTTGAAGCCAAATAGCCATGAGGGCTTATTAATTTTTGTTTAGTATTATGCTCTTTATCAGGCAGTGTAATAAATTCTTCTAAGGTATCTCATTTAATTCTGACAACATAATAGGATATGGGTGCAGTTATCCTTGTTTTACAGGTGAGAATCCTAAGGTTGATTTACTTACTCAAAGTTACAGCTGTCTATGGACTAATTTACCTTTTTGAAAATCATATCCAGCCTCCAATTGGTCTACAAAGATTTTAAAAAGCTCCCATCTTTGCTCACTCTGGCATTCATCAATTTTCCAGGAAAATTGGTATAACAAGGTAACAGCAGAGAAAGGTCTATCCAAACACCTAGGCAAAATTAGCCTTCATAGCAAAGACAGGTGTCAGGCCAAATGGATAATTTATGAGGAAACGTTTAAAAAATATTTCTCCATATTTGAGACCTATCTAGACTGATTAAGACTCTCAAAATTGCTGAGTGTAAAAGGGCATTTTCAAAGGGAGATTATAGAGAAATGAAGTTGTGACACTTCCCCTGAGATGGAGAAGGCAGGCATTATTGTTTCCTTACTTGAAGACAAATGAGCAGGGCTTTTGAACTCGGAGACTCTGGGATGGTGATAAGCTTTTCATAATTAGGAGATGCTCAAGATTGCTCCATGTACTAATTAAGTGTGCCAAGAACCATATGAAATAATTTCTACAGGGACCTTTCCTATGGGCCCAATGTAGGTCACATGGAGAGTTGACCTGGCTCAGTTGGGCATGTGGTAAGATGAAAAAACTCAATGCTGGTAGACCACAGAGAAGCAAAGGATGGAGACGGGTGACCATGCTACTTTATCCAATATATAAAAATGCAAAGGTCTTATCTACGTTATGGAATCTGTCCTAAGGAATTTCAAAAGTGCACTCAGAACTGGATTCACAGAGGTATACAATGGGAATTAATTTATTCTGGGCCAGAACACAGAACCCGAAAAGAACCTGATGTTAATATAGTAAAACTTTTCCATGACATATCTTGGCGTCTTCCCTCTAACTCTACAATCTTGATGGAATCCAAGGACAAAGTTGAGAGGAAAAGTTAATGTGGCCATCTGCCAAGCCATACCCTCAGCATTAACAGAAGAACACAGCATGGAGAAACATTTCCTTTGAACGAAGAGTGAAATATCAATTAAGGTTGGACCACAGAGTGAAAATATCCGACTTGTACAAAGAAGACTATTCGGTGTATTGTGGTTTGACTGTGAAGTGTGCCCTATCGGCTCATCTGTTTGAACTCTTGGCCTCCAACCAGTGAGACTGTTTGGAAAGGTTATAGAACCTTTCTGGAGGAAGTGGGTGAATGGGGGCAGCCCCTGGGGTTTTCTAGGCAGGCATCACTTTCTGTTCTCCCTGTGCTTTTCCGCAATGGATGCAATGAGACCAGCCACTTCCTGCCTTCCTGTTCCTGTTGCTATGTAAGCCTTTGCTGCCATAGTGGACTACATACCTCAGATCCTAAGGCAGAACAAGCCTTTCCTTCGTCAAGTTGCTTTCGTCAGGTACTTTTGGCAGGTTTCAACAATGAGGAGAGTAATAACCAAGTGTTAATTATTTTTAAATCCATCTTGATTGAATATATATTTAGGGAACAATAAAGATAAATACTTTACATTGCTATATGCTAAACAGAGCTTTTCTGTATGCCACAAGTACTCCACATATATTATGGAAATGTTTCCATCATTCTTCTACAGACAGACAGGTTTGTTCAAAGTTGTGGGATAAATTCTATTAATTTTTAATTAGGGTAGAACATATAGATACTTGCCACATATCAGACACTTAAGTATTAATATAAAAAAGTCTAAAAGAAAGTTGTTAAAGGATCAAAGTAAACATTTTATGCTAATTTTCTCTAAACCTTTAACTGATGCCATTGAAAAGATTTTATAAATGATAGCCTTGATTATCGTTACAGTGGGCTCACAGGGAAAAAAAATCACACCCACTGCTCAGTGTCTACACATATCTACTAAGAAACAGTCTCAGACCCCAGCTGGCCAAAGCATCTCAACAAAGAATATTGAGTTCCTATTTACTGCACCCAAGAAATAACAGTTAGGACCCAACAAATGGCTAATAGATCAAAACATAAAATTGACTTGAAATGTCCTGGAAAACATATGAGCTCCCTTTTTGTTGGTTTTCCTTCTTGCTTCTTGCATTGATCACATGAAGTGGAGTGAAAACAGAAAACATACTTTTTTTTTTTTTACACTATACCAGTAATGTTCAATTAAAGGAACACTAAAATACATGGCAGGATAGAAAACATCACCCCTTCCATAAAAGTTGTTTGGAACAGTCTGTTGGGTGCTTAACTAACAGGATTTAGTAGCCATTTCCTTAGATGGCAAATATTTCATGGAAAAGTGAGAGACAGTGAAGCAGAGAATTCCTTCAGATAAGAAGGATTCCTGGAGATCATTCCAGATACTATCAATGCAAACAGATGTAGTGGGGTTTCACTTGTATGTTAATAAATAAAGATTGCCTGATGATCAGAGTGTAAAACAGCTGCACTGATCAGCCTGACAGACTAGGCAGAGGTGACACACACCTTTAATCCCAGTAGCCACACTAATTTTCCATAGAAACTGGGCAGCAGAGGTGCATGCCTTTAATCCCAGTCCCAGAGAGGAATGTAAAATGGGAGGAGATAGCTCTCAGTCAGTCTCATTCTGAGGATTTCTGGAGGCAGGATTGCCATTTCAGGCTGAGGTAGAGATAAGAGTCAGTGGCTAATTGTTTTGCTTTTCTGATCTTCAAGTTGAACTTCAATATCTGTCTCTGAGTTTTTATTAATCATGCTACAACAGAAGTTTAAAAAAAGAAAGAGGAAAATAAGAAATATAAAAGTATTTTAGAAGGTGGAGAGTATGCTTGCCTGCTTCCCCATTTTCCCAGGGGGAAATCCTAAATCATGCTGAAACCAGCACTGTCCTAAACTAACAGTTTATAAAACTATATCTTTGCATGCTACTGACAAAGTATGATGAAAAGGCTGGACAGAAGTGCTGACTGAGCTGGACAGAGGGAAATGGTCCCAGAGCACCCTTTAGAGCAGGCATTTGGACATCAGGTGCCAAAGACCTGCAGAAAAACCCATAAGAACGTGGTTTTGTTCTATCACACCAACACCCATATTCTCTGAATATTTATGACATCTTTATCATTTCCCCAGAATACTCTACAAAAGGATGATTTATTGAAATAATGCGTCTCACGATGCATTGTTTCTACATATTCGCACTGTCTTATTTTTTTTCAAATTTACTTGCATAGAATTTCAAAAGGCACCTCCACTTCTTAGTTATGGAAAAATGAGTGACACAATCTCATCTCATTGTTCATTAATTCCTGATTCCAGTTAATGCTCCTTTAATCATCTAGCTTACTAAGAGAACAATTTTTAAGTTAGCTTCAAAGACTACTTCTCTACCTCTACTTCAGTTTTTATATGATTCTATTTTCCCTAGCCTTGAGCATCTAAATAAAAGTTATGGCATATCCATTTCCTGTGTCCAAGGGTCTGAGCACTGTATCTGGAAGAAATATTAAAGACTTTGCTCTAGTCTTGTTTTTATGTAGGGCATATTCTCCATTTTCCCCACACTCAGAGGGAACCAGATTTATGTTCTAACCTAGTTTCTATCTAGAGAGAAATGCTAAGTAATGAACGATTGAAGGAATGTAAAACACACACGCACACACATTCACATGCACACACACACATAAAATAATAATAATAATAATGAGTAAAATAAAAACAGAAGCAAAAAAAAAGCTTCACTCGTTTATTCAATTTGCCTTAAGATATTTTCTGAACCTACATAAATACTTTAGTATTGCTACTACTAAAGGATTGTTTGTGTATGATATTTATTAGAAAGCTTTATATTTATTATCAATTTAATCTTGATAATGGGGCTGTATAGGTGGATATTTTTAAGAGTGGAAGACATTGAGCCATTTATGTGTAAGTTACTTTAATATTTAGAATATACTAGTTCATTTAATTGTGGAACTAAATTTGTGAACTGAGCATTTTATTAAATAAATATTAGGTAACTGACGCGTACAGAGTATACATATCACTAATAATTAAGAAATGGGATTTTAACTTGAGCCCGTGCTGCTAGTCCCTCTACAGTGACTCATTTGCCAAATGATAAATAAACACAAGTGAGCAGATAAACAAGCAGAGAGTGGATGACAAATTAACTGAAATAAATAGAAAAAATAAGAACTTGCAGACATTACAATAAACAAATGTATGTCTGTTTATTATACAAAAATGGTTGGCTGGGTGGTGGTGGTGCACACCTTTAATCCCAGCACTCAGGAGGCAGAAGCAGGCGGATCTCTGTGAGTTCGAGGCCAGCCTGATCTACAAGAGCTAGCTCCAGGACAGGCTCCAAAAGCTACAAAGAAACCCTGTCTCGAAAAATCAAAAACAAAAACAAAAAACAAAGTTGGTTTAGACTAGGTTTCAAAATTGTTCTTGTTCTGGTACTCTATTGAATTAGCTGGAAAAATAAATCAATTCAAAGATTATACATTTTGCTATTTTTTTAGTCTTACAAGATATACACAAATGATTTGTTTCAATAATAATCTTGAAAATTACAAAATTGAGTTGCTTTTGTCAGTCTTGTTTTTTTTTTTTCTGATAAAGAGAAACTTTGCTAACATTAAAGAGAAAAATACTGAGATTCTCAGTATAGTAGAGCATGACACTTAGCCCAGCCTGTGGGATGCTCTATGGTGAACACAAACAGCCCTAATCAGAGAAGGGTGCCACCAGAAAATGTCCTTATCAAAGAAATCTTCATGTTACCTGTGCTTATTAGCTTTATACATGTAAAAGGCTTAGAATCTGTTTGTTGTCTCATTTCAGTTGAGCAACTACAACAATGAAAAAAAAACCCCACATAACCCTAATATCAGCTAAACAGCAATTCAAAAAGCCAAAGTTACGGTATGTTCACTCAGTTCTCCAGCACCTGTGTTTTTTGTCCAAGCCATTTCATAACTCAGGAGATGAGCAGAACTCAGAGTCCCTAAAGGCATAAATCTGTCGCTAGGTTTGATATATTAAATGTCACTGAAAAGCTCTGGACCTTTTTCTCAAAGTTCTCTTTACTCTGTGGTACTCTGAGAAACTGTTGAGGGTAACTCTTCAGAGGCCGTTTACAGCATGCATAGCAAGTTCTGCTGCAATGCACTCACTCTTGAGAAGAACGCAGAGTCTAGATGTAACAGGAAGAATGGGGCCATCCGGTCCTAGTCCTCCACATGTGGTGAAACAGGATGTATTTACTGGGCCTTTGGCTACTTCGTATCAGAGACTAAACTGTGAATTTCCTGTGTCGAAACACTAAACTCCAGTGTCCTTGTGCTGGGAAATGAGCCTTTCTTGTAAGTAACTAAGGGTAAATGCAGTGATTACCCGAACTGATAAGAGACCTGACAGGCAGGCTTGGCACTTGTGGGGCTAATGTATGAAGACCTCCAGTTTGAGATGAGCCCATATAGGAAGACCCTGTCTAAATAAATAGACAAGCCAATAACACTAACTAAACATGCTACTGTGTGACTAAACAGAACTTTCTCCAACAAGCCATCAGAGCACAGCAAAAGGTGGTGATCTATAAGCCAGGGAAAGAAATTCCATCAAAAACGTTACACTGCCAACCATTCAAAGTCAAAGTCACCTGGACTTCATGCCATCCACAACTGTAACAATGTAAGTTCTGTGTAGGAGGTGGCTGCTTGCTCGTCCTGGCTGCCCAAAACCAAAATAATCACAGAGAAACTGTATAAATTAAATCATTGCTTGGCCCATTAGCTCTAGCTTCTTATTAGCTAACTCTTACATTAATTTAACCCATTTCTGCTAATCTGTGTATCACCACGTGGCAGTGGCTTACCAAGTAAAATCCCCAGCATCTGTCTCTGGCAGCTCCGTGGTGTTCCTCTTAACTCTGCCTCCTTTCTTCCAGCATGTCATTTAGTTTTCCCTGCCTACCTAAGTTCTGCCCTATCAACAGGCTGAGGCAGTTTCTTTATTCATTAATGGTCATGACAGTACACAAAGGGGACTCCCACATCAGTTCTGGTTGTTTGAATTGCCACATGTACAATAGCTTGTTATTGTTGCTTTTAATGACAGTCCAAACAGATTAATACATCCTCCTTTATAGTTCTTCAAGACTTTAAGCTAAGCTGCACCTCCTAAAAACAGAATTGCTAGCAATGATCTGTGTTTATTGTAGTCTGAAGAAGAAAATGTAAAGGTCATCTGTACAACCATTTAGGAAACGCTATTTGAGCACTAAGTATTATGAAGCCCTATGTAAAGCCAAAAGGAGCACATACAAACTGACGAGGAGACAGGCTTCTTAGAATAAGGAAGATTAGTAAAATTCTGTACCTTTAACAAGTATACTATGCAGAGAGCCATGCCTTAACTATTCACTGTGTTTTTAGGGCATATTAATGAACCAGAGGCATAGTCTCTGGTCTCAGGGAATTTCTAGGCTAGGTGCATAATTGTACGTTTAGAGAGCTAAACCTAGGATGTATAAATGGGGCCACTTTTTTTTTGCAATTCTATGTGTTTATAATGTGTTTAAAAATCATGCCCCTGAAAGGAGGTTCTAGAACCACAAGTAGTCTTGGAATGTCAGTGTCCTAATTTCCAAAGGAAAATAAACAAGACCTCCTGAAAGAGATCTTGCTCTCTATGTTAGCAGGAACCTTCGCACAATAAGATGTTATAATTTATGTACCTACTGTGACCAGAAGAGGGCATTGGATCACTGAGAACTAGAGTTACAGATAGATATTAGCTTCCATATGGGTGCTGGAAATCAAACCCAGGTCCTCTACAAGAGCAGCCAGTGTTCTTAACCACTGAGCCATCTCTCCAGCCCTGCTATTACTTTAATAAGAATGCAATAATTCACTTCAGTGTATTTTGAAATAGACAGAAATGGCAATGCATTTTTGAATGTTCATGACACATGAATTCTGTTCTAAAATTTGAATTTGTTTTCTAGTACATTATTTTCTGTTTTTTTTTCATTCTTTCTAACCATTGTTCACACTGACCTCTTCACACACAGCTCTATACGCTTATAATGACAGTATCTATCCTGATACTGAAGAGCTTCCAGGAAGATCTGGCAGGTGAGTAGGAAGAAAGGATTACATAATGTTAGGAGATCTAAATTGTCTGCCCACCTCCATCCATCAAGAGTTCTGTGACCTTGAATAAGTCATATAATGTTATTAATTTTATGTTTTCTCATCTGTAAAGCAAAGTTGGATCACAGGTTTTGAGAGCTCTTTCATCTGTGAAATTGTCCCACACCGTCAGCTTTCATTGTCACTAATCTAGAGGCATGGTGAGCTACTGCTGTGATAGAGCAGGATCACCCTCACTCGTTCTGCCTAACTGTCTTGGGAAGTGACAGGAGATGGGTAAATGGAAGAGGTGCAGCTGAAACTGCTGGGGAGGACACAAAATAGCCCAGGGCTCTGGGTAAATGTCTACCACCTGTTAAACCTACTGCCCAGACGCTCTTGATCTCAGACTTTAGGACTCTAGTGACCTTCAGTATGTATTTACCATATGTCAATATTTTTAAAATAAGATTATCCCAAATGCTCATATCAAATATACAGACATCCATACAGGCAAACACTTAAGATACATAAAATAATAAAATAAAATCATTTGTATCTATAAAGAACATTTTTCAACCATTCTTACACCATCTGTATACCCTTTTATGTTGGCTTATAACACCACAGTGCAATTTGATTATGTGAATTCCATTTTCATCCTTAAAGCAGACATGATATTGCCATCCTTGAAGGCTCTTCTGCTTTTTCTCTGAGAAGCAATGTGCTGTAGCAGAATCTGAACAAATACAGAAGCTGTGGACAAACAGAAGATGATGCTATATGTTCAAAGGTTGCTCTTTCTCCTGCCACTTAAAAAATGAGTAAATATAAATAGTTTAATATTATATATTTCTTCAGAATATGAAAAAGCCAAAGAAATTTTAATCTGTGTAGAGCCTCTGCTTCATTCAGGCTTAAGAATTGTTAGAGTGATAAGTGACATAGAATTCTTAGTTAAAAGTTTGTCTGGTTCCCTGTTGCCTGTACAGAGCATCCTAATGAGTGAGTGTTCCAGCTGTTACCAAAGCATTGTTTGTCATTATGCCAGCAACATGCAATAAGCAAGTCTGTCCCAACTGGTTTTCTCACACCAGTACAGTACCAAGGACCCCTTCTTTAAGCAATGCAGGGAAAGAAAAACATTTGCTAGACCCTACCTTCCTATAGTTAGTGGCCAGATATTTTTCCTCTGCAGATGTAATCAGAGCCAAGTTACTGATGCTTCGGAGGCATTCTTCCCATATCCTATGATCCCTGGAGCAACTGTAAACGGTAAAACATTGCAAGCTGTGTAGAGTCCTCCGTAGACCTTGTTTGTTACTGCTGCACCTTGGAAAAGATAGAAATCACTTTAAAGTGGGCAAGTGCATGGAGCGTAAGTCATCAACAAGTATACAAAATTTTCTGTAGGACATCTCATTTGAAGCTTTGGGGACTTCTATCTGTTACTCAATATCCAAATGCTTTGTAGCACACTATGAACACAAGTCCAGATATTGGTATATTTAATATTTTATCTCTTACCAATATTTATTGTTATACTGTTAGCATAGTATCTGGTACACACACACATTTTATTAAGTAAAAGAATAAATTCTGGAAAAGTAGGGCTGAGACTCTGGCAAAGTTCATTTAGGTGACACAAGAAATATGCAAAAAAAAAAACGTATTTCATCTCTTCCTCTATGAAAACTTGAAAGTAAAATTAATTCATTCCATTTGTGTGACACCAATCTCCCTTCACACAATACACAATTGATACAAATATATATATGTATATATATATAATTAGTTTACATTTCTGTCTCCTACTGATTGACAGATATAAGACGTATATCAGATACATTCTTGTATTCCCTGTATGCTTAACATTCAAAAACACTCAAATTTTGTAGAATGAATGGATTTTGTTTATCGAGGAAAGTAAATATAAAGAAAGATAATAGGATCTGTGTGTGGTGGTGCACACCTTTACCACAGCACTCAAGAGGCAGGGCCAGGTAGATCTATATGAATTCAAGGTTAGCCTGGTCTACAAAACGAGTTCCAGGACAGCAAGAGCTGTTACACAGGAAAAACCCAGTGGGGTTTCCATCATCTGCATAGTCTCTTGGCTAATGGGCTATAAGGACAAAGGGAGCAGCTGTGGTGTGCTGAGCTTTGTACAGCCTGTGCGTATGAAGGAAGTAGCATCCCAGGAGTGTTGTAAGGAGCTGTGGGCTACATTCCTGGCACCCAGCCGCCTGCATGGCTAGCTTTATACCCGAAATAACTACACTGAAACTGTATTCATATAAACACTGCTTGACCCATTTCTATTAATGTGTGTAGCACCACGAGGTGCTCTTACCAGGAAGATTCTAGCCTACCTCCATCCTGCGTCAGAGCTTCATCACTTCTGCCCTGGCAATGAGCTGCATGGCGTCTGTCTGAAGTGTCTTACCTCACCTCCTCTTCCTCCCAGCATTCTGTTCTGTTTACTCCACCCACCTATGTTCTAACCTATCAGGGCCAAGCAGTTTCTTTATTAATTAACCAATGACCTTCCTCCATCACAGGAGTGAGCTTCAGTGGGAGAGTTCAACTTTATTTCAGGGTGAAGGGACTATAAAGAATGGGCACAGCAGTGGGGGTGTCACCTAATCTACATTTGGCAGCATGATCCAATCATACAGCTAGTACACAACACCTAATTATCATATGGACAGAGGCAGGAGAGCAGTTGCAGGGAACTGCCCCTAAAATCACCCTTAAGTCAGGCATCCAAGTTCAGGGACAGACAGCATTCAAATAAGATCAGGCACGCAGGCCTAGAGACACTATCCAAATAGAATAGAGAGGGAGTCCTTCTGCAAAAGGAGATATCAGGACATGGTGAACTGCAGCTTTAAATGTGAGACACACCAGAAAACCCCTGTCTCGAAAAGATAATTGAAAAGAAAAGAAAAAAAGAGGGAAGGAAGGAAGGAAGGAAGGAAGAAAGGAAGGAAGGAAGGAAGGAAGGAAGAAAGAAAGAAAGAAATTAAAATAGGAGCATAGATGAGTAACAGGAGAGAGTAATGAACAGAAATATCAGAGGGAAAACAGCAAGAGGGAAAACTGATGGCCTGTTTGCTTTATATGACCCTATGTCAAGTGACATCTCTGAATGCAATTGAATGATTCAGGGCCAGACAGGCAGGGTGCAGAATGTTAAAACTCCCTGGACTTTCTGTCTTGATCGAAGTGGTCTGGAAACTGCCCTTCTACTTTTATTCCTCTTCTGCTGAAGTAATGAACAAGCACCCCAAACACTCATTTGCTCCCATAATCATTTATTTCTAAAAATCACTTTTTATACAGGCATCATGCTTCAGGTACACGTCACACTTTGAAGCCACTACAGGCAGTATGATCCACACAGCAGGAAGGTGAGGGAGACCTACTCAAGCCAGGTGGTCAGTCATAAGAGTTCTGATGAAGGATTGATTCTTGGTGAAAAGGGAGAGTATTGGGTGAAGGAAGGAAAGATAAATCATGCTATGGGCAAGGTTGGAGAAGGACCATTCTCATTGTCGGTTTGCAGTTCTTATCAACCTCTAATCTTTTAAAAATGTCTATGCTGCCATGACTGCTATGTGACGGTGCATCGAGGAAGTGAGAGAGGGGAGCAGCATGGTGCTGATTACTAGAAAGGAGATTTTGGCAGCCTGGCATGTGAATGTGTTACGTCATCCTGCGTACTGTCTGTTCAAGTGGGGGTTTGCTGTTCTTAGTCTCACAGAGAAAACTTCTTTACATAGTTGTTTTGTGCTTGAGTTTTTAGTTATGGTATAGCTATCAATATTTCATGACATACAAGATATGGATTTTCAGCATTAGTTTAAGGAGTTAAAAATTATTCTCCACAATTGACACAAATGCCACCATATCACAATTGTCGGACATAGAAATGGTTTTAAGTTTTCACTTTGAAACATTAGAAAGCTATTTATTTCACACAGTTAACAGTACATAAACATTTGACATAAATTATACTGGCATCAAATGCACTAACTGGAATGGAACAGAACTGAGTCAAATTGTAGCTCTTCAATGGTGTGACTTGGAGCAGCTCAAACCATGAATAAGCCTCTTTTCCACACCTATTATATAAGCATAGCAATAGTATTATAATGGATTGTCAAGAGACTTAAATAGGAAAGAACAAATAAACTACATGAAAAGATATCAGCAATATAATAAACAGTTATTAATTCTTATTTCCACTAGAAAAGTTCTGTCCACATTTAAGACTGTGAAGATGTATTGTCCAACTTCCTTCAAAACCATTATATGATTTATTTTTTTAATCAGCCATGTGTGAGACAGACCAAGCAAATTCTTCATGTAATAGAGTTTGACTTCGCTATCATTGCCACAGAGAACTCCATCAAAGATCTAGTCAAAGCTACAGCAGAAAAAGCCAGTGGTCTATGTCACCCCTTAGACCCATTTACACTGCTGATGCTCAGCAGCCATGGAAGGACTATTCAGTCTGGATGCCTGAGGTGTTGGGGGGCTCTCTTCAGGTGGATGGAATCTGATTTGTTTTGTGCATAAAGAATCTTGGATGTGCTTAGTGATGATAATTCTCTCTCTCTCTCTCTCTCTCTCTCTCTCTCTCTCTCTCTCTCTCTCTCTCTCTCTCTCTCTCTCTCTGGAAACACCCTTAAGAAAGCTGGGTTTTAAGTGGTAAATGTCCAAATAGTCATGCTTCCTTCCTACCTATGGGCACCACTCCAAAGTGTGACCCAGAGAGTCTCCCAAGTTCCCTGTAGGCTTTGCTTGTAGGACCTCTTTCTTTTCCCAGATGCATTCCCAATGTCTTTAACCAGTTTTTCTTCCTTGCTACCTACTTACCTTTCTTCCTTCCTCCTTTTTCCCTTTCTTCTTTTTCTTCTTTCTTTCTTCTTCTCTTCCTTACTTCACCCCTCCCTCCCTCCTTCCCTCCCTCCTTCCCTTCCTTCCTTCCTTCCTTCCTTCCTTCCTTCTTCCACCCCCTCCTTACTTTCTTTCTCCTCTTTCTTTTTTCTTTCTTTCTTTTCTTTCACCTTATTTCCTTCCTCCCTTCCTTTCCTTCCTTTCCTTCAACATTCCCTCACAAAGCACACCCACAGACATCGCTGGGTTGGAGTTATATAAGAATTCAAATAGAAATTCTTAGACAAAAGGTTTTCTCTTAACAGAAAACATTCAGTAAAGCAGATTATAACTTGCATTTTACCCTTGCCTTGGGAGTTGGCATACAGTAGTGTTATTTTAGAGTAATCATTCAAAGCAAAATTACACGAATGGGCAGAGGAGTCAAAGCATTCTAATCTTCATGGAAGTTATGCTCAGGATGAGCATGGAGATACTCTGAGTCAACTCTAGGTTCACCTGCTAGTAACTATCTATATGTGAAATTTTGAACTCAACATTCAAATTTTCTGGGCCTAAAAATATCTGCAAACATTCTCTAGGGCTAAAGAATATCTCTGGGTCTTTTAAGTATCTATGTAATATTGCTACCCAAAAATGCAGATCTCAGAACAGAGGTCAGCCATGCCTATTTCTTTGAAGATACCCATATATGTACCCCATGCTTTTTTATCCAGAGTTCTTTCCCTTTTTTTGATGGGTCTCTAACAAAGGCCTGTTTATGAGTCTTTAAAAGACAGCAGATCCTACCTATTTTGCCATGGAAAATCCATCATGAGTTAACCCACATCATGTGTTTCTAGCCCTTTCACACTGTACACTACCCACAGCCACAATGTTCTCATATTCACAGCAGGCCAGGCCGTCTTACAGTAGAACAAAGGGGAGGCCATGTGGATTGACAGCACAAAAACGGAGTGGGAAGACTCAGTTTTGAGACAGAAAATGTGTATCCTTCTTTGAGGTTTTGGGGGTATATACAATGGATTTGTGAGGAAAGAGGGAAGACTTGGGACAGTTCAGTCTTCCTGATATGGCAGCACAATCCACAGTTTTCTCTCATTGTGTTGTAGGTTCTGATCTCATGTGAACATGGCTTAGAGGAGACAGTCACTTCTGACTGGTAAAAAGAATTGAAAAGATCCTACTGGAATCTCCATTTCAGGGAGCATTTAGCCTCCAAACAAAGTGTCATATACATCAACACCCTGAAAATAGGACTATAGCGATGTGAAACATCATACCGTATAAATCAACTAACACACTTTTACATTCTCAGTAGGAATGAAATTTCATAGGCACTTTGCCCTTTTCTGTTAAAGTCTAACACGTGTATTTTATAACTGTGCTCATAACTAAATGCATAGAGAACCCCCTGCTTAAGGTCTAGAATCTTAGAATCATTAATATTTATGAAAATAGAGAATAACTCAAATGTTCTCTGAAAATATGTGGATAAACTCTCAAGTGTCAGTGAATAAATTCACATACTTATATATTCTTGGCACTGAACATGAATAGGTCACAGCAAGCAAAGCATCATAAATGAGCCCATAAACATCACAAGAAATAAAAAAGCAAACCATTTGGGACTATGGTGTGCTGCCATTTTTGAAAGGTACAAATCAAAGACTGCAAAAGCTAAAAAACAGTACTGAAGAAAATCTATGCATTTGAATTTTAAATTATTTTAATAGAAAAATATATTCAAAACCTAAAAAGGCCATTGTTTCTATATGGAACATGGGAAGGTATCAGAGGCCAGAGAGAAGCATATTGTTCAGACATACTATGATGTCCCAGTTCTCACATGAGGTTGACATTACTTTATGACTGTGCTTCATAATTATAATGTATAATTGTTTTTGAGTAGCAAATATTTTCTAAGAAATAAATATAATAAGCAAGAATACAACTCTGAGAAAGAAATCAAGTAGTGCAAACCAGCATAATTGGCTCTCATTTTAGCATAGCTTATTAGCATTTGTAGACATACATACATATGTAGGTATAGAATAATGATTACTATTCAGTCAACTGCAGAGGTTTCTTGGACAAATGAATAGATTATGGGTTATAAAGGTAATGGAAATTTCACAAGTGCTATGTAGACGTCACACTGTCTCCACAAGTGTACCCTATGCTAGTCTACACATGAGAAGGTTCAAGAACAAATGACAGAAAAAGCAAAGCTGTTAAGAAATGTAAAGAGGGCAAGAGCAATGTCTAAGCAGGTTGAAGCACTTACTCATAGGCCTAAATGAACTGGCTCCTGAAAACCGTTTTCTGACCTCAACATGTGGATCTTGTATGCACATACACACATAAATAGTAACCACATAAATAAATATTTTGAAAGAAGATTAAAGAAGTGCTGCAGGCCTGTAATCTCAACTGGTTAAAGCTGAAGCAGAAGGGAAAGCTAGCCTGGGCTACACAGAGACCTTAATCCTTTCCATCCTGTCTGTCAAACATACAAGTAATGAAAAGGCCAATGATGGAGGCAAATGAAATGAAAAGCAACTGGCTACTGATGCAAAGAGTTGCTTTTGCTGTGTGTGTGTGTGTGTGTGTGTGTGTGTGTGTGTGTGTGTGTGTGTGTGTGTTTGTGTGTGTGGTCATTATTATCTTCGGATACATAGAAATGTAGGTTAAGGAGAAAGAATGGATCAAAGCCTCTGCAATTATTAAATAGACCCAAAATCAGAGCACTAGAATATTTTTTAGGCTTCTAGTTGTTGTAATTTCAGTGTATACCTAAAAGTCTATACTCACACTATAAAATACTTAGAGCTCAAACTAATAGTGGAAATCATGCCTTTGTCATTGATATCATCAGATACTGAATTCAACTGCTTAATTTCATAGAAAGTGAAGAGTTACTAATTTAAAAGCCTATAAAATCATAATCTGCAGTGTTTTATAAAACTTCTTTTACCTCATAAAAAGAAATACACAAATTTCATAAGAAGTCATTACTGAATGAATTTCTGCCCCATTATGGAGTGAGTAGGGCAGAGAACTATGCTTCTGCATTGTCCCTAAGAGGGATGCTCTTTCATGTTTCATCAAAGCTCAGCTCCTTCCTGGAGAGTGTAAGAAGGAAAGTAGTCCCTCTCCTCCAACTGTGAGGAGTGTGAGACAGACCTTCCATGAACTCTCTGCAGTTGTCCTCAAAGTCTATTGGCGTGTCTTCAAGCTACTTCAATTACCTTACATTGGAATTAATATGCCAGTGTGGGGGCACTGTATTTAAATTATGTGCAAGAAAAATGAGGCCTCTCTTGACCTCAAGAGTAAGTCATGTTCTTGACTGAGTGTATTAGAATCCTTGCTTTCCCAGAAATGGGAACAATAAGCCCAGATAGTATACTAAACACTCCCCAACTGACAAGTTTTCCTGAGATGTCTAAGGCAGCACCTTCCCCTAAGAGAAAGGAGAAAGCCCACTGCTACAGTCCTGTATTCCTTGACTGGCAGACAATGTGATAATAGCAGAGGGTATTTTATTTTTAATTACAATATCGTTTGGCCAAAAGATTAGGCATACTCATAGCTAGCGCTTACTCTTATATTAACGCATTTCTATTAATCACCACGAGGCTGTGACCTACTGGTAAGGTTCCAGTATCCCTCTCCTTCGGCAGCTACATGGTATCTCTCTGATTCATCCCATTCTCCCTATCTCTGTTCTGATTTCCTGCCTGGCCTTACTCTACTAAGCCATTGGATCAAACAGCTTTATTCATCAACCAATAAATGCAACACACATACAGAAGGACATACCACATCATCTTCTCTTTCTTGTTTAAATAAAAAGGAATGTTTTAATTTTCACATAGTGAAATTGCATATAACAAAACAGGTATCAAGCAAATATTACAGTTACAATATTTTTGTGAGTCTAAAATTACATATCTAATTTATCAAGGAAAACTATAAGTATCTTTCTTTAACTCCATCAAATAACCTAGAAGCATATAATATTACCTAAGTAAATAGGAAGTACATTGTAAGCAGCTTTCAAAACTCTAGAATTGACAGAGACATCTCACTTCCTGGACAGTCACCTAAAATTCTTCTGTAACGTTGGGGCATCCATCTTCAGCCTACAGGCCAATAGTATCAGGCAGACTTTTCCATGAAGCAGGAAATTTGAAAGATTATTTCATCTATAATGGCAGTTCATCAGTCACTTTCTTCTGGGTTCTGCAGAATTGTCTGGCAAACTTTTTCATGAAGCAGGAACCCTGAAGGACCATCCTATCTTTTGGGAAGTTCAGCACTGACTTTTTGTGGGTAATTTTATGGGCAGACAGATCATTAACCCTGCTGGTGCACCAAGAGGCAGAACTTTTATTTGGCATCGAATAGTAATCTTCTGTGAGTTCTAGAAAGTGATAAGGTAGAGTGGTGTTTAAATAAAGTGTGGAGGACTTGCTGTTAGGACAGAGCTATTCCTTAGTCCTGAGCATTTGTGTGGTTTCCTTCAGTGTGATCCTGTCCAGGCCCACCAGCCTCACTCTTTCCAAACATCTCCTTCCTAAGTCCCAGAAGGTGTGGTTCTGATTAAGCAGTTCCTCCTGAGAGAAGGCCCTGTTAAAAATAGAATATTATGACTTGTTTCAATACGGCTCCTTTTCCCTCACCTGGCAGAAGAATGCTTTTTTTCCCTCTTACAGTTGGCATGAGAACCTGGACACTTTCCCGGAGATAAAGCTCACAGGACTATATGACATTTCTTTGCCCCGCACCTGGAGTTGGTCTCTTTCATGACCACATCAGTGATCTCTTATTTGCCCAGAGGCAGTAGCTTTGAGGAAGTCTCTCATACTGGGTTTTGCCCTGATAGGGATGTGGTTTTCTGTATCCTCTGGTGCCTTCAGTGTGACCTTGTCTCCTTCATGCATGCAAGAAGAGGCATTGTTTTTCTTGGTTTATTTTAATGCATTTTGCTAACTTTGAAGTTCCTCATACAATGTACTGAATGCCAAAAGATTCTTTCAGCATATTAAAACACCATGAGTCCTGACTAGCTCTGCACCTTGTCACAATCTGACGTTTCTTATAAAAAATTATCTCAATAGGAAATTAGAGACAGTCATATAAAAATGTGCTTACATTGAAAAAAAATATTTTCTAAATAGAATTCTTATGACAATTGACCATCTTCTTTATCAAGTCCAATCCTTTCCAGCTGCTTAGAAAGAACATTACCATTAATGAAATAATTAAAAAGTAGTGAATATTTTATAGCCTTTTATTGCCAAAGAAAAACATATTGGCATGTCTGCAGAATTTTTTCTAAGGATACCATCCAGCTTCTGGCCTAATCAATATTGCTCACAACATCTACATTCACATGAATAATTCACTCTTCAGATTCATGGCCCTTGCTCTGTGATTTAAAAGCAAAAATGCCAATTCCTCCCCCCTCAAAGAATTCCAAATTTAGATTTCTTTTTCCCCCAAGATAAAATTTTGAAAGTTTTAAAACCATTCTCCTTTCCAGCCTATTTCATTCAATGATGCTCAATTGCAGATGCTCAAAGCTAAAATAAAATTCATGTAAAAATAATATGTAGCATGTTAGCAGACACATGGACCAAATTTTTATTAAAGAGTGTAGAATTGAAAGACTTAGGTCCCTAATTTAGGCACGATGTCCATTACCGCTCCAGCACTCTCCTTAAAGCAAAGGTATCTTTAAAAATAAGTCAGTGTAGACCTGACCTAATCTATTACCATAAAGTGATTCGCATAGATGTCACCACAGCAGATGTTTGGTCTCTTTGATTGTCAATCTAGCTCAACAGTGGACAATGCTCCCATTAATCCATTGAGGACACACTGTCATATGATGCTTGGAAAGGAATATAGCTGTGGGTAATTATAATTACACTGACATTTTCAATACCACTAATTATAGAAATTAAGTTCACATTAAACTCTCCTGCTTGGTAGTGCATAGTAAATTCAGCCTGACTCCTTTATTTATTAAAGCAGTGGCTCCATTTCTGGAGTATGAACTCTGAGTAAAACCTGATGCCAGTTTCCCTAGAATTAGTACTACATGCACAGTATTAAAAAAAATAAACTTAGAAAAACACTGGAAGATATCTCAGCAAAATTCTATGCTAAAGGACAGACATTCTTTATTTTTATCTAATGCCCAGTTATTCACACTACCCAGATATATCCTTTTGAAGCAGGAAGGGTAGCTTAATGCTTAGATTTAGACATATTTTACAGTCTATAATCTTAATGCATTTTTCTGAGTTATAGAATTTGTGACAAGTAAGATACTAGCCAACATCTCAGAGGAAACACACACCCCACAATGTCTTATGAAAGCTTCATTTTTCCCTACATAGCTATAGTTATATTTCATAAAGAAAAAAGTCACAGCTTTCAGAGATCTCAAGCATGTCACTACAAAACAATAACTTTCTGAATATTCAATAAACAGTAAAGACATTGGGAAAATTGAAACCAGTCTACCATTCACTGGGAGATACAGAGAGGTGGGGGGTCTACAATCTGTGTAGCTCTTGCCCACTCATTTTTCATCTTCCTCATTTGCCTCACTCAACTATCAAATATTTTGAGATATTAAGAGAGCTATGTTTACCCTTATAACTCTTACAAAGCCAATTTCACTAAGTTTGTAAATACTGACTGCCTAAGGTCTCCTCTACTCTCATCTTGTGACTGTAAGACTTGAAAGTGCTCCCTAACTCTGTAAGGCAAAAAGAGGACAAAGTGATTTATTTCCCCTTATTTGCTCTCAAAATTTAACCAAAAATGGAAAATGAGGAAAACCTCCTGCTGCAAGTCATTGTTATGAAGGTGACTTCATTTTGATGAAAGTCACAAATAGAAAGAATAAATTAGGTCTGTGTGGGACCATCAGACACTGCCTTCCCATCAGCTGTGGTCCCGGTGGCATGGAGCTGAATGGTGGGAGATATCTGTAGCTTCCATTCTCATTAAATTTTTGGCCACATGCCACTTAACCAAATTCAGTAAGCTAAAGCCTTGAAATTTGCACTAGCTCTTTAAACAAAGACTGTGTCCTGGACAATAGAATCTCAAGTACAGTTTGCTCTCCTAACTGTGGGAGGTATGCGGGGAGTTCATGGCGAAGAAATTAATTGAGCTTTCTATTGTTCTTTTCTCTCATTTCCTATCCCCAGTGTATCACACACTTTTATAGACTTTGAATGATACCTTCTTTTATTTGGTGAAATTTAATTTACTTAAAATTTCCAAAGCAACACAGAAGGCTGTATTAGAAGTTAAATCTAATAAAAAAAATATAACATTATAAATTGCTTGTTAAGTCCTGTCTTCTAGGAGCAGTCATGGGCCAAAAAACATATCAGGCAATGGGGCATTTGTGATGAGAAGGGGAATTCAAGTATACCCTGCCCTCTTAATTTAACAGCATCTTTTCTAGTGACTGCCTCTCGAATGACTCACCATTTCTTAGGCAAGATAGAGGCTTTTCTAACAACAAAACATAAAGCACAGCCTGTACTCTGTGAGCAGTCGGTTATGACTGGGCAAACAGTATTGGGAGTGCCAGGGAGCACATGAAAGTGGCACCTCGGACATTCTCCTAAAAGAGCTTTATCCTAAAACTCTGACCAAGAAGCTTCATGTAAATAATTTTACTTTGCACACAAGTCCAAAAGACAGACTGGTTCCCATTTAAGCACCAATGTCTATCAGGTATTGACACACGCTCCAACTTCCCCAAATAGAACCCTGTCCTTACTGGGTTTCATTCTGGTTTCCATAAACACGTACTTATGGAGATGATAAGGCAGGTCCCTCAAAAGCCACACTCTTTGATTCAAGGAAGTACTTCTGGGAGAGTTTCAAGGACAAAAGTGATAAAAGATGGGGCCAGGATGCAGGCTTCCTCAGGTACCACACAGCAGGTGAAAAATGGAAGCAATCAAATCCTGAGTAGAAAGTATGATGTGAGAAAACATTCTCACATCCCTAGAAATTCTCCACATAGACCAACAGCTTGACTCATCCTTGACCTCCGCAGCCTTGCTAAAGCAAGGAAGCAGCAGGGGAGAAAAGCACATATGTTCTGCACTTGATATCCAATTAACTGACAGGATTTCTCAAAAAGCCTAAGGCAGGAAGTTACAGAAGGCAGCGCAAGAGGGACAGAACTTGTGGGAGATGATCATGGCCTCGTTGACAGAGTCCATCTCTAGGGGAAACCCCACAAGGGTTTACAAAGGAAGTCTAGGACCCTATAAATTGATGAGGCTACAGGATTCTAAGTTAAGATTTCCATGTTTTCTCTTAAGAAGTACACACCAGTCTTCAGAACACATGCACATCTATACACACATAGAGATACATATACACACACGGTGTACATAAACACAAGCATATAAACACACACACAGAGAAATACACACACACACACACACACACCGGAACTGTTAGAATAGGAAGAACATTCAGAGCCATTTTCTTCTACTTTTTGTTATTTTATTCATCCTCAGACACCACGGTAGCATTAAATCCTAAAAACAGTCTTATGCTATGTACTTGAATTTAAGAAAAAATGATGACAAGGATTCAAATGCATTATTGTTCTTTTGAGCTTTTAATCAGAAGCACCTTCAGTAAACCCACCACTTTCTTCAGTACTGAAAGCAGCTGATTGCTCATTGCTGGTGGAGGAGGAACAGAAGAGGGCACGTTGAGAAGGGTGTGAATGACTCAATCCACCCACATGCCTCCGAAGTGCTGGAAATAGCACCTTACAAAACCAAGGGTCAGGCTAACAGTGATGCTAACAGTTGTAAACATTTCTAAAGCATTTTCATATCGTGTTTCAGCCACTTAAAGAAGCTTGATGGCTACTGCTTCTGTTCATATAGTCCTTCCATGTTTTATGCTAAAAGACAACCTTATTGTGATTATTTCTGCTGCTCACATTAGAGAAGCAACCTACTGCCCGAGAATGCTGAACGGCAGCAACCCCTAGGCTGTCTATTCATTAGAATCTGAATTAAAGTTTCGTTACTTCTGCTCTGAGAGGAAAAAATCCTTTTCCTTCCTGAAAACCTAGGACCTTTTGTATTACAGTCATTATACACATGGAACAACTCATCCTGATCTGCGTTTTCTGACAGATGGGGAAGCGTGGAGATGGGGAGGTTGTTTACCAATAAGAACATGTTGATTCTACACCTAGAATACCCATTGCTCATAGGAGGCAGATTTATAGACTGGCATTTGTGCAGCATCCGCTCCAGAGCTGCCATTGTAGGTAAGGAGGAAATGCGCAGACAGCTTCATCTCACAGTGAAGAAGCTCAGGCCATGGAGGAGAAGACGCCAATGCCAGTCATCCACACTTGTCATCATCTTTGAGGATATCAGAAGCACGGCCAGTAGTGTTCTAATCTGGAGCATACTTTAAGAAAAACTTTCTCCAAGATCAAAATTTGAACCTGGAATTTGTGACAGTCTTAAGAAACCTCCTATATCAAAAAATACCTCTGATTCGTAAGCCCTGGATCAATGTTAACTCATACAGCCAAGGGAGAAGATGTTTCTTGAAGTTCTGCTTTTAAGATGTTGAAATGAGGTCTGGGGATGTAGTTCAGTGTAGCTCACATCTAAATCTATAGGTTCAATCCCCAGGACCTTTTTAAAGCAACAAGCAAAAACAAACAAACACACACACACACACACACACACACTGCAGATTTTAGGAGTATAAAATTAACCTGGAATATCTGAGTTGGACTCTGTAAGGGATATTTTGGCATTCCTATGGGTGGCTGTCTTATAATAATTGAGGTGGATGAATCAATAGACAGTGTGTATGGTCATTCTCTGGACTATATAAATAAAGAAAACTGAGCAATATGTTGGCAGTCACAAGAAGACAGAAGGGGTGAAGCGCTTCTGGAGGGAACATGACTTTACAGTCACCCTGCCTTTAAGTTAATTGTGGTTGATTTTGAACTTCTGGACTTTAGACTGTGACATAATAAATTGCTATTTTGATTTCCCATGTTTCGTGGTAATCTCTAGCAACCACAGAAAAGAGCAAAGTATTTTTGATGATTATATCTGGCTTTTTAATAAGCTTTCTAGTTGTAATGACAAAGTATGAAATGAGAAACTACTTAAGGAAAAACAGTTCATTTTAGCTTACAGTTTAAGAGGAAACAATCCTTAGTGGGAGGTCAGTAGGCACACTGTATCTGCAGTGAGACAACAGAGAGAACAGGAAGTAGGGCATGGCTATAAAACCTCAAGGCTCACCCCTTATTAACCACTTCCCACAACAAGCGAGAGTTACCCACAGCGAGTCTCTACCTCTCAAAGCTTCTATTTTTTTTTATTGATAAAAGAAGAATAAAGAAAAAAAAACAAATTTCCACCTCCTCCCAGCCTCCCCTTTCCCTCCCCTCCTCCCACTCTTCTCCCCCTCCTCCCACTCTTCTCCCCCTCCTCCCACCCCTCTCCCCTTCCCCCCACTCCTCTCCCCCTCTCTCTCCAGTCCAAAGAGCAGTCAGGGTTCCCTGCCCTGTGGTAAGTCCTAGGTCCTCCCCCCTCCGTCCATATCTAGGAAGGTGAACATCCAAACTGGCTAGGCTCCCACCAAGCCAGCAGATTGCGTAGGATCAAAACTGCGTGCCATTGTCCTTGGCGTCTCATCAGCCCTCATTGTTCGTCCTGATCAGAGAGTTCAGTTTTATCCCATGCTTTTTTTGGTAATAGTCCAGCTGGCCTTGGTGAGCTCCCAGTAGATCAGCTCCACTGTCTCTGTGGGTGGGTGCACCCCTCGTGGTCCCGACTTCTTTGCTCATGTTCTCCCTCCTTCTGCTCCTCATTGGGACCTTGGGAGCTCAGTCCAGTGCTCCAGTGTGGGTCTCTGTCTCTATCTCCATCCATCGCCAGATGAAAGTTCTAAGATGATATGCAAGATATTCGTCAGTATTGCACTAGGATAGGGTCATTTCAGGTTCCCTATCCTCAGCTGCCCAAGGAACTAACTGGGGACCTCAGCTTGGGCACCTGGGAGCCCCTCTAGGGTCAATTCTCCTGCCCACCCTAAAGTGGGTCCCTTAACTAAGAATTGTGGTTCCGTGCTCCCCTATCCAACCTTCCTTTATCCCGATCCTCCTATTTCCCCAAGTCCCCCCTCCTTCCCTTCTACCTTTTCTCTCCCCATCTCCCCTTACCCCCTTCCCACCCCACCCCCAAGATCCCACTTTTCACCCCGGCAATTTTGTCTACTTCCCTTATCCAAGAGGATAGCCAAAACAATCCTATACAATAAAGGATCTTCTGGAGGCATTACCATCCCTGACTTCAAACTCTATTACAGAGCTACAGTAATGAAAACAGGGTGGTACTGGCATAAAAACAGAGAAGTCGACCAATGGAATCGTATAGAAGACCCGGATTTTACCCCACAAACCTATGAACACCTCATTTTTGATAAAGGAGCTAAAAGTATACAATGGAAGAAAGAAAGCATCTTCAACAAATGGTGCTGGCACAACTGGATGTCAACCTGTAGAAGAATGAAAATAGACCCATATCTATCACCGTGCACAAAACTCAAGTCCAAATGGATTAAAGACCTCATTATCAGCCCGAAAACACTGAACCTGATAGAAGAGAAAGTGGGAAATACCCTACAACAGATGGGCACAGGTGATCGCTTCTTAGGATTAACCCCAGAAGCACAGGCATTAAGGGCAACATTGAATAAATGGGACCTACTAAAACTGAGAAGCTTCTGTAAAGCAAAGGACACTGTCACTAAAACACAAAGGCAACCTACTGACTGGGAGAAGATCTTCACCAACCCCGCAACAGACAAAGGTCTGATCTCCAAAATATATAGAGAACTCAAGAAACTAGACTTTAAAATGCTAATTAACCCAATTAAAAAATGGGGCACTGAACTGAACAAAGAATTCTCAACAGAACTTCAAATGGCCAAAAGATACTTAAGGTCGTGCTCAATTTCCTTAGCAATCAGGGAAATGCAAATCAAAACAACTTTGAGATACCATCTTACACCTGTCAGAATGGCTAAAGTCAAAAACACCAAGGATAGCCTTTGCTGGAGAGGCTGTGGAGGAAGGGGTACCCTCATCCATTGCTGTTGGGAATGCAATCTTGTGCAACCACTGTGGAAGTCAGTGTTTCGGTTTCTCAGGAAATTCGGGATCAACCTACCCCTGGACCCAGCAATACCACTCTTGGGAATTTACCCAAGAGATGCTCTATCACATGTCAAAAGCATTTGTTCAACTATGTTCATAGCAGTATTATTTGTAATAGCCAGAACCTAGAAACAACCTAGATGCCCTTCAATGGAAGAATGGATGAAGAAAGTATGGAATATATACACACTAGAGTACTACGCTGCGGTAAAAAACAATGACTTCTCGAATTTTGCATGCAAATGGATGGAAATAGAAAACACTATCCTGAGTGAGGTATCCCAGACCCAAAAAGAAGAACATGGGATGTACTCACTCATAATTGGTTTCTAGCCATAAATAGGGGTCACAGAATCTACAATTGGCGAACCTAAAGAAGCTAAGTAAGAAGGTGAACACAAGGAAAAACATATCGTTATTCTCAAAGCTTCTATAATCTTCCCAAACAGTACCACTATGTGAAGACCGAGTTTTAAAGCATATGAGCCTATGGGGTGATGTCTTGCATTCAAACCCTAACAATACTTACAAATTTTAGACAGTGAATAGTCTAGCTGTTGGTTTTTAAATAGCAATATTCTCAAAGCAATGATATATAAAAATACTAGTAAATACCTTTTAGACTACTTTTATGTTTAGAGGGAAAAAATTGTAGCAGATTCAGGACATCCTTTCACATTGCCTGGCGCACAAGCACAACCTCCTTCATAACCAGCTCCCCAAACCTGAGTGCTACATTAGTCACAGTCAGTGGCCCCAGGTTAATGCATTGCTAACATCCAAAATCCACAGTTCCAAGTTGATTCCTAGTGCTGTAGATGCCATGACTTTGGACAAATGTGTGAGCCCACATAAGAATTGTCTTGTAGTTGTACAAAACAGATACTTCACATATAAATACCAAACACCTACTATTTAACATGAAGAAATGGGAAGAAGTCTGTTAAATGTTCTTCATAGAAAGTAATAGTTTAATTTTCCTCATAACTACTGTGAATAAGAAAGACTCATTACAAATTTTAAATCTACAGAGATAGCTGAACCGAGCTTGTGGGAACTCATCAACTCCAGACTGACAGCTGTGGAACCTCTATAGGACCGAACTAGACCCTCTGAATGTGGGGAACCGTGGTGAAGCTTGGACTATCTGAGGAGCCCCTGGCAGTAGAACCAGGATCTATCCCTGGTGCATGAGCTACTTTGTAGGAGCTGATTACCTAATGGGGGGGGGGGAGGCGCTCAGTCCTGACAAACTTAATGTGCCAGACTTTGTTGATTCCCCATGGTAGCCCTTACCCATTGAAAGAGGTGGATGGGGTGGGCTGGGGAGAATTGAGGGAGAACTGTGTTTGGAATTACAAAAGAAACTATAAAAGTAGAAAATAAAATTTAAAAAAAATAATAAAAATATACTAGATGTAAAGGAATTCACTAAATATAAAGTCACTGTCAGGGTTCTTACCCTAAGAAGCCCAGTTTTCAGCTTACGGATTTATATATAAAATAAATATTTAGAGATTTAATGAAGATAAATTTTTATATCAATCTTTCTGTATAACTCACATCTGTAATATTTCCAGATTAAAGTACTGACTAATCCAAGTCATCAGCTAGATTCTGTATCTTAGACGATCACCTTGGGACAACAGTGTCTTTACTTAGGTCTCTCTCAGGTTCCTTAGCAATTTTCATTGCTTCTCAAGGAATGCTGGTGTTCACCTAAGGCCGAAACACAGAAATTGACTTCTCAATCTTTGATTATTTTATTTCTATACTGTCACTTTAAAAATATTTTTTCTGAAAGATTTTGCTTCATCTCTGACCACATACACTTGAAACCTTTCAGATAATTATCTTATTCCCTAGTTATCTAGTTGATTCTCTTCACATTTTTATAATTTAATCCTTTATCTTGGGTTGTTTACTCTTTCCGGCATAAAACTTTTCCCCTCTGACTTACATGTACTTACAAATTATTCTCAGCAAAACATTTCTGCAAGGCACACAGTAAAAGCCGGTTCCATAAATTCCTAGGTGACATTGACAGTGGAGTTGACTTACTGAATCATGGACTATTGATAAATCAGGTTGACTTATATGGAAGTTCAATTTTAGAAATATTAGGCGTATTGACTCCAGTCATAAACTCTGATCCTGCTCTGTGTAGGGATATGTTATTGAACTTCAAGCAGATGTGGAATTCTAACAACACAGAGGAGCTTACTGTGACAATTACTTCTTTCTACTCATGTTGTGGTTTAGTATCTACTCTAGTTTGCTTTGTGCTACTGTGATCAACACCATGACCAAAAGCTACTTGGGGGGAAGAAAAGGGTTGATTTCATCTTGCAGGTTGTATACAGTCCATCATCTTCAGAAACCACAACAGGAAGTCAGTCAAGGCAGGAACTAAAGCAGACAACATGGAGGAGCGCTGTTTACTGGTTTGCATCTCCTGGCTTGCTTTGCTGCTTTTCTAATACAGCCCAGGACCACCTAAGTATGCACCACCCACAGTGGGCTCTGCTCTCCCACGCTGATCAGTAATCAAGAAAATAATGCCCCACAGACAGGCCTATGGGACAGTCAGATGGAGGGAATACCCAACTGTGACTCTTTTAGATAATTCTTGGCTGTTTCAGTTTGACAGCTGAAGCTAGTTATGACAGCATCCTTATATTTAGAAGAAAATCTTCATCTAAATATGATATTTTGTCCTTAAACTTAGAAGAAATAATATAATCATTTAAGCTAGCTGGCATGCACTGAATTTGTGTGGTGAATTGTTTGAAAATAACTGTGGCTGTTACTAGTTTGGCAAGCAAATCCTGGAATAGTGTATTCCTCAGTAAAAGATACTTGTTAAACATGGCCACGTAGACAACACCAACTTTCTGCATATTCCTTTATGGAAAATAAGTCATTTCTATTCTTTCTTAAAGTGACATTGGTTTCAAGTTGAAAGGAAAACCTTATGAACAAGTAAATGGCTAGCAACAGAAAGGGTAACTAACACTTAATCTTTCTACACATACAGGGCATAGGTAGAGTGGTTGATATACACATAGGTAATTTAGCTAGAGTGTAAATCAACACACAGGGATCCAATAAACCTCTAACATTCAGAGCATATGTGACCCAAACAAAATGTTTCATTTTTGTCTGTTGTTCAGTCTTCTCATTTTAAAAATGGAGGTAATATCAATTCTCTATGATAAGTGGGATTATTGAACACATACACACACGTACATATACACACACATACACATAATATTTAAGATAGTAACTGTTTTATAAGCACATAAAAATATCTCTAGCATAGTGGCATTTCAACTGTATTTTAATAAATAAAGACTACCTGAAAATCTCAGACAAAAAGTCTCACTGGTTAACCTTACAGATTATCGTAACATGCACCTTTAATCTCAGTAGCCACACTAGTTGCCATAGAAACTGAGTGGTGCATGCCTTTAATCCCAGCCCTAGAGAGGATTATAAAATGGAGGGAACAGCTCTCAATGGACAGTCTCATTCTGAGATTCCGGGAGGCGGGATAATCATTTTGGACTGAGGTTGAGGTAAGAGCCAGTGGCTGACTGTTTTGCTCTTTGGATCTTCAGTTTGAACCCCAATTTCTGACCCTGAGTTTTCATTAATTGTGCTTTACTCTAGTAATATAATACAGGTGATACCTATATACCAATCCATATGTATTCATACAAATACAAATTACACAAAAATGAAGAAAATATATATGAAAAACATTCCTTCTTCTGAGACTTAGTTTAGATATGAAGGCATAGGTCTTTCAAAATAGGAGTGAAAAATATAACAAAGCTCCTCCTTAAAGTGAAGTTCTAAACCAACTCAACTGCTCAAGATAAAAGAGCATAGAGATAGAATAGGCAAAGAGAGGGCATCTGTCACAAGACAGGTAAGTAACGCCATGAATTATGATAGTTGAAACTCAGGAGTAGTTAGAATCAAATCTCCGATCAGTAATGGTTGCTTTTTCCCACTGATCAATTTGCTCTATCACAGCTATCTCAGGACAAGTATTTTTAAACTCCAATGCTTCAGCCCACCTTCTAATTTAAGTTTTATATCTGATAGCACATTATGTCATTAGTAACAAGCCCAGAATTTAGTGTGTGCGCCAAGGGTTATTTACTGCATAGAGGCTAGTCTCTGTGATCAAAGTTTCACAAGAGGTCTTTAGGAGTTGATGGTGGAGTGAATACTTGGTTTTGTTCAGTGGTGAAAAGTCCTAAAAAGAAAAAACTTGAAAACGATTAACATATCTAAAGTTATACTTTAAGTCAGAGAGCTGTAGATCTTTCAACTCAGACCAGATGCCCAAAATAACAAGGCTTCATAGATGTTTACAGAGACATGTGGGCTGCACTGAAACATGCCTTGCCCCTCACTGTTTGAATATAAAGATCTGATGATCTAAGAAAAGAATCTACTCACTGGGACCATTTAGTTGATTTTGAATACAAAATTTGACTTGCTTTTAATTAATCTAATATAAAAATCTCAGTATTTAAAAGATCCATATACAGTCCTCAAATAATTTAGTTGCTTAATGACTTAGTTTTATATGTGATGTTATAAAAATGAGTTTAGTTTGAACAATGAAAATCTGTACTTCTGGAAACAAATTCAGATCAAATATATTTGTCAAATAGCATAGCAAATAGACTATAGAATAATTTATAAAATTATTTACCATTGTTAGCATAAATCTTTTCAATGTATTATTTTATGAATGCTTACAGAAAGATTAAGGTAAAATTAGGTTAGGAATGGTTCCAGAACTCTGTTCTAGGTAACGCCTGTAAACAGAATACTTATTTTCATACTCAGTGTGTGCTCTGGCAGTGCCCTGCATGATACTTGGTCTTAAATGTTTATCTTCAGAAGGCTGGAGAAGAAAATCGCCCATATGATTGCAGAATACCTGGTGGAATAAACACTATTTCATCAGAGGATCACAGCAGAACAGACTCAGGGAGAAAGTATTCAAAGGATAGAAAAAGAAAACTGTTTGTTTGTTGGTTTCTATTTCCTTGGTTCTGACAGTTTCCATACATCAGCACGTTGTGCTGTGCCCATACTCACCTCCACTACCATCTCTTATCCACCTTCCTTTTCTTCTGAATTTGTTGTTCTTTTCAACCGCATCCTGCAGCAACCATGAGTTCAAGAAAAAGGGGAGACAACTTGTGGACACCTACTGATGATTGGAGGTTGAAGGTCCCAATCTTATGCAGGTATGCACCGTGTCTATGTGTACTTAATCACAATGAAATGTTGTATAAGGATGGTAGTATTTCATGGCAACCCTTCAACATTCGATTCTGAAGTTCCTTCTCCCTCTGCTCTTCCATGATATTTCCTAAACCCCGGAGTCAGAGAGAATGATACAAGTGTCTCATTTAGTGATGAATACTTATTCTTATTCTCAACACTTTGAACAAATAATGAGCCTCTTCACTGAACACTGATTTCTGCAAAAAGGAGCCCCTCTGCTCTAGGCTGAGAACAGGACTAACCTATGGGTATAAGCATAAAAACAAGGAAGTTTACTAATGTGTTCATTTAGGTGAGCAATGGTAATATGCTTTCCCCTTGCTCCCATGACCTCCCCAGCCACAGGCTTTTGCCCAGTGTTATAGTATGAGAAGTATATTCCCTACCATAGATCAGGCAAAAAATTTATTTACAAAATAGTTGGTTATCCCCAGTATAGTCACACCATCATTCCACCAGCAGGAATATCTTACGTGGAAAGTTAAGCAAAAAGTTTTTAAATAATATTCAAACTGTATTTAGAAGCTAGAAGTAATTTTTTTTATTTTTTATTGAAAAAATTTCTGCCTCCTCCCCACCTCCCATTTCCCTCCCCCTCCTCCTATTCTTCTTCTCCTCCCCCGACTCCTCTCCCCTCTCCCCACTCCTCTCCTCCCCCCCCTCCATTCTCCCTCCCTCTCGAGTCTGAAGAGCAGTCCGGATTTGCACATAAAATAATGATATGTCGGATGTGGTGGCATATGATTTTAATCTCAGCTAGAGGCAGGCAGATATTGTAAGCTCAAGGCCAATGGGATCTACTTAAAAAGTTACAAACCATCCAGACTATGGAGTGAGATTTTCTAAACAGTAAAAAGAAAAAAAAAGTTTTTAAAAATGTGCAACACCATAATTAGTAACTTCTGAGAAGTCTACTTTGTGCCAAAATAGGATTTTGCTGAATTCCTAGCACATGACCAAATATTGATATTATATGTTTCCAAATTATTATTGTGCTTTAATACTCACTAGGAATAAGAAAAAAATAGGCCAACCCCACTGTGCTCAATTTGGCTCAAGTCTACCTCAGGCACATTCTAACTAAACAATCCATTGACTTCCCGCTATGGGTCTCAGACTCCTTTGCATGCCCAGAGTTTACTTACCACCTGCTTATGCTTGGTCACTTATTTCATTATATATTCTCTTAACAATAAATCATCACAGCCTCATGGCAATACACAGATTAATGGACATGGGTTAAATTGAGATGTAAGGGTTAGCCAATAAGAAGCTAGAGCTAGTGGGCCAAGCAGTACAGTGATTTAACCAATACAGTTTCTGTGTGGTTATTTCAGGAGTGTTGTCTGCCAAGAGATGAACAAGTAGCCTCTTATTTTCACCAGACAAATGATTATGTCCCTTATTAGAACATTATATAATATTCTCATGTATCAAAACATTACATGGTACCTCACAAATTTAACCTTATAAAGGACAACTTAAATATGTAAAAATTATAGTTGAATTGAAAAATACAAGTTTACATACATTAGGATTGGCTGAATCCTGCTAATTAATATATGTGTTATCTCACAATATTGTTTATTGTTTATGATGGAAGCAACTAAATCAGTATAGTAGGTAAATAGGTGATTTCTTTGTTCATTTGTTGTGACAGAAAGTTCTTTTATAGGCCCCAAATTTACACAGATTACCAGTATAGCACAGGATGGCCTCAAGCCCAACATTTCTGGGCTAATGCTTCTAAATGTGAGATTACAGGTTTACACTCTTTCTAGCCAGCATATTGTCAGTAACTGTTGAAAAATTAAAGTTCATGGGAGTTGTTAACATTTCTATAGAGAAGACCACTTGACAGGCCTTCTAGAATGCCTACATTGATCCTTATTTTACATGTTCAGAATTCTGTGGACAGTGATAGAAGATGTGGACAGGAAAGATGGAAAAGGTGTGATGTTTGTTTTAGAATCAATACTCAATCAGGTGGTTTCCTGTGTGATTCTGCCATATTATCTCTCTTCCACTGTTTTATTTCCTCTATAATTTCATGACTTTAGTTTCTAAGAACTAAATGAAACATACAGTATACATAGATATATAGATATTTGATACATATATATGAGACATACATTATATATACTTAATCATATTTAAATGCTTGATCTTCTATTTTCAAGAGATTCACACAATTCAGGTTCAGAGCAAGTTAATCAAACAATACTAAACAAGATCAAACTTGAAGCAAGTGACTGAGGAGGGATAACTTGGGAGATAGGGCCCACCCCAACACAAGTCATGTCCAGACAACAGGTCTATGTGCTGGACTTTATAATATTAATAAGAGAGCCAGTGACAACTTAGCTGCATCCCAACCAGAGATGGTAGAAGCAAGGGCAAAATGATAATGGGAAAACCTTGTAGGACTGTGCTTTTCAGAATGTCAAAGGAAACTGGGAGCAAGCTAAGTCATGCTTCATTCAGATTTCTGAAGCTAAGGAAGTCTATCTGGGTAGCCAAGAAAAGATTGCTTTATTTTTCCAGCTGAGCCATTTTCAATACATACAACAATACATATCTCAGACAAGAAGAGCATTGAGAATACAAACTTCCTGCAGAGAGTTGATAAATCTTACAAGTCTTTGCAGAAATGGGTTCTACCTTCATAAGAAACAATAATGTGAAGGACAGAATAAAGGGAAAGGGCTGGCTCAAAGCACTGGGAGTTTTTCCATTCATAAGAAACAGACTCAATTTGAATGGAAGGGGTGCACTAGAACTCTCTACCATGGAGAAAGTGCTCCAGTGGCCCTATCTTAAAATGGCAATCAAACTGGCAAACTATCTGAAAGAGTCAATATTCAGGACACTTGTCCAGGTGATGTAGGAATGACATGGAACCAGCAAAGCCTCAGAAGTACTGAAGGATTGAAAATATCAAAATTTTAAAAACACTGGCTAAGTTCTAGAGGGCAACCAATAAGCAATAGAAAGTTCTACTTTTTTTAATTTATTTATTTATTAAGGATTTCTGCCTCCCCCCCTCATCTGCCTCCCATTTCCCTCCCCCTCCCCCGATCAAGTCACCCTCCCTCATCTGCTCGAAGAGCAATCTGGGTTCCCTGACCTGTGGGAAGCCCAAGGACCGCCCACCTCTATCCAGGTCTCCAAAGGTGAGCATCCAAACTGCCTAGGCTCCCCCAAAGCCAGTACGTGCAGTAGGATCAAAAACCCACTGCGATTGTTCCTGAGTTAGAGAAGCTAAGTAAGAAGGTGAACCCAAAGACAAACACATAGTCATCCTCATGAATATTAACCTTCATCAGGTGATGAAAGGAGACAGAGACAGAGGAGCACGGGACAGAAATCTCAAGGTCCAAATCAGGAGCAGAAGGAGACGGAGCACGAGCAAGGACCTTAGGACCGAGGGGGGGGGGTGTGCACCCACACACTGAGACAATGGGGATGTTCTATCGGGAACTCACCAAGGCCAGCTGGCCTGGGTCTGAAAAAGCATGGGATAAATCCGGACTAGCTGAACATAGAGGACAATGAGGAATACTTAGAAAGTTCTACTTTTGGGATCCCTCTTTCCATGCCTGTAAATAAAGGTAGTGGTAACAGCTGATCCCTAAAATCTTTCCATACTTATGATTCCTTGCATTCTAGCAAGTGTCTCAATGGAACTGTATAAAGTAAGTGCAATAGCATAGAAAGCAGCAACAACACAGGCTACAGAGACAGGCACTGTCCCTAAAAAGTTGCTGATACTTCAGTGAATCAGTGTTTCTTCACTGCTTTCATTGGTACAGACTACTCCTAGTTCTAAAGACTGTCAGTTCCTAACCTTTATATTTTCTGCTTAATTTCACATTGGGAAGCAAACTAGGGGAGAGGTCAAGTATCTATAGCAATCCCTGGAGAATGAGATTGCCTATGTTGACACAATCATTTCATGGTTTGTACATGTTTGGACTGGAGTGTATCCATGTAATATTTAATCCATTTTCATATATAAGCTACTTTATAACTCCTATATGGCATGCTCATGGGTTTTTTTTTTAAAAAACAAAAGTAAGTCGTTTATAAGATTAGTAGGTCTTACATTTGTTTAAAAGAGACATATTCAAAGGGTAACCTTTTAAATAAAGAATCAAGTAGTTCTCATAGTCTGCTGCTCCAAAGAAACATCCAGAAACATTAAACTGTCAACATGGTTTTGCCTAGACGCTGAAAAAGTTTAAAGATTTATAGCAAAGAAGCATTGAGTTAAGAAATAAAGATAAAACTTAAAACTATAATAAAAACTTTGTGGTATTTTATCTGTCCTATAGAGCCCCCGTGTTACCACATCTCTAGGCTTGAAAACTGACCCCTTTCTCAGTGCAATCCTAGCTAGAGAAAAGGCATGGCAGACTTACCCATAAATAAATTTGTCTTCTCATTTTAACCTGTTTATAGCTACACGAGACTTAAGAAAATCTGACATTGGCACAGGCTACTTATGACTCACTCTTCATAGAAAAACACAGAAAATCATCTTTAAAAAATTGCAAAGTAATTGAAATCCCAGTTTCCACCTAAGGCCAATATGAAGTTGACGCAAACAATATAGTACTGAAAGTCTGGAGAGAAAAGCTCATGAGTGCCACTGGGAAATTAGAAGGTTCAAAAACATCTGTGTATGATGAGGAATTTGGACATCACATGTATCCCAAGAGCATGCTTAGATATTTTTAAAATTTAGGTTCTGACTAATGTCTAGACATAACAACAGCAAGAGGTAAAATCTGGGACCAGAGAGATGGCTCAGCAGTTAAGAGCTTCTCAAAAGGACCCAGATTTATTTCCCAGCATTCTCAGAACCGCTCTGAACCATCTGTAACTCCTGATCCAGGGACTCTGACACCATTTTATGTCCTCCATGGACACATGGTTCATGCACACATCAAATAAATAAATAATTAATTAAAAATATAAAATCTAAATATGAGATTAAAAACTTGCAGTGTTTAAGAGGCGCTACAACAGATCATTAACTATTAAGAACTGAAAACTATTATTGCTATTCTTTTTGCTTTGCTTCCTCGTTTCTTTACATTTTTCTTCCTAGAATTCATGTAAGTTCTTTCAAAAATGCAAGCTAAACATAAACATAAAACAGACTGGGATAAAAGTGACCACCAGGTACAAAAAACAGATTTTATAGAAATTGGTTATAAAAGTTAGTAAATGACTAACAAAAGCCACAGAAAACTATAAAACAAAGACTCACTAGACTTTTGAGCATGTTTTACGCATGAAGAAGAAGGATTTTATTTCCGGACTTACCTTGTTGTAAAGTAAAAATGTCATATTATCAGAGATGTGGAAAGAAAATGAAAAGAAAAAGAGATGCATGATTCACACACAGTAGACTAACAGATGTGCCCGAGGAAGCACAAATGCACTTACGAGGCAAAGATTTCAAATCAATTATTTTAAATATAGTCAAACAAGGATGGAGAAATGGATCAATGGTTAGGAGCTCTTTCTCTTTCTAAGTCCTTATCTCTTTAGGGACTTCACTGGACTGGGATGTCGAGGAAATAAAAAAATGATGGCACATACATAAACAGAAATAAAAATTTTGGATTATGAGTACTGGACTCTGTGATGGAAAAACCACAGCACACCAGAGGCTCAGTGTGTTTATTGTATTCAGCTGAACAGAGAGGCAGTGTTATTGCATGCAACTAAATGAGGAGAAAAGGTTATTACATGAAGACATACAAGAGGCAGGGTATATGGTGTGTAACTGGATCAAAAATGCAGGTTTAGATAATCTCAGTAGTCTTGACAGGGGATCCGTCTTCAGGCCATAAATAACACATCTGCTCCAGGTCTTTATTTACTCAGGGCTTCCACTGCAATATATCCTCTTGCAGAGGGCCCAGGTTCAATTCCTGGGGCGCAAGCCTGATGATTCACAGCTGCCTGTAACTCCAGTTCCAAAGGAATTAATTAACTCATTTGGTCTCTGCTGCTTTCTGTATGTAAAATAGTGGGCAGACACTCGTCACACACATATACACATGAAATGAAAAATAAACCTTTACATTCACAAAGAGCTAACTGCACCAGTAGATGCAGATCTGAAATAAATAAATAAATAAAATAATGTCAAGAGAGTACAAAAAGGTCAAATATCAAAATACCAAGGCTGAAAAAAATAACTGAAGTAAAAAGCTCATCAAAGAGTTCCAATTTCAGTCATGAACAAGCATAAAAAACAAGTTATGAACTTGAGATCAAGTGAAGTATCCAGTCTCAGAAATAGCAAATATGGGTGGAAATTATAGAGCTAAAAAGAACTAAGTAATATCAGGAAATATACTCAATTAAGTGACTAGCATACCATTGTGTATATAGTGGTTGTTCTGAAAGAAAGACAGGTAGAAAATCAAAAATGTATTTGAAGAAATAAAAGATCAAAACCTGTATCAATTTTAAATCAGAGATGAATGTACACATTCAGGAAATCACTGAACTCTCCAAATATACTTAGACCAAGTATGTCTAGTTTTAGGCATAGGTGAATCAAAAATAAAAGACACAGAAAAACAGATAAAATTTAAAAAAAATGTAAGAGAATAAAGTAAACATTTGCAAGGGATTCCTAGTTGATTTTAACCATTTATTTCTCAACAGAAATCAGAAGCCAAAAAGAGTAGTTTCTCATTTTTAAGACCCTGGGAAACCATGAATACTCTCATTCAAAAACATTCGAACCCAGCAAAACTATCCTTCAAAAGACTAAATCAGAAAATTTAAACCCTGCAGATAACCAATAGGTGAGAGAGTTTGTTAATAATTTTTACTACAAGTGGTGCTACTGGCAGTATTTGGGACTAAAATGATGGGAACACTATGTATAAATTAAGATAATTTGATGCCATATGAAAAAGTAAAAAAACAAAACTGGATAAAGCATCTTTACAAAAAAGTACTATATTAGTGCATGTTGGGACATGTAGCTTTTACTTCCTATGAAATTTAACAAAATTATAAAATATGAATTTAAAATTACTATTATTATAACTAAAGCATATGTGTGTGAACGGCATGTGTATGTGGTTGTGCATAACATGACTTGCATGAGGTCTATCTTAGGTTGACAGGAACACACACAGAATGAACCTATAACTGATGATCCATCCCACTGGTTCAAAATTAAAAATTTTTCTTTAAAATTTTTAAACACTATAATTAATTATTTGTGAGTATGCATATGTGTCTGTGTATGGACAACATGGATGTAGAGATTAGAGAATCGTTATTGTGTATGTGGTCCTCCCACCGTTTTGAGTTTGTGGGATCAAACTCAGATCATCAGGCCTTTGTAGCAAGTACTCCCACAATAATTTTTCTTAATTAGCCTATATTACATAGATGTATTATTAATGACTGGGGAAAAAGACAAAGCAAGCAGAGCTGAGACATAAGAAAACAGCTTAGTGATACTGGGGCTAACTCAGGGAGAAATTAATCTAAACTGTTATGCACCCACAACATTGATTTTCATCCCTGAGTAAGTGCAATTAAAATTCCAGCAAAGGAAGAATGAAGGAAGGTAGAAGTGTGCTAAATTAAGAGTTTAATTTAAATTAAGAGTCTGATAAGTTATCAGAGGTGCATAATATAAATACCTATAGCATTGAATATGGTCAGAATATTCAAAGTGGAGAGATTGACAGAATGAACTTAAAGGTCATTCAACTATTTGTTGTCCAAAGGAAAATGATTTTACATAAAAAATCCTATATGTTAAAATTGAAAAGACTTAATAGTATATCCATACAAATAGTAGTCAAAAGAGCACACTCAACACTCAGTGTGTTGTAATCTAAGTATCTTTGTTCCCCCCCCCAAAAAAAAACATGTTTAAACTCTAACCGTGGGATGTGACAATAGTATCAGGGGAAGTCTTTGTGACGTCCTACCATCATAAAGGAAAGTAATGTCCCTTATAAAAGGGGCCTGCGAGTGTTCCTTTGCTCTTCCACCATAGAAGGACAGAGGGAAAACACGGTCATCTCTGAGCCATGACTCAAGCTATCACCAGTCATCAAACACATGTTTTCATTTGAGACTTTCCAGCCTCTACACTGTAATCAATGATTTTGTTTATAGACTCTGCAGGCTGAGAAATTTTATTATAGAATTGTGGGTGGCCCATGACATTACATCAGCATTATACAACATAGTATTTAAACAATACATGGTATAAAACTCAGAGAGTCACAAAACAAAAAAAATACCATGTAAGACAAAGATTGACAGGGAGAAATGGGGTAACGGGTGATGAGAAGTTAAGAGAAGTGAGGAGAGAGCAATTAGACTGCCTTATACACATGTGCAAAATTGTCAATAAATAAGAGTATTTTTTAAGAATATAAAAGTTAGTGAAAAGTTGTTATAAGAGACAAGAAAATTCTATATGGGCAATTCATCTGGATATAACAATTAGAAATTTAAATATAATTAAAAGCATAAATATAAATGCAAGACACCAATCAGGAGAAGTCTAACTAGATGAAGACTTTACCAGAACTGTGGGAAGAAATACAGTTATACATTAATAGAGATTTCAACATCTCACTCTTAGTAAATGGGTAAAGTATCTGGACAAAAGATCAAAAGGAAATACACTCAACACTATAGCAACTCAACATAGTCTACATGAATAGAACACTCCACTCTTAAGTCCAGGATGTAATCTGTTCTCTCTGGTGAAGGCACCCCTAATGACACACTTCCTCCAATAAGGCCACACCAACTCCAAAAAGGCCACAGCCCCTAATTCTTCTAGCCCTTCTCAAATAGTACTACTCCCTGATGACTGAGCATTCAAATATATGGACCCATGATGACCGTTCTAAATCAAATCACACTGCCAAGCCAGGTTTTATTCAACAAGAGTCATCATTTTTATATTTAATTTTTAAAGTTAATATTCAAAGTGATGTGTTTAATTTCAACCTTTTCACAAATGTATTTCATTATACTTTATTTTTATTTGTCTTCATCTCCCACTGCCTTCCCAAATCCTCTCTCTTCCAGGTACCTCTCTTCTGTCCAAAAATATTGCAAAAATCATATTGTATGCATTCTATTAGCCTCTCTCCCCATTTTTTCACCTTAAATCCTTTTCTTCCATTCTAACAGTCCCGTCCTACCTTTGTTACTACATATATATCTATGCCTGCTATGCATACATAGATGTATTTTCTTTCCATTTGTGAAAGCATGTGAATCTGATTTATTTTGCTTACTTAGTCCTTTCCAGTTCCATCCATTTTCCTGCATACGTCATGGCTTCTTCTTTACATCTGAATAAATTTCCACTATGTATGTACCATATTTACTTTGTCTACTCATTTGTTGATGGATATCCAAACCTTATTTCATATATTAGCTATTGCAAATGCTTCAGCAATAAATGTAAATCTGAAAGTATGTTATGACATGTAACTTAGCATCCTTGAAGTTTATATATCACAAAGTGCCTTGAGCCCATGTGGTCCACTCTGTCTCACTGTGAGTTTAACATCCTGCTCTCTTACCTCTCTGGATAAGAGCATGAGACCAAAATGGGATAAGATAATATAACATGGTATGGCTTGTCAATACAAAGTTTTATTACAATTTCAACAGGATTAGAATTTCTTATTTTAGAAAGATGGGGACCTGAGTATACATGATTATATGTGAAAAATTGTTATAAGTAATTTATATGAAAATTTGTACTTGATATGTACATGTATAGAGATACACAGTATATTACTTAATGTTTAAATCAGGGCAAATATATCTATCTCCTCTAACATTATTACTTCTTTATGTTGGTAGCACTCATTCAAAGAGTTTTCTTCTAGATTTTAATTAAAAGTACACATTACAATATCATTATCTGTGAATATTTGTTATGTAATATTAGTAACTCTTACTCCTCACTACACCAGGGAGGTTTGTCTCTGTTTTGTTGTTGTTGCTGCTGCTGCTGCTGCTGTTCTGTCTTTATCTGGTTTGGGTTTTACCAAAAGAATATTGAATTTTTTCTTCCTTTTATATTTTATAGAATAATTTAAAATTTTATGTTAGTTTTTCTTTGAAGTTCTGGTACAATTTTGTAGGGCATCCATCTGGTCCTGTAATTTAGTGTAGTTTTTGTTATTTTCAATTTGGCCAACTTTTTATTACCATTTTAATCTCATTTGCCATTATGGATCTGTTTAAATAATTTTTTGTCCTTTTTATTCCTCATTTTACTAATTTAATCATCTCTTGTTATTTTGTTTAGTTTTGCAAATCCTACTAAGCATTTCGAAGAACCGGTTCTTTACTTTGACTCTTTGACATTTTTGTTTTTGTTCTATCTATTTTATTCGTCTCAGCCCTCATTTTGATTATTTATGATATTTCTTCTTATCTAATGCTCTCTGTGTGTTTATTTGCTTTTTTGTATTGTTCCCCCCAAGCATGTTCAAGTATATCATTTTAATTTGCGATATCTCAACAATGTTAATGGATGCACTCAATGCTATTAACTGTTTACTTACAGTTACCTTCATTGTATCCCATAGATTTCAGGATGTTTTATTTTCATTTTTGTTCAATTCTACAATTTTTTAATGTTCTTGGTTTCTTCCTTGACTCAATTATCAATAATATATAGTGTCATTTTCAATAATGTATATACTTCCTGTAGTTTCTGCTACTGTTGATGTCTACCTTATTTAGTGTGGTTAGATAGAATTCAGTATGTTACTTGAAGTTTTTTTACAGTTTTGAAATTGTTTTGTGTATTAATATATAGTTGATTTGGGGGAAAATTGCATGTATTTCTAAGATGCAAATCATTCTTTAGTGTTTGGGTGAAGCATTCTATGGATATCTGCTAAGTCCATTTAGCATATGATGTTACTAAAGCCCAGTGTTTCTCAATTTCTTATCCAGATAAGATAATTTGTCTGTTGTTGGGAGTTGGGTATTGAAGAGTCCCCATTCTCACAGTGCTAAAATCAATCTGAGGTTTTATATGTAATAGTATGCTTTTTACGAAATTATGAGCCTGTGCTAGGTGCATATATGTTTACAATTATATATTTTTGGTGGACATTTTTTTTTCTAGTGAGTTTCTTTCCTTACCTCTTCTGACTACTTTTAGTTTGAGTTTTATTTTATCATGTGTATCTCAGTTGTGGTTTCTATTCCTGCAATGGAACACCATGATGAAAATGCACGTTGGTGAGGAAAGGCCTTACTTGGCTTATATATCTATCAAAGAAGAAAGTTGGGCCAGAAACTCAAACAGAGCATAAATCTGAAGGCAGGAAGTAGAGGTCATGGAGAGTACTGCTATTAGGCATGCCCCTCATGGCTTGTTCAGCCTGATTTCCTATAGAATTTGGGCCCACCAGCCCAGGGATGTCAACAACTGTAAGTGGCTGGACCCTCCCCCATCCTCACTAATTAAGAAAATGCCCTACACGTTTGCCTTACCTTGATTTTATGAAGATATTTTCTTTCTTTCTTTCTTTCTTTCTTTCTTTCTTTCTTTCTTTCTTCCTTCCTTCCTTCCTTCCTTCCTTCCTTCCTTCCTACCTTCCTTTCTTTCTTTCTTTCTTTCTTTCTTTCTTTCTTTCTTTCTTTCTTTCTTTCTTTCTTTCTTTCTTAAAGATTTCTGCCTCCAACCTGCCACCGCCTCCCATTTCCCTCCCCCTCCCCGATAAAGTCTCCCTCCCTCGTCAGCCCAAAGAGCAATCAGGGTTCCCTGCCCTGTGGGAAGTCCAAGGGCCACCCACCTCTATCCAGGTCTAGTAAGTTGAGCATCCAAACTGCCTAGGCTCCCACAAAGCCAGTACGTGCAGTAGGATGAAAAACCCATTGCCATTGTTCTTGAGTTCTCAGTAGTCCTCATTGTCCGCTATGTTCAGCGAGTCTGGTTTTATCCCATGCTTTTTCAGACCTGGGCCAGCTGGCCTTGGTGAGTTCCCGATAGATCTTCACCAACCCCGCGACTGACAAAGGTCTGATCTCCAAAATATATAAAGAACTCAAGAAACTAGACCGTAAAAGGCTAATCAACCCACTTAGAAAATGGAGCACTGAGCTGAACAGAGAATTCTCAACTGAAGAAGTTCAAATGGCCAAAAGACACTTAAGATCATGCTCAACTTCCTTAGCCATCAGGGAAATACAAATCAAGACAACTTTAAGATACCATCTTACACCTGTCAGATTGGCTAAAATATAAAACACCAATGATAGCCTTTGCTGGAGAGGTTGTGGAGAAAGGTGTGCACTCATCCATTGCTGGTGGGAATGCAAACTTGTGCAACCACTTTGGAAAGCAGTGTGGAAGTTTCTCAAGAAATTCGGGATCAACCTACCCCTGGACCCAGCAATACCACTTTGGGGAATATACCCAAAAGATGCCCTATCATACAACAAAAGTATATGCTCAACTATGTTCATAGCAGCATTGTTTGTAATAGCCAGAACCTGGAAACAACCTAGATGCCCTTCAATGGAAGAATGGATGAAGAAAGTATGGAATATATACATATTAGAGTACTACTCAGCAGTAAAAAAACAATGACTTTTTGAATTTTGCATACAAATGGACGGAAATAGAAATCACTATCCTGAGTGAGGTAAGCCAGACCCAAAAAGATAAACATGGGATGTACTCACTCATATTTGGTTTCTAGCCATAAATGAAGATATTTTCTTAATTGAGGTTCCCTCCTTTCAGATGATTTTCTCTTGTGCCAAGCTGATAGAAAACTATCCAACACACTATGGATGTTTATTACTTAGTTCCATTGTTTGGGATATATTTTCCCATCTTTTTTAAAGTAAAGTAGTATCTATCTTTGATGGTGAAGTGTGTTTCTCAAAAGCATAAAAAGGATGTACCCTGCTTTCTGATTAATCTGTTAGCTTTTATCTTTTTATTGGAAAATTAAGAGTGGTTGTTAGAAAAGTGTACATTGATTCCTGACAACTTATTCAATTTCTTAGGTCTCTTTCAATTAACTGTCCTGGCATTGTTTATTTGTTTATTTGACCCCCCATGACTTCATAAATACATGTATCCTGCACTTTATATTTAAGTATTCCTTCTAGTATCCTCTATAAAATTAGTTTTAGAGTGATAATAAATTCCTTTAACTTGTCCTAATCAGGGAAAGTTTTTATTTCTTTTTTGTTTATATTTCAAGTTCAGTGATGTTCATTGTTGATTTCACTAAAGGAGTTTCAAAGCATTGAAAGGATTGCTATAAAAGATCCTTGAAGATCAATGACAGGACATTAAACAATTTTACAAAGTCTCTTCATAGCTTAAAAGTAAACTGTATATGCATGCCATCTATGTGGTGATATAAAAACAGGAGAAAATGTAAGAAAAGTAACAGAAATCTACTTATGTATAGTATTATCAAATATAGATTTGAAATTAGAGTTTAAAATTGTGATCAAAGTCCAATTTTGCTCCTATTTCTCAGTATTTGTCAGACGTTGGTTTCTGGTTTTAAGGAGTGACAGTGTTTCAAACCTTATTCCTATTTCTCTCTCTATCTTTTTAAGGAGACATAATTTGGACAGCAGCCCTACCAGGCACTAGCTTGGGTCTCCCAGGAAATGGGACTGTGCACAGCTGATCTGCAACCTTCTGCTGTTTTCCATTTACTGCAGGAAGTTGACTAAGGCACTCACCCCACTTTGCATTTTCAGCAAATGTAGAGAAATACGGCACACGCTGTCTTATCAAGTTGTAAGGAAAAACATGTCTAGATTTCTTTGCCTGTGCACATATGTTGAACCTTCTGTAGTTGAAATCTGAAACAATCTTATCACCAAACTGTGTTGGCTTACTCTTTTTTTTCATTTTTTTTCCTTTTATTGAAAGGTTTTCTAATACAATACATCCTGATTATAGTTTTCCCTCCATCTACTGGAAAGAGCATCTTTGTAGATTTTTTTTTACTTTATTTGTAAAAATATGTATTACTAATAAATTTTGAATTTTTTACTTTATTTATTTTAGATCCTGACTGCACTTTTCCCTCCCTCCTCTCCTCCTATTCTTTCCCTTGACTATTTTTTCATTTTTAATAGAGAGTTTAGTAAAATATTCCGAGCTGAGTGTTGTGACAGAAGTTGGAATACATTTTTCTATGTCAGTCTTTCTTTAAAAGTTTCTGTGAAATTATCAAATGTTATTTTGATGAGCTGTCATTTATAAGTGATTTGACTTTTCTTTCTCATTCAATATCTTTTCTTTGTTTTGTGGTTTTGTTTTATCTATAATATGTCATTGGTAATTTCTTTTCCATTTGATGTTCTATAAATTTCTTACAAATAGATAAGCACTTCTTCCTCTGTATTTGGAATATTTTCTTCTATTATTCAATTGAAAATATTATTTATGCCTTTGCTATCATATTCTCCTCTTTCTATACCCTGAATTTGGATGCTGGGTATTTACGCAATGTACAAAAGCTCTCCCATTTTTCATTCTCATATTTTTTAAAATTTCTTATTGGCTTTTACTAAGTGATCTAATTCCTTTCCTTCATTTATGGTCCTGATTTTTACCACATGACTCCTTCTGTCAGCAGGGCTTTCCACTAAGATTGACTTGACTTACTGCATTTTTCATTTCCATAATTATTTCAGTGTGTGTTTTCTTCACCAGTTTTATTGCTCAATAAAATATTTATAGATATACATTTTCAGGAAGACCTACATGCAAGTCTTTCAAATCTAGAAGACATAATAAAGTCATATTTTTGCCCTGTTATATAGTTATTCATTTTGCCCTGTATATTTACTATACATTATGACCAGGATAACGCCTCTAAAGGAAAAATATAGTGTACTAGTTACGAAAATACCCACACCAGACTTCCCACTGATTACACATCTATTTAAAGTTAAAAATCATACACATTGGGGCAAGTGAGAAGGCTCAGTTAGCAAAGACACCTGACAGATTGAGTTCAATTCCTCCGATATCTGCATGGTGGAAGAAGAGAACCATACCCACACGTTTTTCTGTGAGATCCACACGGGTGCTCTCAAGTGCACTATAGTATACATACATACATACATACATACATACATACATACATACATATACACACACACACTTATATAATGTTTTTATTATTTATGCATTGTTGATTTGTTTTGGAAAAGTGAATGTCTGTAAAGCTGTGAAAAGATAAGAAAATTATATTTGTGTACAGAATCAATTAATTCCTAGGAACATCTGATTACATGAAGTGCTTGTATTTGTATTAATGGCATATTAGGAAGTTCTAACGTACAGTATGTAGGGAAACCATGTGGTTTACAAAACCATTTATTATTACTAATATCTTGGTCTCATGAACCAAACAAAGAAAACGCAGTATTTGTGAAAACCCACAAATGCCCATAGATTTATAAAACAATCCCTTGAGGATCATAATGCTATTGGTGACAGCCATTGGTCTAAATAAGAATTGGTTAATCTTTGTCTTTGTCACATGACATCATCACTAAATATTTAGTAATACAATGGTCCTGGGATACATGCAGTCTACAGGATGGGCAGGCCTGTTTAAGGCACTTTAGCTACCATCCCATATGATTATAATCCTCTATAAGACTGTGTATGCCATTTGTTTTAATAAACTGTAAAGTCCTTATAATGAAAATATCAAGAATTTGAAAATGACCTTACAGAATTTTTATAGTTTACCACAATTCATTGGCTCAAGAACAAATTAAATGTGTGTCCCTTTATTAAGTCTTTTACAGTAGCAGGTCTAAGGAGAAGTGCTAATTAAAGTTCCAGCGGGGTAGTTTATTTTATATCTTCACCTCACTTTGAAAGATATTTAATAACATGTTTATCACCTGAAGATTTTGTTACAATCTACTTGTTTGAGACGCTCTGCTACATCTCCTGGCACTTGTAAGCTTAATTAACTTTTTACAGCAGAACAGATCTGCCTGCTGAGGGAAGCTCCCTCTTTGAACCAACCCTATCTTCAAAGTTGAAAGCTACTCCATGATTATTTTTCAAACTTCAAAAAAGAAATGTCCTGTTGTGAAGTAAGCAGATAGATGCAGGCGTCCTATATATAGTTTGAAATGAAAAAGTTATTGGACACATTATGTATGTCAACAATTTTAGTTGGAAGGAAAATTGATCAGTTTTAGTTCTTTGAGGTGATATTTTACTCTAAGAAGTATATACTATCAAATTCTAGACAAAAATGATAAAATTCATCTGAATTTAAACTATCTGAACTTATTCAGTCTGTTTCTAGTATCTTTTAATTTAGTGCCCAAACCATAAAATCTACATATTATATATAGTATATATATAATGTTATATATGTGATATAATATATATAATGGTATTTGTGCTTGTAAAATATAAATAGAAGTAATCTTGAGCTTAATAACATGATTCTTGTCACTAATTTATCTGACAGAAAAGTAGCATTGTTTCTTACTATTTTTACTTGATTCTGTAGTTTTGACATCTAATGGTTTGCAACAATAAGAAGAAAAAAACAAAACCAAGCAAGATACTCTTTGCTGCAATCATCTCAGTCTGTTAGCCCGCCCCATATTCCAGTTTTCTGGCAGGTCAGGATTTACCCCCCTCATCTACAAAAGTGCCATCAGTCATCGGCTTTGCCTGTCCTCAACAGTAACACTGAAACAGAAAAGTTAGACCCTGCTCCTTGGGCCTGGGCAGGTGCTACACTGTTAAAACACAGTTGAAAACACTAACAACAATAATTAGTTCTTTAAGTATTTAAAGGAAGCGCTACTTCTGCTGTTCATTTACTTAAGTTTAGCCAAGATGTTGGGAGATGGATTAATTTACCTTCCTCATTAAAAGCTATTAGATTCTCCCTTGCCACCCTGGATGTGACTGCTGTGAGAAAAAGCAGTATCAGTTAGCTAGCCAGGGCACACTTATGCTAGCACAAGACATTTTGTCATATCTCAGATGCCCTGAGAAAACTATGCATACAGTAATCACAGCTTATTGCCCCAGCTCCTCAAGGCAAAGTATCAATCAAGTTAAACTGCTGTAAGATCTCCCGACAGCTGTCAATCTTTGTGCAATGGGAATCCTTGATAAACTATCATCAGTTATTGCATGATCCACAAAATGACCCATTTGTATTACTCTTTTCCTCCCTAATATGATATATCTGCTTATATCTGCTTTATATCTTAAAATTCACCTTTACCAGGAAAGGTCATTCTCATAAACTACAACGCCCTGATACAATGTCTTGCATCAGCTATCTTATCTGACTCTCTCACCTGACCTCATTACAAGATTTTCCTCTGCAGCCTTTGTGTCTGAAGCTCTGTGTCTTTACAGTTCGTCTCCCTTTGAATAGATCGTTTAGTCTGCCTGGCATTCTCTTCCTTACCTAGGGAGACTGTGTAACGAGAACAAAGGAAGAACACTTGAAAAGATTGCATCAGCTTGTGTTCCAGGTGCACTTCTTACTACTTCTATCACTCTAAACTCTCAGAACCAATTTCAGAATCTGTAAAGTAGCAATGATAACAAAAGTTACATTACAGCGTTATTCCGGAAGGGCACACCTTGTATATCGACAGGAAATCTTCACTATTACCAGATTTCACTCACCCACCCCTAACCTAACTAACCCCTTCTATCTTACAGACAGCCTTCAAGTGTTGTTTCCTGGTAGAAGAACACCTTAGTGGCCCAAACTTTAGCAGGGGAGCTCCTTGAAGAAGCTCTGAACACTATCCCTCAGTTCACTACACATACCGTCCTAGATATATTTCTACCAATGTCTAACTCTGCACTACATACAAACTCCCCATGAGCAGAAAGTATTTTTTTCTTGTATAAAGTTGCATTTGCAACAAAATGCATGGACACACTACTAGTATACAATGAATATTTGTTGAATCCATGCTGACCCTCCCTCCTCCTCCACTTGTTTGTAATTAATAAAAGTAATTTTGGTATATATCTTATATAAATGTCTTCTCAAAATATGCCAGAGCAAATTAATATCTCTTCTTTCTCATATTCTACTGTTGTGCTTCTCCTTTGAAATAAGTATTGCCTGGCTCTTATCTATTTATTTTATCTAAAATTATATATTGCTCTCTGTGTTATTCTTCAATTGGCTTTAGGGTCATGTATCTAAAACATAAATATGATATGTTTAATTCTAACACATTTAAAACGGTCTGCTGACTCTCTGGAGAATAAAGTCTGTCTCTTTAGGTTGATGTGCATGTAATCATAATCTAATTCTAGACAGCTTCTCTCCATTCTCTACTAACCCTGTGTCAGATTTAGAGAGAAGCTCTTCAATCGCAACAAATCATACCTGCTATAATTCCACCCGATGACAATGAGCGTGCCCCTACATTGCTGGTATTGTGTCTGATCACACACGTTGTTCTAAGTGAAAGTGGCAGCTTGCACTTTTACACCTTACTCCTAAAATGTCATCACTTTCATCAGACTTAACATTGCAAGAAGATGCCAGTGTAAGCCACTGGATCAAAGAGAATAGTTGAGAGGAACCGTGGCTGACTTTAGCCCCACTGCAGTGTTAAACCACCAGCACACTAAAGATGACACATTTATGTTTATTAAACCACTAGGAATTACAAGATTGCTAAGGCAACCATAGTAATTGGTTGAATATTTTCATTTTAGAACTGTAATGGAGAATATTTCATTTAAATAACCACTTATTTTAAGTTTATGAGTGGGTTCTTTTCAAGCCTGTTCTTTCCTGCAGTGTTGGTTTGGACACCTTTATCTCTTTCCGAATATTCTATTGGTGTCACACTGGACAGAAGTGATCCATGAAGATGCATTCAAAATCTCTTTTAATCCCCAAAGAAATGGTCTAAGCCTTGAGCTAAGCTTGTTCTCCACTTGGGAGAATGTGTTCTTTAGGAGACTTGATGTGGGATCCCCCTCTGTATTCTGTGAATAACTTTGGTTAATAAAGAATCTGTCTTGGGCCCAGCAGGGCAGAATAGAGGTAAGCAGGGAAAACTACATTGAATTTTGGAAGAAAGAAGGTGGAGTCAAAAGACACCATGTAGCCACTGCCAAGAACAGGCGTGCCAGAACCTTGCTGGTAAACCACAGCCATGTGATGATACAAAGATTAATAGAAATGGGTTAATTAAGATATAAGAGTTAACCAATAAGAAGCTAGAGCTAATGGGCCAAGCAGTGATTTAATCAATACAGTTTCTGTGTCATTATTTCAGGGCTGAGCAGCCAGGATCAAACAATGGGCCTCCCTACAACAGACTCAAATTCCTAGACCTTGTATTTATACCCTGGCAGGTTAATGTTTCACCATCTCACTGACTGGCCTCAGACTACATGCAAAAAGATGGAAACAGATTTCCTTGGTCCTTTCCTTTCACTCGTGTAATTCAATCCACCTAGGAGACGACAACCCTAAAACTAACTGAGTAAGGCAATATGAGGAGACGCTAACCTCTGTAGGTTGTTTTCCATCAACCAAAGAATTTGATAGGGCTTGGGGGAGCAAGGACCTTATAGTAATTGGTTAGTCTCTTATCCGCTTAATCGGGTCCTTAACTGTGTTTCCCTGATTCATCATGCAGAACACAATGCATCAGTGTCAGGCTATAGCCAATGATTGATACAAAGGCACTGCCTATAAAGAAATACAGGTTAAAGGCAATTCTGCCAATAAAAGTTCCTGAAAGAAATTAATCACTTTGCAGTATTCTTTAACCTGTGATTCTCCTGCCTTCTGCAAGCTGCTCAGGCTGCACTGAGCCAGCTCAGGACAAGCCGACTTCCCCGTGGCTTCTTCTTTTGCTTCCTTAGTTTCTGACTCCTTTATTCTCTCATTTCTGAAGATTCCCCAGCTGTTTTTAATGCAAAGAGACCACAGCGTTGCTCTTTTACTGTCTACTGCAACAGATACTTGAAAGTTGCAAAGAATCATTTGCTTATCCACCAGGGTATTAATTACTAAGTGGAGAAGTTTTCCTTTCAATGCATGATAGAGAAAGAACATGCTGTGATCTGTGGGAAGGGGCTGGAAAAGAGTCTGTATGGAAAATGTCTGACTTCTACTTGAGGCCCAAATCACATCCACCAGAGGGATTCAGACATGCCTGATAAACTGTCTAAATATAATACCCTAAAGTTTGATTCATGGTACACTAGAAATCCAGCTAATATGTAGTTAAGCCAGCCTAAGATACAGTAATGAAATCTATTAGGCATGCTATGACAATGGTAGACACTACCAGGTTTGTACTCTGCCTTCTGCTTGACTCATGCTGCTCCTCTGGAAGCAAAAGTGGTAAGACATGGGAAAAGAAGTGATTAAACAAAGGTTTCTTTCAAACAAGTAGCCTCAAAATAGGAATTCTTTGGTACCTCTGAGGCAGAGTATTAGCAGAGGAGAAAGAACAAGGCACCACGTGCATGCTCTGTCCCCAGATGCTGATTTTTGTCGTAAGACATAGAGAGACACAATACCTCCAGACTGGCCTGACCAAACCTGAAGGTCCACAGTGAAGTGTGCCAAGTGAGTATATAGGGAAGGGCAGCAAGGTGAAGAGGGAAGAATATAAGTTCATGATATGCAGTTGATGATACTAGTGGTGGTTTGAAGGGGAGTGGTCCTCACAGGATCATAGGTTTGAATACTTGGTCACCAGAGAGTAGCCTGTCTGCCTACCTGCTGTCTCCTATGATGATAATGGACTAAACCCCTAAGGAAGGTAAAACTGTAAGGAAGCCCCAATTAAATGCTTTTTTTCTTATAAAAATTGCTGTGGCCATGATGTCCCTTTACAGCAATAGCACACTTGTTAAGAGGCTGCTTGTTTGTTTAGTTCCTCTGCCCCAAAATAACCACACAGAAACTGTATTAAGTAAATCACTGATTGGCCTATTACCTCTAGCTTCTTATGAGCTAGCTCTTACATCTTATTTTAACCAATTTCTATTAATCCGTGTATCGCCATGTGGCTGTGGCTTACCATCCGGGTTCCATCCAGCATCTATCTCTGCCATAGCTACATGGTTTCTCCTGACTCTGCCTTCTTTATCCCAGCATTCAGTTTAGTTTTCCCTGCCTAGCCCTACTCTGCCCTATCACTGGCCAACACATTTTTTTTTTATTCATTAACTAATAAAAGCAACAGATACAGAAGGACTTCCCACACCTGAAAAAGATTGGGGAAAAAGAACAGGTACAATAGACTTAAAAGAAAATTTTGATTTATGTTTCTGTAATAAACATCAACAGAAGTCACTTCTAACATTAAATTAAAAAAACTTAAACAACTGTTATTAAACCCATGATACCTTCTGCCAGAGATGAATTATCCACAGTTTAGTGATTATTTGGAAACTGAAGAAACTGGAGAGCCTAATATCAAGGACAGCTAGACTTCTAGGTTCACAATCAAGCTGTGAAATTTCTCTGTAAACATTAATTCTTACAGAATTAATTATTAAAAAACATAAATTATTTCAGAAAATATAATAATAGAATCCTAAGCTGGTATAGAAGGTGCAAGAGTATGTAGACACACATTGTGGAGTACATGTATGACATTATTTCTCTCCTTCCTCCTCATGAGGGTCCTAGTGTATGGGATGCAGGCTGCCAGGTTTACATGCTGAGCCATCTCACTGTCCTCACCTCAAGGTGTTACATCTACTTGGAAACTCACTAAGCTAGTCATAGTGTCTCCTGAGAATTGCTCAGCAGTTCCTCACAGTGACTAGAAAATAGAAGTCACAAGCACCCTGAAGCGCTTCTTTGCTTATCTGCATTTGTGTCCTGAAAGCAGAATTCTATAAAGACTTGATTTGAGAATTCTTAGTTTGTAATAATCTTAAATGAATGGAATATAGTTCCATGTGTCATGTAGAACACTACACTCTGGCTGATTTTGCAGGCAGTGCCCTTTAACTGTTAGGAGCAGATGAAAAGAAATGGCATCATTCTTCCATGACTGATCAAGACCAATCCCATCAAAGAGATAAATGGCAGAACTGATGAGGGCAGTGCTAGGTGACATTAGAACTCCCTCATGCTTATGAACTCAGAGGTCTTAAAGCTGAGTTCTTACCGTGGGTTAAATTGACCTCACTCCAGAGAAAATCTAAAATTTTAAATCTTATCTTGCTTAAAACTTTCTCACGTAATTTTTCTGTTATTGAAAACCATATGAAAAGGGATAGCAGATTGAGCTGAGCACAGGGCTGTGGCCTTTCCTGGTCTCTCTACTTCAAACCTCAATGTATAATTCATTAGGATTACGAATTGATTTTTATCTTAATTATTTTAATTACAATGAAAATTTCCCCATCAAACTACAGAAACAATGCATAACTAAACAGCAATATGTATTTAGTCTGAATTTCATACTTAAAACAATCAGAACTCTACTTTTAAATGTTGCTTGGTCGAATTCTAATATTTTCCACCAACCCAAAGCATAACATGTTTTTTTTTCCAGCTAAACATATTTGTATCCAAGCCTAAAATAAGGGTAACAGCTTTATCGCTTAAGATGCCCACTGTCTGTTGGTCAGTCTCCAAACTTGACACAACCAAACAATGAATATTTCTCAGTTCTACAGTGTTTAAAGACAGCTCTTCGGATGTCATTCTATTAACAAAGAAGTTATTTTAGAAAGAAATAGTTGGATGGGGGCAGGGTCAAAACTTGTTCCCCAAATGATATGTCTGGCTACTCAACCTCAATAATTAGAATACCCAAATTAAAAGTAAAAGTTAGAAAAAGGAGATCTGCTCAATATGACCACATTGGGAAGAGGAACAAAGAGAGATAGAAAGTTCCCAAGTGCATATTTGGGGTCCTGATGTGAGACTAAAGTTTAAACAGAAGGTCAAAGATTTGAGCATTTAAGCAACTTCAATCAAGGTATGGTTCCATTGACTACTGACTCAACATTATCTATGCTTCAGTCTCAACCCATAAATTGTGATAGCTTGTCCTGCCTAGTTTTTTTATCACAAGCTAATTTATTGACCCAAGCTAGAGTTGTCAAAAAGGAGGAAGCCTCATTTGAGAAAATACCTCCATAAGATTGGTCTGTAGGTGTAACATGAGGGTCTGCTCTGTTGGGATTTCTGCCCTGCCCAGTTCCACAGCCAGCAAGTTCCAAAGAAAACCACACAGAGGTCTCTATAAGTTATAAACAGATTGGCCCACTAGCTCAGGCTTCATACTAGCTTTCATAACTTATATTAACCCATTATTCTTATCTATGTTAGCCACATGGATTGGTACCTTTTTCGGTGGGGCAGGTCACATTCTGCTTCTTCCGTGTCTTTGCAGGACTATGGATGGAGCTTCCTTCTTCCCAGAATACTCCTGTTCTCATTACCCCACCTCTACTTCCTGTCTGGTTGTCTCACCTATACATCCTGTCTGGCTACTGGCCAATCAGTGTTTATTTAAAACGTAACTGACAGAATACAGAATTGTCCTACACCATGTAGGTAAGCCTATAAGGCATTTTCTCAATTAATGGTTGATGAAAAGGGCCCAGTCCATCATGGGTAGTGCTGTTTCTGGGCTGCTGGTCCTGGGTTCTATAAAAAAAAAAAAACAGGCTGAGCAAGCCATGGGAAGCAAGCCAGTAAGCAGCCACTCCTCCATGGCCTCTGCATCAGCTCCTCCCTCCAGGATTCTGCCCAGTTTGATTTCCTGCCCTCACTGCTTTGATAATGAACTGTTAAGTGAAACTGGGAGTTAGACAAACCCTTTCCTCCCCAAGTTGCTTTGACTGTGGTGTCTCATCACAGTGATAGTGACCCTATGACAGATGTTTGAAATCTCCTTCCAGGAGACAAATCCTTCCCTGGTTGGTACCTTTCCCTTCTTCTAGCATAAGATTTTCCCCCAGAAATTTCTTGAGAGGAAATGCCATTTCTTTGGGGTCATTATTTTAATAATCTAACTGATGAGAGATACAAGTGTGTTTTTAAATAACTTTATTTCTGCCCAGTTGGTTACAAAACAACAGCCCTAATATTCTAATTACCATTGTTTTCTAATAGTCTCTCCAGAACAGATGCCTTGGATGTTTATAAGGTGTCTATTCTGTCCCCAATTTTGAGGTTTCATCTATACTCCTGCTTTCCAAGAACTTGCCTGTGTCAAGGCTAAGCAAGGTATCCCTCCATGGGCAATGGGCTCCAGAAAACCAGTTCATGCACTAGGGATAAATACTGGTCCCACTGCCAGTGGCCCCAAAAACTTCCCAAGCCACACAACTAACTGTCACTCACATTCAGAGGATATAATCCAATCCTATGCAGGTTCCCCAGCTGTCAGCCTGAAGTCTGTGTGCTCCCAATATCTTGGGTCAGCTGTTTCTGTGGGTGACCCCATCATGGTCTGGACCCCTTTTGCTCATATTGTCACTCCTCCCTCTCTTCAACTGGACTCCAATAGCTCAGCCCAGTGCTTAACTGCGGATCTCTGCATCTGCTTCCATCATTTACTAGATGACAGTTAAGGTAGACATCAATCTGATTACAGGGGAAGGGCAGTTCAGCATTCTCTTCACTATTGCTGTTTTAGCTGGGGTCATTCTTGTGGATTCCTGGGATTTTCTTCAGTACCAGGTTTCTTGCTAACCCCATAATGGCTCATTCTATCAAGATATCTCTTTCCTTGTTTTCCCTCTCTGTCCTTACCCCAACTTGGCCATCCTAATTCTGCATGTTCTGCCCCTTGTCCTTCCATTCTCCCCTTGCCCCCCATGCTCCCAATTTACTCATAAGATCTTGTCTAGTTCCCATTCCCAGGGGAAACAGAGAGACCCTGTTACTAGAGAGAACCTGGCAAAAGTTAAAGAAAATCTCTTCACTAGGGAAGAAGAAAGAAAACAAAGTTCCCATTTGTAAAAATCTTTTTTCATTGGTCTCCCTGGTGGACAAGCCTCATCACAAGTCTAATAGGTTCCCTGTTCTGCTGTTCGCCTCCTGCAATATCAATGCTATTGCATGCTTTGTTCAAGATCGCATAGGCACTCTCCAGTTAATGATTCTGGGGTCAGAGTAAAATCCCTTATTTTCCCCCAGATGAAGATTTATCTTATTCATTACAAGACAAAAGGGGAATGAAGGGAGTGGGCAAAAGCATTTTGGATCGAGTACTGTCATTTTGACTTCAGATTCCTTTTTATCTGCGGGATGAAATAAAGTTCAGGTTCCCAATGCCCAGGGGAGCTGCTGAGAATGTTCTAAGGACTGATTCACCTCATCCCTAAACTGTTCAAATCATTGTATGCATCTTTAGTTCTTTAGAAACATCATAGCTATTCCTAACAAAAGAAGGAACAAATTAATCTGATTGGTTGGACTGGAAAGCTTGCATTGTATATCAATTGACAATGATGAAACATTCAAGGAAGGCCCTAGTAAAATTTGTAACTCTAACTTGGCAACGAATGTTTGTGAATTTTATGCTTATAAACCCTGCTTCTATCCTGCCAGGGCTGTCATAAGAAACAAGGCTACCAAGTGCTTGCCCTACAAACCTTATGGATCAGTGACCCACTTCTCTGATGAATTATAAAAACCTTTGGAACCCATAATTGTGGTCTCTGTCCATCCTCATGGCACCTTACATGGGAAATGTAACGATCCCTCTGGATATTGATGAAAGCTTGATTTAAGTAGGTGTGATGGCTAGGTGGTTGCCAACTTTGACTGCGTCTGTAATGAGCTACAATCCTGAAATGGAGGGCAAACCTACGAAGGTTTGTGCTTGAGTAGTAAATCACTTATAATGCATGTCTTTGAGGCAAGAATACATGTGCCTTTAATCCAGATCTTGTGGTGGAAAGACACACCCTTAATATGGGCCACACCTTTGCTGGAAGCCTATACAGGAACATCAAAATAGGAAGTTTTGCTCTTTGCCTGCTTTCTCTCACCTTGCTCACAAGTCCATTCCTCTGCCATTACTATGGCCTACTTCTGTGGCAGCCCAGCATCTACTGAAGACCAGCTGAGACCTCCAGTATTGTGAACTGAACAACTTCTGAACTTTTGGAATTTCTGTTCATAGACAGTCACTGTTGGATTAATTGAACCACAGCCTCTTATGCATTTTAATGAATTCCATACATATGCACACATACATATGTATGTATGCCAAGAGAATCATTCTATAAGTTATGCTATAGAACCCTGACTAATACAGTTGCCAAAACTAAAACTGAAACATTTTTAGTTAACGTTTTTTCCTGATTCATTGTGGTGGTGAGCAATGTATGGGTGGGAGGATAACCGACATGCAATGGCAGATGCCTGGCACTAGTTTCGGCTGTACCTGCCTATCAGAGTATAAGCAGCATTGTGTGGAAGAGCTGGAAAACAGGAAAAAAATAGATCAGGGGAGTGTTTAAGTTCATTTGAATCTCAAAGTGACCAAAGTACTCATTAATATCTCCAAATACGAGGCACAGAATAACTACTTTTCAAAATAAGTACAGTAATTCACTAGCAATTATTTAGAAAAAAGGGCCAAGCTAGGGGATTCTCAGAGCATGTGATTGAAAAGGCTGTTTTTGTTTGTCCTTTACATCACCCTCACGGGCCCTATGGAAAATGTTTCGGGTCTCAGCTTCCCGAGGAACCACACTGATTTCCACAGTAACTGCACCAGGCTGCACCTTCATCAGCAAGAGATAGCATTCTCCTTCTGCCACCACCTCACCAGCACGATCTGTCACTTAGTTTACTATCTCACCCTTTGTGACCAGTGTAAGATGATGAAATAGGAAAGGCAATTTTAATTTGCATTTTCTGGAGGGCTAAGGATGCCAAACATTTAGCATTTCTTAATCTTTTATAGTCTATCTTTTGAGAACTCTCTGCTTAGTTTTATGCTTCATTTTTATAAAATGGATTCTTTGTTTTCTTGATGTTTGGGTTATTGTATTTTGCTGTGTTTCCTCTTGGTTCTTTTCTTTTAGTTCTTTCTATATTCCTGATAGTAAACCTCCATCAGAAGTGTATTTTTAAAGAGCTTTTTCCCATTCTTTAGGTTGCCAATTGGCTCAAATGAAGTTATCCTTTGCCTTACAAAAGCTGTTTAGTTTCAGGAGGCTCCATTTATTAATTGTTGGTCTTAGTATCTGTTTTTAGTGTCCTGTTCACAAAGCATTTTCCTATGCCAATGAGTTCAAAACTAGTCTCCATTTTCTTTACTTTCAGAGTCAGAGTCTCTAGTCTTATTGAGGCCCTTGATCCATTTGAGTTAAATTTTGTACAGGGTGAAATTTGTGGATCTATTTGCATTTTTCTATATGCAATCATCCAGTTTGACCAATCCCATTTGTTTAAAAAAAAACTGTCTTTTATCCAGTGTGTATTTTGGCTTCTTTGTCAAAAATCAGGAGTCCATAAGTGTGTGGAATTATGTCTGAGTCTTCAATTCAATTCTACTGAACAATGTGCTGGTTTTTATGGCAATATCATAGTACAACTTGAAATTGGAAATGGTGATACCTCCAGAAGTTATGTGCCAGATATCTTCCTCAATTTCTGTCTTCAATGCCTTAAAGTTTTTTACATACAAATGTTTTACTTATTTTGTTTGAGTTACCCCAGAGTATTGTTTTGAAGTTATGGTGAAAGGTATTTTTTCTGTGATTTCCTTCTCAGTCCATTTGGTATTTGTTATAGAAAGGCTACATCCTACTACTCTGCTGAAAGTGTTTATCAGCTGCAAATGTTTTAGAGTCTTTTATGTGTAGATAGATACTGAATATAGAAACTCAAGCTGTCTTCTGTCCTTAAAATGAGTATACTCTCTCTGTCTCTTTCTCCAACAAGTGTCCATGGTTAAATGAGATGTCAAAGAAAAAATGTGTCAGACATATTTTCTGAATTTCAATGGCGAGTACAGGAACTTCACTGCAATAGAATTCAAGTATATAAATCAGATACTGATAAAGATTTTGAAAAGCAATGCAAATGGACAATAAGTGTCCAAAAAAATTCGATCAATGCCATAACCCCAAAATGCAAATATAAAAATGATAGCCAGAAGTGTGCAGATTGAAAGAATATTTTCAAGTACTATGGAGGGAAGGAAGCTATTCTCCTAAGTTTGTAAAAGAATAAATTAAGTTACTCTTTCCAGGGGAATAATAGCTATATGTATCAAGAGTCCAAACTTGCTTATAGCTTTTAAACCAGTGAATCTGTTTATAAGTGCATTAACTTAAAAATAGTTTTAAATATAAAGCAGAATAGTTGTAGGGTTATGAAGAGTAATGGCAAGGTTCCCAAACACAAGCCTGTAAGGGCATGTAAGGTGTAGCTATGTAAGATTCCTTTCAGAGGCCGGGCGGTGGTGGCACATGCCTTTAATCCCAGCACTCTGGAGGCAGAGGCAGGTGGATCTCTGTGTGTTCAAGGCCAGCCTGGGCTACAAGAGCTAGTTCCAGGACAGGAACCAAAAGCAAGCTACGGAGAAACCCTGTCTCAAAAATCAAAAAAAAAAAAAGATTCCTTTCAGAGGTTCCCCTAATCAGTCTATGTGAAAGGCTCGTAGACTGTTAATCATAAGTTGGGAAGGAGATCGTAGAATGTTTGAGTTGTCAGAAACACAAGATATGTGAGGAAAACCACAGCCATTGAGTAGAACCAGCCAAAGACAGAGCCCATATGTACTGCAGGTACCCAGGCCATGGGGCAGGTCTATTCAAGCCCACTGGAGTTCACACTGAGCCACCACATAGGATTTTGCCTGTTTGACTTAAATTCAGACTTGCTTTGGCCCAGTCTTTCCTTGCTATCCTTCTATTCCTCTATTTTGGAATGAGAATGTACAGCCATGACATTGTATGTTGCAAGCATGTAACATTTTTTTTCCACAGCAGCTCATAGTTAAAAGACTACCTCCAGTTTCAGAAAAGACTTTTGACTTTGGAATTAGAAGCAGTATTAGATGGATAAGATTATGAGAACTTTTGAGGTCGCACCGCATGTACTTTGTATTATGAGATGGCCATTACCCTCAGGGATGAAGGACAGGATGTCATATTTGAATCTAGAAATATGTTCTATAGGCTTATTTAAAGACTCTGGAGCCTGTTGAAAGTGCTATCTGACTGACAGAAGTAGGGCCTGGAAAGCCATATCACCCCTGACTTCAATTTTGTTTCCTTTTTCCAGCCTGGAACCATATGGCCATGTTCCCTCATACACATGCCACCATGGCAGAGGTGTTCCTATCAACATGCTTTCCGCAACGTAATGAACTGCAATCCCTTTAAATCATGCACCTAAATACATCTTTGCCCTGTTTATGGTGCTTCTCTCAAATATTTTACTCACAAAAATCCAAAACTAATAGGCAATCTATGGATTTTAATAAGGGAACTTGATATGATCCCAATATTTCCATTAGTACCCTACTTCCTATTCTTTGTCATAAACTGGATCAGGCTCTCTGAGCTTTGAAAGATCTACTTAAATAATTCTTTCCATTATCTTTATTTGTACCCCTTTTCCTTACTTAATGCCATACACCCTCAGTCATAGGCTACAATGAAAATATTACTTTTGGTCCTATAACTATTATAGTTAACCAGAAATATATACCTCTGCATGATGAGTGGTCTGTTGTAGAACGTGTTTCCTCTTCAGCTCAGCTGTGCCTGCTTGCAAGATCCTAGTACACCCTGGTTCTGGGCCTGGGTAGTTACAGGGTAGGTGCTTCTACCAGGTCTCCCCATCCTCATCACTAGAGTGAACTCTAGTGATTGTCCCAGCTATTCCACCCACTGCAGCAATGAGCAAGGGACAGGGACCGTTCTCCTGCTTTCACAGCCTTAGGTTCAGCTCACCCACACCTACACCATCAGGGTCAACTCCAATGTGTTGCCCAGGTGATGTGAAGGGGCCACTCTCCTGAGTGCAGCAGCTGGTGAGGGGCGGGGCCAGTTGACCCTGCTCTTATGACCTTAGAGCCTGCTCTTCCACTTGCTGTAGGAGGTGACTCTTTTCATGAACATTTGGAAGTAAAGATATGCATGCAAAAGTGTTTACTGCATGGCTCTCTGTGTCACACTATAGCTTCCGTGACCAGATTTTGCCTTTTTTTTTCCTCTTCTTTTTTCCCTTTTTTCTCTTAAATTTTATTTTATCTTGGGGAGTGTGATGGAGGTGGGTGTTGTATCTTATCTGTTGCTTTCATTGGTTAAGTAATAAAGAAAACTGCTTGGCCTTCTGATAGGGTAGAATTTAGATAGGCGGAGTAAACAGAACAGAATGCTGGGAGAAAGAAGCTGAGTCAGTGAGTTGCCATGATTCTCCCACTCCAGACAGACGCAGGTTAAGATCTTCTCTGGTAGGCCACCTTGTGGGCTACATAGATTATTAGAAATGGGTTAGATCAATATGTAAGAGCTAGCTAATAAGAGGCTGAAACTAATGGGCCAGGCAATGTTTAAAAGAATAAGTTTCCGTGTAATTATTTCGGAGCATAAGCTAGCCATGTGGGCGGCCGGCGGCCGGGGACGCAGCCCGGCCACTCCTATTACAACAGGAGTGGGGATGGCAAGGGCAGATTCAAAGGGAGGAGAGCATGAATGGGATCGAGATGCATGATGTGAAAGGCAAAACGAATAAATACAAAGGCAGTTAAAACAAAGAAGATCCTACAATACTTCTGGTTGACTACTGACATTCACAGAATAAGAAAGTGGGAGGGTCTTGGAAGGTGCTAGAGAATATCAGCTGGGTAGGCTAATTGAAAGGGTATCTATCTGACCATGGGAACGAAGACTTTCCAGTGCAGCAGTTTTGGGGTCACCTGCACTCTTGTGACTGCTCACCCGCGCTCATATGGAAGCCCAATAAACACGTGGATTCGTGCTCCAGGTTGAAGTTCGGTGGAGCGAAACTTTGGTTTGCCATTGAGACCTACTGCAGAAGGAGTTAGCATTGTTTATTTCTCCTTCAAGGAAGGGATTGTCACAACTATCGTCTTACTCCAGCCTTCAGCTCTGGTCTTTTGTTTCTTCATGTAAGAATGGGAAGGCCTACCAGAGGGCCCATAACATTAATAGAAATTAGCTTGCATTCCAAAATATGGGAAACAATTTGATAGCAATTTGACAATCCGTATGCAAAAAAAAACCACAACTATGATTGCCATAGAGAAGTTTCTTTAAAGAATTTGAGCAAAGATAATGAAAGTTTTCCATTACTTGTTATTCATTACCCACTGAGAACAAAATGACGTAGCACTGGCTATCAGCCCAGTTGGCAGTAAACACACTGAAAATAACCAACGAATAGCCAAGGCAAAATATTGAAGTCTATGATTGTCTCTCAACATTTCTGCTTAGTAAATCCAGAAATGTGACACATTTAAATGCCAGCCATATAAGGTTCTGCTCTTATTTCCTATGACACTCTTAGAGTGCTTTGAAATGCATTGTAGCCAATCTCATCAAATCTGGGAAGTCAAACGGAGGCTTAGCGTAATGGAAAATGGAGTGTGCTCACTATAGATTAAGCTTGCATGCTGTAAACAAATTTTTTTCATTATATAAATCCTGTTTTTAGCATAACCAACCATTCTAAACAGATTTCTTTGAGGCATTACTATATCTTAAAACCAAAGAGCATGTGTTAAAAATACACAACATGAAACAATATAATGTCTCTTTTAATGATGAGGCTATGTTACTGTCATCAAGAAAGGAGATTCATCACTATCCTGGGAGTTATGTGACCTCTCCCTTCATTCAGTATCACCATTTGTTTCTTTTTTGTTTTTTCAAGACAGGGTTTCTCTGTGGCTTTGGAGCCTGACCTAGAACTAGCTCTTGTAGACCATTTGTTTCAAAGCAACTGGGGGTCTCAGAAGCATGAACTGTTTGCTCAGCTTCCCGACTACTGACTTAGAGCTCTCCTGCATTAATTGCTTGAATAGTTTGAAGTTTGTATTTTTTTTCTCAAAGATCCTATTCATATTCACAGAGAGAGATATTTTCTTTTCTCCTGAGATAAGAAAAGACACTGTAAAAAAAAAAAAGAGTGTTTCCATTATTGGTTCAGGGTAAAAATCTAAGTGGAAAGAGAAAATCTGATGAAAGGGGGATTTATAAAGAGTAACTGAAGCAGAAAGAGCAAAGAAAGAAAAGCCCCCAAGGATGCTGACATAAGTGAAATTGCTTTAAGAGCAACAGACCTCAGAACACTAGGGACATGAGAGAAGTTAACAAAAATGGAAACAAAATCTTCATAAGAAAACAGGGATGGGGATAGAACTAAAACTGCATAGAAACAAACAGCACAAAAACCAACTGAATATTCAGATGAAAGCAGGGACTGGCAGAAATTAAGCAAGCAACTGAAGCAAGTCAGCAGTACCAGTCTTTTATCATTTTGGTAAAATTTGCTTTTCTATTTTAATTGGCTCTGCTCCCAAGGAGAAGAGAATTGACACAGCATAGCTGGACAAGAAGGCAACTGAGCAGTCTCCAGAAGCTTCCATGTCCATTGCAGCCCAGTGACAGCTTAGGCATTGAGTAGCTTTCCTTGGTGAAGTCCCACAACCCACAACTCCCTGAAGAGTCCTTGGCAAATGTTGCCGCTGCTGCGTCTCAGCTACTGTGTTTCATCAGCTACTGATGAAGAGTTAGTCACTGCACCCTCCTCCCCAACATACAGTTTGGGTAAACTCGTTTTTTTTTTTTTTTTATCTCTCTGCCACTGATGGGTGTCCTCTCATCTCCTACTGTGAAACTGTAAATAATTACCCACTGGAAGTGTTTATTAAAAGAGAGTATTCATATACAAATAGTTTGATTAGAATCCCACAATCAATTGGTTTCTCCCCCCCCCCCCCCATTTTCTTGAAAGTCTGCTTACCCTTCTTTTAACCCAAGATGGTGACTATCCTTGAAGTCAAAGTATATCTGTTTTGGGGTATTTACTTTTTAAGGGTATTATTCTCTAATTCAAATTTCTAGCCTGTGTCCTTTTATAAGGAGATTGAGAACGTTAGTATTCAGAGGTGTTATTGAAAGGTGTATATTCCTGTCATTCTGTTGTTTCTGTTCTTTGGGATTCCTTCTGTTCAATGGCTGCCTTGTTAACTTTCTGCTGCTACTAACGCCTCTTGGGTATGTTTATCTTTCCTTTTGGTCTGAAGTATTACTCCAGGATCCTCTGTGGGGCTGGCTTGATGGACATAGACTCCCTTAGCCTGTGTTTGTCATGGAAAGTTGGCCTTCCTCCTTCAGTTTTAATAGATAGTTGTTGGTTAAGCTTGGATGGATTTGGCAATTGTGGTCCTTCCGAATTTAAAATATGTCTTTCCAAATCCTTTGAGTTTTTTATAATTCTATTGAGAAATTAGCAGTTTATTTCATAAGCCTGTCTTTGTGTGTAACTTGGACTCTCTTTATTGTAGATTACTGTATGCCTTCTTTGATTTGTATATTATTTTAACTGTGATATGACATGAGGAGTTTCTTATCTGGTCTTAAGTTTCCTATAACCCTTTTGTATGTATATAGCTATTTCTCTCCCTAGTTTTAGAAAATTTCATCTTAGGATTTTATTGAAAGTATTTATTATTAATTTAGTGTGAATTTTTTCTCTTTCTTGGATGCTCAGAAGTTTTAAATTTTGCTTTTCCATAGAGTTCAAAAGAGCTGTCATGCTCTATTCATATATTTTTACATTTATTTTTGATCATGACTGATCAAATTCACTATCTTGCTGCAGATCAAAAATTCTATCCCTTACATGATCTATTCTAAGGTTTTCCACCAAAGATGTTGTTTGACCTATTAAATGTTTCATCTCCTTTATTATTTCAATTTGATCCTCTACCTCTTCATTGAATTTTATTTTCATATTCTAAAATTGGCTTTCTTTTTTCTTCAACCATTTATGTTGTCTTGGAATATATTCTTATCTTTACTGAGCTGTTTGAACTAGTTTATAATTGTCCTTTTGTACTGTGTGTCTGACATTTCATCTCATTCATTTTTGCTGGGAGTAATTACTGTGGGATTAGTAATTTTTTGGAAAGATAAATCATCTTGTTTTTTCATGTTCCTGGTGTTTTTTGTTTGTTTTAACTAGGATCTGTGCATGTGGTATTAGATAATTGGTGAAGAGTTCAGGTTTTTGTTGGTTTTTTTTGTTTGACTTTGTTATTGTTTTTGTAAATTAAGGTCATCTTTCTATCTTTAGTTGAGGTATTTCCAGTGTTAAGAAAAGATAAGATTATATTAGGGGTGAGGAAACATTTTCCGCTCTTATACTGTTGTTCCGGTTACCAGGCTCTATCTCCAGCCCTCCACTTAAAGTGAAGGACAGTCTATAAGTATAGCCACTGCCTGACAGTAATCTCACTGTGAAAATGGAACCTCAATTAGCTACAAAATAGTCACTCCTTGAGTAGCAGTTATTGGGAGAGTGACGGACCACGATAAGAAACACTGTGTGTAAGTGAATCTTAGTTATTGTGAGTGTAGTGAATAAAGAGGAAGAAAGCACAGTGACATTGGTGACTTTGCCTGCCATTAGCTTCCTAACTACAAAGGATATTGCAGGAATGAAGAATCAGAATAAAAAGCAAAGGAGAAAAGTCATCCTTGAAATTCAGAAAATTCTACCATGATTCATGTTTATAGTCATCAGTTTCTGGCAAACTGACTCTTGTTTATGCAGGTACTGAACTCTCTTGTTGACACTTTGCTGGTTTCTATAAAATTAGCATCAGTTATACTTAAATAATCCACATTTAACCAGGCTAAACTAGTAAAAGAAAAATGAATGAACAACAAGAACCCTCCTTTTAAGATGTCATTTTTACATGTCTCCTTTAAAGAAAAATGAATTCATAACATACTCAGCAGTAGGGTGTTTATTTTAAGGATTTATAAGCTTTAGTTCATACCCAAAACAGCCTGAAGCTCTGTTTTCACAGCCTTTACATTAGTATTTTCCTAATTATTGTGAAACTCGATAAGCACCTGGTCTCTCTGGCAGAAATGCATAGGCAAGGCTGAAAATACCAGACTGGAAAGATGAGATCTTTGAATGGTAGGTGGATTTATTTCAGGACCTTCTCGCTTATTCATTATTAGGAGAGTTAATCAAAAGTAAGCTTCTCAGTGTGATTAGGAGGGTTCCTGGTAAGTAAAATATGTAATTAAAAATGATTAGACCCCTTGACTTTCAAGGCAAAAGTCCCAGAGAGTATGTAAGCACAAACTGAAGAACTACCTGCAGAGTTCATGCTACATCTAAAACTGGTTGGAAGAAATACAGCAAAAGTATACCAATGTAGGAAAGCAGCCCACATCAAATGCAGGTTAAGTACCGCACATGGAAAGTGACGCATTATACCTCAGCTCACAGGTGTTCAAACTCCACCTGAAATCCTCTCTGCAATCCAAACTACCAGACTATCTGCTTGCAGATACAGGACCCTTCTCTTCCATAACATGTGATTTTGCCTGATTCATCCCAAGCAATTTCTTTTGGGGGGGATGCTGTGCATTATGTGCATGTATACATGCCTGATTGAGTCTGTGTACATGTGTTGTTTATGCCAAAGGAAAACACGAACATGTGAAGACGATTCTAAATGTACACATATACTTAAAATCAGAAAACAGAAATAAAATAATAAATTGGTATTACATTGTGTTAAATTTAAAAATTAAATGTAAATCCTTCATTCTAATTAACAATTAGTGGGCTTCCATAGCTAGACAGGGTTGAATGTTGCCTTTGTTACTTTTGTCATCACTATGACACAACCCCTAATGGGAACAACTTAAAGGAGGAAGGGGCTGTTTGGACTTATAGTTTCGGGTGGCTGGCTAGTTCATTGTGACTGTGGTAATGGCTCCATCTGTAGCGTTGGGAGAGTGTGGATGCTGATTCTCAAAAATCCAGCCATAACTCATTCATGTAACCCTTCCCGGGTCTGCTTCTTTCAGCCAGGCTCCACCTCCCTAAAGTTTGCACAGACTATCAAAGCAGTACCACCAACTAGGAACTAAGGGTTCAAAGCCATGAGGGAATCTTTCACACTCAGTCTATAACAAATGAATACCTACAGCTTCACTTCCTCATCTAATATAATTGAGCTACAATAAACAGACCTTTGAGAAGACATGAGTGTATAAAAATGGAAAGTACTAGTAAAATAGCAATAGAATATTTGAAGAGAACAGATTATGAAATAAAACTAACTATAACAGGGATGTATAAAGTCAGCAGTGGCAAAAATGATAAATAACATAATTTATACTGTAAATGTTAGCCACCTGTGGCTCTGTGAATGAATAATAGAGGCAGAAAGGTAAATAAATGCGTAGCCTGAACTGACTATCTCCTTTGATCAGATTGGTGGCTACCCTGGTCACCATCAGAGAGCCTTCCTTCATCCAGTGATTGATGGAGGCAAATTTAGAAACCCATAGCCAAAAATTGGGCTTCAGTTGGGGAATCCTACTGAAAAGACGGAGGAGGCCATCTGAACCAGGATTTATCCAAACATTCTTACAGAATAAAAAAAAAAAACACTGATAAAAATGAAATAAGGCATCAAGTGCATTTTAAGTGTCTAATGCTAAGTGCTGAAACCTTCAGCCCTCGGACCTAGAGAGGATTCCACATCCCTACAAAAAGCTGGAAAACTGTGTCAGAGAAAAAAGTACAAGGAGAAAATGTCAAATCAAACTAAAGAGAAACACAAAACCCACATACTCAATGAGAGCTTTAATGTGAACTAATGCCTGAAGAAATCAGTTAAAAATGGAAATAAATGAAAAAAACATTCTTGACCATCAGGGAAATGTAAATGAAACCTACTTTTAGATTCCATCTTACTACTCTCAGAAGAGCTAAGGTCAATAACACATGGGAGAGATTTTGCTAGTGAGGATGAAGAACAAAGGAAACACACCTCCATTGCTGGTGGGAGTGAAAACATAAAACCGCTATGGAAATCAATATGGCAAGCTCCTTGATTCCCCAGAAAACTGGGAATCAACCTACCTCAAAGTCTAGCTATACTACTCTTGGGCATATACCCAAAGGATGCTCCACCCTACCACAAGACACTTGTTCAACTATGTTCAGAGCATCTATATTCATCTATATTCAAAATAGTCAGAAATTGGAAAAAACCTAGAGGTCCCTCAACCAAACAATGGATGAAGAAAATATGACACATTTTCACAATTGGAGCATTACTCAGCTTTTTAAAAAATTGACACCATGAAATTTGCAAGCAAATGGATAGAATTAGAAAAAAATTATCCTGTGTGAGTAACTTAGAAAGACAAACATGCTATATAATTATTTATAAGTGGATATTAGCTGCTAAGTAAATGATAATCATGCTATGATTCAAAGACCCAGAAAGGCTAAGTAACAAGAAGAGCTCTAAAGTAGATTCAGGAATCTCCCCTGAAAGAAGAAATAGAATAGATTTTCTGGATGAATTTGGGGCTTGTGAAAATGGGAACAGGAAGGATCAGGTGAGGGGCGGCACCGAAAGAGAGAGTTCAGGAAGAGATGACTAGAATCGGAAGGCGTTTGGATGATATGGAAACACAGTGCAGAACAAACTCCCAGGATTCTATGAGGGTGATTCTAGGAGGACTTCTAGTAATATAGGATATGGAACTTGAGCCAGCCATCTTCTGAAACCAGGCAACTTCCCAAGGTGTTTCTGTGACATCAACCCAGTCACAAAACCATCGACCTACAATCTATCCTATCTGCAAGAGGTACTGGGGTAATGGAGGCATGGAACAACTTGTGGGAGTAGCCAACCAATGACTAGTATAATTGGAGGCCCACACCATGAAAGGGAGCCCATACCCAACATTGGCTGCAAGACTAGAAGGTGAGATAGCTCAGAGTCCTAGAATAAAAAAAATTCAGTAAAATTATTCCTAATGGTATTCTGCTATACTCACATATCAGTGCCTAGCCCAATAGCCAGTCAGAAAGTCAGAAAGGTTTCTTCTGACAACTGAAAGGAGCAGATACAGAGAGAGAGAGAGCCCAAAGTAATGGTCTCCATTAGTTCTCTTTTTGGAGAGACCCTGGAGAAGACAGGAAGAATTAGAAGAGACAGAGTGGTTAAAGACTCCATGAGAACACGATTCACAGAATCAACTAAACAGGTCTCATAGGAACTCACAGGGACTTCAGCAACAATCATGGAGCCTGCAGGGGTCTGTGCTAGGTCTTCTGCCTATATGTTATGGTTGTTAACTCAGTGTATTTTGTGGGACTCCTAACTGTGGGATTAGGAGAGGGTGGTCTCTGATTCTTTCACCTCCTCTTGGGAGAGATTTCCTCCTACTGGGTTGCTTTGTCTAATTTCAGTTTGTGACTAGTCTCATTGTAACTACTTTTGCCTTGTTAGGTTGATACCCTCTGGAGGCCCATTCTTTTCTGAAGGGAAATGGAGGAGGAGTGGATCTAGGGAAGAGGGGAGGTGTACAGGGGACTGAGAGATGTAAGGGGGGGATTTCATTCAGAATGTATTGGATGAGAGAAGAATAAATAATTTTAAAAAAAGAATAAGAAAGTTATACCTAGTAGGAGTGTGCTGTGGAGAACAGGTTCCCAGGGGATGCCTACTGAAGTTTATGGCTGCGATAATGGGATGAGCGGGGAGAAAGAAGGTTGGCAGGGAGGGTAAAAGTGATCTGCTGGAGATGGAGGCAGAGAAGCAGTGGAAACCAAAGAAAGTGGTCTGTTTCAGAGCTGAAGATGAGAAGAGGGTATTGGATGTGGAGGATGGGTGGGAAAGGGGACCATCTGCAGTTAGCTTACCTCATTCACTGAGGGTTTCCAGGAAATTCCAGCTGGAGTTGGGGGCTGCTAGGCAGGTCTCAATGTAGGTTGTACATGGTGTGAGAAGGTATCAAAGAGAGGCTATTAGATTTTCAGTCTATAAATTCTGAGGCAAAAATTCTATTCTTCAAATACAGCTTATCAAATTTTCATGATAATCTCTCAGAAATTAATATGCATCACACAAAAATGAAAATGTTCAAGCTCCATGACAGATTTTTACAGTTCATGTACTCCACGTATGTGCACATCAGTAACATAAGCATGTTGTGTAGGTGGTTGGTAGCCACGCCTGTCAGAACATGATGGGGTCTTGATGCTGTGTTTTATACAAAGGAAAATGGGCAGAGCAACTTCACATGGAAATGCATTGTTCGGTAAACCCACAGCCAAAGCAGATTTATGAGGGTCATTATTCTGTTGTGCAGGCTGCTTCTCTGTTGGATTTAATGTGTTGAAGTAGGTTCACAGTTCAGTCTAATCTCCTTGTGCCTGGAAATCAAGCGCTCTCTGGAATCACAGAACACATGTCCTTCTCTTGTTCTGAAGATCAAAGGTGCCTTTCTGATAAATAAATCTCTCTTGAGAGTAATGGCACAGGGAATGAGTTTGAAGACACATCTTTTAGTGCATTGACTGCATGTTAACCTACAGCAGCTTGTTGCAGAGCAGAGAGGCGATTTGTCAAACCAAAGATCCATGGAAGATTGGCTTTAATTGATATCTGTTCCGCAACGCCTCACTATTACATAGAGGTTCTCATTGATTCTCTCACCCACGTATTTCCTTTACTACTTAGAGGAAACACTTCCAAGCAATCTGTTCTACGATCTATCACATTAAGTCCAAGCCAATTCTAACATGGCCTAATCACAGTTAGAAACATTTGAAATGAAAATCTGCCAATCAAATGGCAAGTTGGAAACCCATAGCACACTGACGAGGTGTGTTTATCTTTGCAAAAGTACTGCTAGTATTTCTCTCTCTCTCTCTCTCTCAGCCAAACTTACCTGTGGATATGGGTCCCTCGAATGCAGTTTAAGAGCACTGGTCTAGGAAACTGGATCTCCTCTAAGATCCATGGCCTAACTACATTTCCAGTACCAGGAATACTTTACCTCAGGGAAAGCATGCCTTATGTCCAGTTAGCTGTTGGTTAGCACCAAAATCTGAGGGTCACTATTGCACCCTTGGGGATATCTTGTTATGTTGTGGTTTCTGAGTCTCATAGCTGAGGAGGACTAATGTTTTTCATATACTCTGAGGGCCTACAGTTTTGAATCCATTCCATCTTGACAAAAGCCAGAGAGTTCAGACCTATAATTGTTCTACAAGGATGAATAACAATATGTTTGACCACAGGTGTGGCTACTGGGTGCCTTACTCTACAAAAGCCAACCAACAGAATGCTTTGACCTAGGGCATGGTTAAAAGGTGTTTTGAGACATGAAGAGGTAAGTAGGCTTGTATCATGGGAGTCTTGTGCCTTTCCCTTTTAATTGGAGTATACAAGAACTGTAAGAAATAAACTCGGGGCTTTTTGGCTTTTGACCTTTGGCCACAGTATTTACTGGAAGCCCTCCTGACTCTATCTTTTGTTTCTTGTCTATTGTTTTCCTCAATCCACACACCCTCATCTGGAATGTACAGACCAAGTGGGCTGCACCTGACCATACAATATATTTTGATCATATTATTTCCCCTCTCCCAACTCCTCCAAGATCATCTCATATCCATCCAACTTTGTGTTCCATGTTCCCCATTCAAAAAATGAAAATAAAAATATCAAAGAAGACAAAAAGAACATACACACTCACAGAGAGACCATGTTGGCACTGGAGTGTATCTGATATACCCAGTGACACTTCAGTAGAGAGCTGCTTTTCCCTTTCCCAGTAGGTATGAATCATAAACAAGTTCTTGGTTGGGGTCATGGCTTTGTGTTTACTTCTCCATCTCAGTGACATGACATTTGTCTGGACTGAACTTTAGCAGACCTCATGTACACTGTCACAATCTTTGTGAGTTCATATGTGTATTAGTCCTGTTGTGTCTGTAAGTGTCTCCGAGTCATCCATCACCCCTGGTCCTGCCCATCTTTCTGCCTCCTTAAGCACTGAGGGAAGGGGTTTGATAAAGACTTTCCATTTTGGAATGAGTATCTCAAAGTCACTTTCTGCCATTATTTTTTCAATTATGGATCTTTGTGTTCATTAACATTTACTGCAGGAAGAAACTTCTCTGAGGAGGGCTGAAAAATACACCAATCTGGGTAGCAACCAAGCGGGATCTGACTATTGATTGCTTCCAATCCTCCATAATTTGCATAGCACCCTCTGGGACTATGAAAAGTAGTCCTTAGGTAGGGGGCTTTTGGGTCATATCTAGCTTGATTCTTCCAAGTCCTGTGTCTGAAATGCATGGTGTCTTCAGTAATAGGGACTTACCTTTTGCCTCTGTAAGACAACAAAGAACAATAGTTTATATTGTTTGGGCATCAATTGAGAAGAAAAAAAACTAAGGGTGATATATCATAGATGTTAAAATTTGGGTTTAAGATCAGTTAAACAGTACGAAATTGTGAACATAACTCCAGTTTCTCCTTTTCACTTGCCCTGATCTTTCTGCTACCATGAGGCATTTCATAGTGGTATGTCTTAGGAAGAAGATGATCTCACAGCCCTTGAATATGGGGCAAGATTTAGCATCACACTAAGAAGGAGATTTTCAAGGGATAAAGCACTTCTCTTGATGGTTCCCTTGCCTTCTCAGAAAGGAAATGATAATATCTACCCAATGTCCTGGGGCAATCCAAATACATAGGAATCTTATAACACAAAATACTTAAGGTTGTCCATTCTTTGACAGTATTTTAACTCTATGTTTTATTAAAAATGACTATATCTATCTTAAAATTATTTTTACCATGATGATTTGCTCATCTACAAATTTATGCTGCTTAAGTGGTAGCTTAAATGTAAATTTTAATGAATGTTATGAATCAGTGCCTAATTTGCACATTTTCTTAATTACCTGTGGTTTGGAATAATCCATCCAAGATGTTCCCTATTACCCTGGATAATTAAGAGTTGACCTACTTTCAAATTTTTGAAGCTCAAATAGAATGAATTCTAGTCAATTTCCTTTCCTAATAGAAAAACCATCATTTATTTAAATAGTCCATCAGACATAATTGGAATGTAAAATCTTGAGATGAAAATTAACTTTCAAAGGTCATGGAATCTAACTCTCTCACTTGGGTAGACTGTCAAATTAACTTCATTATGTCTTGACTCTGTAATATCCTATTTGTAAACTGTAGAAAAGAGTGTGGACCAGGCAGGGAGGAACCTGTTCTTCCTCATCATTTAATTCCCTGACCTAAAAAAGGAAAGGAAGGACAATTGCTAATGTTCATAGGTGTTAACAATGATCTAGCCAAGGTCTGTATCTACACATTCATACACATTCACAGAGATTTGTGCATAATGAATCTCTCTGTCTGTCTCTTTCTGTCTCTGTCTATTTGTCTCTCTATGTCTCTATGTCTCTCTCTTATTTTTCTATCTCTGTTTTTCCTGCTCTTCCCTCTTCCCTGTCCTCAATTCCTTAATATCCATGGTCTTTTATACTTAGAGCAAAATGAGTTGCATTGATAGATAAAGATATTGTGTTTAAATTGTGCATTATCTTTACTTTCAATTGTCCTTTTTTTCTTAAGGACTCAGAGCAACATTCAAGCCCAGTATGGAAGTGGAGTTTTCCCACTCATGATTTTTTGCTTGTTTGATTTTGTTTTTGTTTTGAGAAACCCTAGATTCACTAAGGGAGAAAGTTTCTATCAGTTCTTCTCAAGATTCTTATATTATATAGATCTTCTAATAAGCCTCTTATAGCTCTTTCTTGAAGCTTCTCATGGTATTATGCACCCTTTTCCATCCATGTCCAGCAAACTGTCTTTTCCTATGGTTGACTCACATTTTATAATAAAGGTACCCTTCATCCGTTCATGGCCACTCTATTTAGTTACCATCTTCTTCAGATCTGTACTTTGAAACACTAATTCTGGATCATGTCAAGAGACTTCCTCAGACAGCAGTGAATATTTGACTGAGTTGCATATGGAGTGCTAGTACATAATGCTCCCATTCAAGTCTCCTGCTTGAATCCTGCTCATCTATACTCTAACACCTCACCCAGGTTTTGGTTCATCCACTTTTGCTCATTGAAACTCCTTGCCAATTGCTCAAAGCCAAAAATCTCACAGTGATTTTCGGATCCTCTTTTTCTCTCACATCATATGATCTCAACCTATGTTCTTAAAACACTGACCACTCTCTGGTAGGCTAAAAACATGATACAAGGTCTTCTTTTTCTGTTTTTAAGCCTGTTTTCACTGTAATTCTATTATTCTTCCCATCAGGAGTTGATGAGCAGGGCTAGAGAGGTGGTTCAGAGGTTAAAGCCACTTGTTGCTCTGGCAAGTAACCCAAGTTTGACTTCCATCTCCCACTGAGTGGTTCACAACCATGCATAACTCTAGTTTTATGGGATTCAACATGTTTTTCTGACAACCTTTGTCATCAGGCATAGATGTGAGTGCAATGCATAGGGATATAATTAAGCAAAACACTCATACACATGTAATCAAATTAATTTATTAAAAATTTTAAAGGAGATGTATCATATATTTTCCACTCATCTACATCTGCACTGCTCTTGTGACTTGTTTTGAAAAATGTAATTCTGAAGACAAGATATAAATAACACTGAGGAAGTGTTTTCGAGCACCCATATCCCTCTGTTAGCTGTTCATCACTGTGATAAGATATCTCACATAACCAGTTCAAGGGAAAATCTATTTTATCACAGAGTTAGAGAGCTTTCGGTCCTTGTTCGGCTTGCTTCATGGTGAGACAGAACATCACATGGTATATTCTTCAGAGACACACTTCAACAACTTACTTCTTCCAAATATTCTTCACCTCCATTCAACATCAGAGGAAAACTTGCTGATAATGTCAGAAGCTTTCTCATCCAATCACTTCTCAAATTTACCACCAAATGCACACCAAACAAAGCCTCTAGGAGGAAAGTTCATATCCAAATCACAGCACACTTTTCCTGGACCCTAGGCTACTAGTGGATAAAAAGGCTGAGTGAAAGGGAACAGAGAAGCCCTGAACACCTATGGAAGCCACATTTCCAGTGTGGAGCAGACACATACATATGTGAGTCTAGAAGAACTCATCAAAAGAACAAAGAAGCCAACCCATGGACACATGATAAGTCATCCTTTTAAGAAACCAATTTTGTGGTGGTATTTCACAGTAATGGGAATACTTCTCATCACATAAAAAGCTAACTGTACCATGACCAGCTTGGAACTGCCAGAATTGCATCAGGAGGTTCTAGAGTAATCTTGATACTTCCACCTTGGGTCACTACAGTCTCTTCCCAGCACAGCAGGGGAAGTAGTCTCTTCAAACAGGAATTAGAGCTCATTGGTCCTCTGATGCAGCTATTCACAAACTCCTATTTCATTCCACAGGGCAGTGTCTATATTTGAGCCACAACCACACTGGCTTTGTCTTTCACTCTTCTGTCTTTTGTCATTGTGCCTCAGTCATAGTGGCTCCTGCAGCTGTCCCTGAACATGCTATGTAGGAGCCTGTGCGCCCCTTCTACTGGCTGCTTCATCTGCTGCAGTGCTATTCTTGAATCTTTGTTTGACTGTGACCTTTTCAATGAGGCCTTTCCTGACTACTTTATCTAAAAATTCTACTTTGTATCCTTCCCTGGATTCTAAAACAATATATTCTTTCTATATCTCTTATTAACTTATAAAGAATTTAATCTATTTGTTGTGTTTATTATTTGTCTTCCTCCATGAAGAAAGGCATAGATATCTATGTTGTTCATTATTGCATTTCAGACACCATGAGTTGTGCTTGGCATACAAAAGCTACTGGATATCTGTTGAATGAATACTCACTATGTACAGAATGTCATTATGATCTTTGGATATCCATTTCAAAGTTTAACACATCTTGTGACTTTTCAGAAATCCTATGAATATTTTTATGGTTTGAAATGTACCTTAATCATTTTGACAAATGGTATAGAAAATATATAGACCCAATTACGGTATCCATCAAATTTTGTATTAATCAAAGTTGCCTTGGTATTGCCATAAATTGAAAGCACAGCTGCAATTTCGTCCCCTTTCCTTTCCATACTTTCTTCTCCAAAATTACTCAGTCCTTCAAGTTTTTTGAGTATTTTCCACAGACTGACTTGACACCTACTGTATTACACAGAGCTCAGTGCCCATAGGCAATTGAAAAAGGAAAGCCAAGGAACCAGATACAGCATTTGGAGACCAGCAAGGACAGTGCAAATTCCCAGAATACTGGCTAAGGGAAATACTGAAAGGAACCAGCAGTAGTTCTAATGGCCCATATGCCTTCAGAAGGAAAAACAAACAAATATATAACAGTAACAACAGAAAAAACAAACAAACAAAAAAAAACAGTAGTGTACACATGATCGTGCTCCTAGCTCCACGGAGACAGACCAATCTGCTCTACATAGAAAGTTCCAGGCACAAAGTGCTACAAAGTTAAGTTTGTCACAAATAAATTAAAGCAGATCACTGAATATAATGACCACCAATATCATGGACCTGGTTGGCAGATTTGACAAACTGGAGAGGGAAATTTAATAAAATGCTTATAAAATTGCTGGAGGACCAAGTATTAGAGTGAAGAAAATAAAATAAAGAAAGAATAAAACATCGATAAACATCTACTAGATACCTGCATAATTATGATGAAATTCATTCCTTAACATTAATCTTTACAGCAAGTGTCATTCTTAATGGTAAATGTTGAAGTCACTCTTTCAAAATTGCCAGTGAGTCAGATGCTTACTGTTCTCTCATCTACTCGGGTTGTAACTGTAAGTGCTACCTAGTACAGTAGAGAAAGGAAAGAAATAAAGGGCATAATATTGCGAGAATATATTACTGCTATCATTTATAGACAGCATTGCTTTCTCTTTGAAAAGGAATAACATTATTTTATATTTGCTTAAATTATATACAATAATATGAGTGTATGTGAATATTTCTGTATGATATATATTTATTTATAATATACTCTATAAATGAAAATAAATTTATATAAGATATATATCTTAAATAAAATATATCAGATATATATTAAATAAAATTATTCCACTTGGGCTGGCAATGCTTCTCATAAGAATCATACACTGACAAAACCCCCAGTACCTGACACAAGAACCTTCCCTCCTGAATAGTTGGTCAGGATAGTCTACATAATGGTCAGAACAAAAGAGGCTATTGCTATTGCCCTTGATTGCCTCTCAGAGGTTGAAGGTAAGCCCCTATTAGTGAAGACACAGCACACTTAAGACTCAGAACTTGGGCTATTCCAGCTGGACCTAACCTGAAAGCCTCTGTTTCCATAGGCTACCTTCCATAGTACCAGCAAGTGTTACACAAGCTGCGAAGGTAGGGAACCAATGAATGGTCTTCGCAGCTGTGACATCTGGAAACCACAATGAGCAGCATGGGAAGATAGCCAGAAAGGTAGAAAGGTAACAACTCCCAAAGCAGACTTACAGCCTATTCAACAGGAGGGGAACCATACGTGGTACTAAAAACCTAGCCAACTACCCAGGGACTAGTTAGGTCATGGATATTAAAAGAGAAACTACTACTTCTACTTTGGTAGACCATTATAAACCCTGAATAGGTTCTAACTCTTATCCTTTTACCCACAAACAGTTTGGACTATCAGCCTTCATTAAAGAAACTTCTCTTAACAGCAAAAGAAAGTCATTAACCACAACTGGGGACAATGCAGAGATCAATGGTTTGAGAGCCCCGCCCCACCTCCAGCTTCAATGAATAGACTGCAGCACATTCCCTGAATCTAATGCTCCAGGCAGCACAGAGGAAGAGGAGGCAGAAACACAGCGAAAGTTCTTTCCTGGGAATGGCCGCATAAACAAGTCTTGAACAATGACAGTATTATATCAGTAGACGTACTAACGAACAGGGCTACAAATCTCAGGGGACCTCAGCCCTAGACAAAGGATGAAAGGCAACTAATGACTCTTGAGACAGGGAAAATTAACATCTCCCAGGGTTGAGCTCCCTAATTGGATACTGATATGGTCAGTCATAAAACTATGAACACACAAACAACAAAAATGGATTCAGCAGTTTGCATTTATATATGTATGCATATATGTGTATGCATAGCTAAACAGGTGTGTATAACAATAATAATCAAAGCAAGTCTATCAATTTGAGGAGGGGCACATGGGAGAGGTTGGAGGCGGTAGCATGGGAGGAACTGGTGAAGGAGAACATGGGAGGGACTAAAGGGAGTAAAAGGCCCAGGAAGTTATATATTTATATTTTAATTTAAAATGTATTATAAAAGAAAAAGTTTAAAGCATGTGTGGGTAATATATGAGAATTAATAAATCAGCTTAGGAGAGTCTCTTTATTCAATTCACATCTAGAGAAATAAATCATATTTTCACATGAGAAATATAAAAATAGATTTTCAAAATTCTGCCCTTTATAACAGAATATAATATAAATAAAATACTGAAAATAAGGTTATAGCAGGCTTCTATATGAAACATATCCATGAGACAAAGAAAAAAACATTTATGAAGATGGGGAATGTACTATGTCTGTAGAGTAGAAAATATAAATTTTGAGAAAGCCTTAAATTGCTCTATAGTTTAAATTAACACCCAATTAAAATCTCAGTGTATTTTTATTGTCAAACCAATTCTAAACACATATGGACTTAAAAATGCCTAAAAATAATGTGAGGGATCTCCATTTTGGGGATTCATTCCCAAACCCCACCCTCTATATGCCAAGTAGCACTTCCCTGAAGCTCCCCCCTCCAGACAAACAAGGAAAGTCCACCAAGGGTTAGGTGCTCTCCCAGAGCTGATCAAGAGGACACCCACATGATGCTTAAGACTTGCCACCGGACCTGCCATGTTGTTTTCTCTCCCGCCTTTCTGAGAGTCACCTGGGAGCTGCTTTCCTCTGTTTATTAAACGTGGACTTATTTCAGCCTGATTGCATAGGAGGAGGATACCCAATAATCAGGGATCCAATACTTGTCAAGTACATGAAAGGAGACTTAAAGAAAAAGTGGTTTCTGAGATAGCAAGACTTAATTCTAAACCATGTAGTTAAGACTGCTTGGGATGGTTGCAAGGATAGTCATAAGCAAAAGCTAAGCAGACAAGAGTCTAGAAACAGGCCCACACCATGTTGCTAGCTACTTCCCAACAAAAATGCAGTGGAGGGTGAAATTCTATCCCCCAAAAAGATTCTGGTGCAAAAATAAATCAGTTTGTTGTTTTAAAGTGTCTACAGGATCAAAAGGACACACATCAAGGCTGTTTGTGTTGAAGACCTATTATGGACAACTGCATCCCTTAACCACAGACCAGGAGTGTATTTGTCCATGGGAAACAACACGTTTCTTTGGCGTCCTTTGTTTAACATTAGCAAGAAAACAGTGTTCGAATCCCACACACTCTTAAGAAAAGGATGTAGCTGTGGGTGCTCTTAGGTAGAAAAATCCCAGCAGTTCTGATCTTCCTCTAACAACTTTCTCAGCTATCCCTGGTTCCTAATGATAGTAAAGGAAAAACCACTCATGCTGTTCTCTCTCAGAATACACTCAAGAGTAAACAGACTCCAAATCTGGAATGTTGAGTGAAGGGGTTCTAGACAGCCCTAGCGAGGCAAACATGGCTTCCTGGGGTTTTGCTGTTCTCCCCAGTTCCCTCTGCCTTTCTAAAACCCATTAGATTGCATTCCTAAATCTAGCCACCAAGATATATTCTCTTAATTGGCCTCTTTCTGAGGCTGACTACTAAGGTCCAGCAATCAGAAGCCCCTTGGGTTCACCTAATTAGCATGCCCAATCAAAATATAGCAAGGTATCCCAGCCCATTCTAACACAGACACCACCCCCTTTTCTTCCTCTTAAAAATCACATGGGCAAGACCATTTGCTGCTGTTCCTCTGCCTGAGTCAGAAAGCAGCCGCTTTTACTTTTCTTCCCCCCTTAATAAAGAATCTTCTGTGTGAAAATAGGTGTTTGAAGCATGGTTTGTGCCTAATCTGGGGTCTAGGAGGGAATCCCTGCTGTGTGGGGATCCCTTCATTGAGGCCTATGGGCTGCAGGAGTTTTGTACCACATGGTCTTCCAAAGCTAATTTCTGCTCAAATTTTAAACTACTCTGTGCTGTGATTTAAGTCACATCTTGATGTGATGAAAAAAATCCCTTCAATTCAAAGTAAAGACTCAAAGGACACCAATTTCTGTTCATCTCATATTCCCTAGAAGTTTCCCGTCAGGTTAAATACTATTATGAACATTTATCAAAGGAAATATAGACTTCAAAAGAGTATAGTTTAAATGACTCTGAGTTTTTCCACCCAAATTTATAACCTCACTGAGACTTCCTGAATGTCTGCATATTTCTAGTTCAAGTGCCTAGCACAGTGTTTGGCTCCCTGCAGGCATTCAGTAATTGTTAATGAAATTGAATGGAAATTTAATTCAAAGCCTTTGAGGAAACTAAGTAGTTTTTAATTTCTGGTAGCTTTTTGCTTTACACTAAAGTGTCATTGCCCTAGATGTACTGAAATTAATTTTAAAACTTCATGTTTAAAAGAATCAAAGCAACTCAATAGACAACTTGAAAAGGTTGAAAACAAAACGTCTCGTGTAACAGTCATGCTGTTTGGTACTTGGGCAATAATTCTCCTAAGGGGGAAAATTCTAATGCGTAACTATTCATGTGCTTAGCATACTGTAGCCTTCACAATAGCTCCACTTTTAAAAAGCAGCACCAAAGGCATTACTGTCCATTCACTAGAACAGTTCTCCAGAGTATATACAAGAAATCCTATGCTACAAAAATGCATTACAAAAATATTCGAATTGTCTTCAGCCCTTTGGTTGAATGACAGTTTCTTCCCAGACTGAAACATTCCATTCTGCAGGCGAGCCAATTAAGAAAAAAAGTAAACAACTCAAAATAACTTCAGGAAGTTTCTGCAACTGACCAGATTTACTACCTCCCTCCCTCCCTTTCCAAGAGTTTATAAGCAATAAAGACTATCTATACAGAATGTCACTCTGTAAGACAAGACAAGCCCCAAAGAAGACTTCCAAACAAACCCAACTGCCTGAAAGAAGCAGGGACAAGCCTGACAGCCTTGAAGCATCAGAGACTAGCTGAACTGCCTGGGAGAAACAAGACAAGCTCATTTGCCTAGAAGAGACTCAGACCAACTGAACCACTTAGGAAGGACACTCTCCAGACTGTAGACCTGCCTGAAAATTGTTCAGTGTGCTCCAGGTAGCCAGCTTTTGTGAATTTATCACCCATGCTGGGGAGGGCCTGATAATGTGGCTATCTTTAAGTCATTTCTGATATTTTAAGTAACTCTCACCTATATTTCTGTAAGTAACTCCAATAAAACATCATCAAGTTGGACTTTGGTGGTATCCATACTTTGGTTCGTCATCAGTTCCCTATCAGAGACAAGTAAATTGTGTGTGTGTGTGTGTGTGTGTGTGTGTGTGTGTGTGTGTGTGTGTGTTTCCAAGAAAAGTCTATTACTGTTGTTGGAATTTCTTTTACTCTAGACCCACATTGGAAGGTCAAAATGTTATTGGTTGTTTAAACTCTTTTAACTCTTGGCTCATTGGGGGCCCGCCACCCAGCTGCCAAATAAATGCACACAGATTCTTATTCTTTCTTATAAACACTCGGCCTTAGCTTGATTTGTTTCTGGCTAGCTTTTCTTATCTTAAATTATGTTATCTACCTTTTGCCTCTGGGTTTTTACGTTTCTCTTACTTAGTGTATCTGAGTTTCACTCTAACTCAGTGGCTGGCGATGTGGCCGGGTAGCTGGCCTCTAGCCTCCTCCTCTCCTGCTCTCTTGCTCCTTCTACTTCTCTTGCTTCTTCTAGCTATGCTCTCTGCCTGCCAGCCCCACCAATCCTTTCTCCTACCTTCCCATTGGCTGTTCATCTCTTTATTAAAAGACCACCAGGTGTTTTAGACAGGCAAAGAATCAGTTCAACAGATTGAAACAAATGCAGCATAAACAATAGCAATACAGCTTTAAAATAATATTCTACAACACATTATGCAACACCTTTACATATGGTACAGAGGCTGATTCAGCATTCATCTTTGCCGACTTTTTTATTTTATTTTTTTGATGAATAGCTAGCTCGTTTCTACCCCACCTATCATCTTCCCCATGAAGCTGGAGATTAAGTAAAGCTGGGAAGAAAAGCCTGAATGATTCAGAGGACTGTAGAGTGAGACAAGCCTTCCCCATAACTACTTTATTTTTTGCAGCCTCACGGATCTTTTTCTTTCCAGCAATCAGTTAAAAAAGAAAAGGAAAGTGTTCTTAATTGGAGGTATAGAATTTTGTTGCCCCTCGGAGCATACAGATATGTTAAGAATTGGACTATAAAAAATTACTCACATTGTCTTTCTGACTCATGCCAATTTTAAAGCTTGAAATACAGAAGATAAAACATAGAGACCCTCTCAATACCCATACATATAGATGCTCAGGAAAAAAAAGGAAACTAGATATTCTTACTTTAATCTTGCAAGACAAAAATGATCCATATTGGTGATTTCTAAAAGAAATAGAAAAAAATAATCATACTACTTCTACAGAATTTCTCATAAATATAACTCAGACTCCCTACAAATGAAAAAAAAATGCAGAAAAACCCACACATAATAAAATGGGTTCAGTGTATGAGCAGCCTCTCTTGTCCCAAGCCTAGTTAAAGCATGTCTTCCCAATAACTCTGGTGAAGAAAAGAAAAGCCACAGAAGGAAGGGTGTCTGGGGGTTGTTCTTTAACTATTATGATTGGCTTATTCAAAAGGACTATTACCAGTAATTGGCTGGAGAGTGGTTGCCAGATCAGATGAGTTAAGGGAAAACATCTGAGGGTCACTTTGCCCCTTTCCCAGGGCCTAAGTCAAAACATCAGCAACTGAGTCAACACCTAAGGGTTATCTTGCCCCTATTCAATTACTGAGTTCTGTTTGGAGAACATTCACAAGGACTCAGGGAGATGATGGAAAGTTCCCAACATTTCAGTACATGTGTGGGCAATTGTTAGGTCCTTGGTTTCCGGAGGGGGAGGGGAGAGCATTACTGCTGAGACTGAGAGAGCTCAGAATTGTCAGAAATAGCTTCAGAATTGACTTAAAGTTCTACAGTACTTGTTGGTATTTAGGCAAATACTCAGTCCAGGGCCCTACAGTCCTACACTGCATCAAGTGCTGCTTCACTGTGTAAGGCTCTGCAGCAGTCCAACAGGCTCCAAATTGCCACAGCAAGTGTCACCATCTACCCTGACCACACGGTCTCTGTCACTGCCATCTCCTTTCTTTGCCACTGTTTGATGCTCTTGTTTTTGTTTTGTTTTGCTTTTCTTCACTTGACTCCAGAAAAAAAAGAAAACAGAAAAATTGACTACATTCATTGGCAATGGATATTTAAAGGTTAAAATTGGGACTCTTGTTAATTTTGTAAATCGTTTTTATTTGTGCTCAGATAAAAATTAATGTATTCTTTATTTTGTAAAAGCCTCCTTTTTCTCTTTGTTAATAAATAACCTGTAATTAAATGAAAATGCATTAGAACAGCTGAGCAGCATTGAACACGGCATCAGTCACTCTCTAAAGATCTACATATAAGTTCACACACAAAGGCTACTACCAGTCTTAAACAGCCTCTTCTTCCAGTGAACAGGGGTAAGAACAGAGACCCAAGACTGTACAAGATGCAGAGAATAAAGGACAGCTAAGGACTCAATGCTAAACAAGACATTTACATCACTCCCTTAAAACCTGGGGGACCATGCAGAAACAGAAACAAAGAATCTAAGAGCAGGAGTATGGTAGGACAGAGAGTAAAGAAGGTCCATGCTAGATGAGTTGGGGGTAAATTCTTATTGGACATGTTAGGATAGTCAAAGGGGGAATTTTGATAACTGGACCTTGATCAGAAATGAGTCAGGCATATGGAAGTAGCTAAAAAAGGGATGGACTTTCATGGCTAGCTTTTAAGAAGCTGTCTAAATGAGGGAATTTAATGGTTCAACAAGGGATAGGAAAGGGGGAGGGCAAAGCCTTCAGGTGCCATGTTTGCTTTGCTTGAACCTGTTAGAGAGCCCTTCATTCCCATATTTTTGTTCTATTGTTTGGTAATTGGGTGTTGGGTAAACAGGTGTCAGTCCTTTAGCTACTTCTAGCTGATTAGGGGCAAATACAAAGGAAAGGGGAGTTATTAGTCTGAAAATATTGAGGTGGGGTCAGTGACAGAGGAGGTAGGTAAAATTAAGTGGCTTAAAAAGAAAGTACAAAACTCCGTAAGTTCTGGGTCCACCAAAGAGCTGGAAGACTCCTTGATGCCATAGATCACTGACACATTACCTTGCATGCAGAAAAGTGTTTGCAGAAGCCAGAAATCCTCTCAGAGGAAACTGCCCCTATGCCTAGATAAAATGTTCACTGGGCAGGATAAGCAAAGGGTGTGATCTTCAGGAGTGAAAAGTTGATAATAGCTTCTGAGGAGGAGCTGATTAAAAGTTTGGTTCATTACTCGTCAAAGTAATGCTATGGTCAAAGAAGAGGAGAGACAGTTAAGAAACAGATTGGTAGAAAGTAGTAGAAAACAATAAAGACAAGAGAGCCGATCAAAGGCCAGATCTAGCACATTACTAGGTGTGGGGGGGCAAGGCCAGGTGAAACCAGTTTGTGAAGCTGAAGTCAAAGAGGGAAGTTCCTTTTAGCATTTTAGCAGTCCCTCGGGAAGGCAGGTTGGCTTACAGACATTTTCTTGTACTGTCTCCATTCATTGATGTAGCAGCAGCATTCTCACCCGAGGAACAAACAAGCTCCACCCTTCTCTGCTTTTAGGAACTCTAGGACTCAGTGCTTTTGGAGAGAGACTTGGGCCAGTGAAGTAAGCTGTTGCCTGAAAGGGGCCAAATGCTGGGCCATAGATTATAAAGAGAGTTATGTTTTGGCCTCAGAGTCTTGAGCTGTAAGAACAAAGTGATTCAAAGTACTGGAGTCCTAGCTGTTCCAGTTAAGGCACTGGTTAGGCTTATACCTGCCGTAATAGGCAAGAAGGCATCCCTGGGGAGACACGTTCTTCAAAGGAGCCAGTAGAATTCAGATTGGCCATATGAGGTCAATTGAGAGTAAACTGTCTCCAGAAAACCAAATTCAGTTGCTTTGGGGAGAATACAATTTGAGAGGCTCTCATTACAACAAAGTAGTCTTCCCTGGGGTTCCCAGGTAGACTTTGAAAATGAGACATTTGGAAAACACAGATGTTTGGGGAGGTCTTTGCTAAACTGTGAAAGAGATGGTTAGTAACACGTCTTTGGGTGGATGTAGAAAGTTTGAGGGAACCAATCTCTCTGGTTCTCTAGGAGGAGCTGGGATGTCTGGGGTCAAGCAGTCAGTAGTGGGTAGAGGGGCATAGGAAATTGAGGCACCACTAGTAAAAGAGACTGTGGTTAGAGGAGGGCATGGAAGAGAGAGGCATAGAAAGCAGTGGGAGACATTAAAGGATCAGTGAAGTTGAGAAGACAAAGAAAGGGTTTGTTGGATATCCCCAACCCAAGTGAGGGTTTGGCCATTGACAATATGTGTATCAGAGGGAGATGACTGAGGAGGTTGGAGTTTGTTTGTGTCTTGTAATTGGGAGTATAGGAGTTGTTTCAGAGCAATAGGATTTGAAGATACCCGAAGAGCCATGTGGTGGTGAATATTCATTATGGCCATGGGTATCAAAAATTTCAAACTAATTTCTCTTTGTAAAATACACCTTGGAATCCAGTAGTACATCTATCCTCCTGTGGGTCTTTGATGTACATTTGGAGGATATGGATCTTAGTGGTTTGGAGAAGTCTTGGTTATGTGACTGGCTTTTCAAAGATCTCCCATTGGATGGTGCTGGTGGTCCAGTAGACTTTGCAGACCCAGTGGGGGTATCCCCCATATTTGGGAGAAGTTAGATAGTCTAAGTCAAATTCATCTAAAGTGAAGCAGACATGGTTTGCAAAAGTAGAACAGTACTGAAGAGGAATTGTAATAGAAGCACTGAATCTATCTAAGGGACAAAAATCTTTACTAATAACCTGAACAGAGTTCTTTTGATTTATGAGGGTTTATCTGATCTGGAATTGCCAGGCATATTGGCAATTAAGTGGGTGGATAAAAACCAGAGTGGGAGGAGAGTAAGATTCATCTTGTTCAGAAATAGGAGGTAGTGTGGAAAGAGTAATTTTAAGGGAACATGGAATGGACCAGAGGGTGTGGATGCATACATAAAGCAAGGACTAGGAGATTACTGAGGAAATGGAAAGGAGAAAGAGTGATGTGGGAGTGTCATATATCAATCTGTTGATTTCATTGGCTAAGCAATAAAGAAACTGCTAGGCCCATTGGATAGGCCCACCCTTAGGTGGGTGGAGTAAACAGAACAGAATGCCGGGAGGAAGAGGAAGTGAGCTCAGACTCCGCAGCTCTCCTCTCCGGAGCAGACGCTTCAGAGAGACGCCATGCCCCAGCTCCGACCCAGGATGGACTTAGGCTAGAATCTTCCTGGTAAGACCGGTGCTCACAGATTGTTAGAGATGGGTTGATCGGGATGTGAGAATTAGCCTAGAAGAGGCTAGATAGGAATGGGCCAGAGCAGTGTTTAAATGAATACAGTTTCTGTGTAATTATTTCGGGGCATAAGCTAGCCGTGGGGGCGGCCGGGTGCTGGGGACGCAACCCCGCCGCCCATATTACTACAAAAGAGGAGGGCAATAAAGTTATAGATGAGGCAGATGGACCTAAAGCAGCATTTACCAGAGCCTAACCCCAGCTGGAGTCATGGGAACCACAGCATAGGACCCTTAGCACAGGCTGGAGTCGGTTATTTGGGGGATATAAAGAGAACTTGATAACCCATCTACAAAGGACATCAGAGGGTTTGTGAGAGAAGTGGGAAGGAGGTAGTTGGAATGTGTCCAGATGCCCTAGAAGAGAGAGAACAGGAGTTTATCAGGGATGGGAGAGAGCAAGATATGTAGCCCTGGTAAAAGAAAGGAGCTCCCAAACATCAGTTCAAAGAGAGAATGATTGAAGTGTTTGCTAGTCAAACCTAGCCAGACAGAAGAGCTAAAGGAAGAAGCTTGATCCAATCGAGGTGAAGGTTCAGGGTAAGCTTGATAAACACTTACTTCCTTTAGGGTTCTATAGGTCTGTTCTATTATACCAGAGGCCCATGGATGATATGGGAAATGAAAATGCCAAGGTATTTGTACAGTTTGGAGCCATTTTCTAACTGGAGGAAGGTGGGCAACCCAATGCAAGAGACCATGGTAGAGAGCAGAAGAGTGGGGACAGCAGAAGTGCTTTTGTTTGTGGTTATGTTGGCCTCAACCCATCCAGAGAATACACAGACTAAAAGGTCTTTAAAGCGTTTCACAGTGGGCATATGAGTAAAGTTTATCTGCCAATCCAGCCAGGAGGATGTCCTCAGCCCTGGGGAAGTGGGAAACATAGGCAGTCATATGGTGGACGTAGGATTAGTCTCCTGACATAAACTGCAAGTTTGAGCTAGATTCTGTAGAAATGTCTTATTGCTGGGGTGAAAGTCTGGTGGGTTTGGAAATAAGGTAAGTGGGATTCAGTATTAGAGTGAAATGTGAGATGGAAGTAGAGGATAATGTCCTTTATTGAAGGAAGGCTAGGTATGCAGTAGGGTAGCTTGGAGAAAAGAGGAAGAAGTCACAGTGATTAAAAGAGCAGCCTGATGGGCCAAGGTCAGAGTGACTATGGCCTTTACTGACACTGCAGCGGTCGTGTGATGTGCTTTGTAATGAAGCAAACCAATCCGAGAGGGTAAGATAGAAGCTGTGAGAGGTCGTGATACAGGAAGAGTTAGTAACTGAATATCCCTTTGTGGTTAGAAATTCTTGTTCCTTCCAGATAACCAAGCGAGTTACCAGGGTATGGAAAGCATATTTGGAGGCTGTGTACATCCTTATTTTGGCAATATGGAAGGCTCTGGTGAATGTCACCAGTTCTGCCTGTTGAATGGTAGTGTGTGGAGGTAAGGAAGTTGCCTTGACAATGGCATTGTTTGAGACTACTGCATATCCTGCAACACAGTGACAGTCTAACAGGAAGTAGCTTCCATCCTGATAAAAAGGGTAGTTAGAAGTAGAAAGAGGACTCTCTCATCTGTGAGAAGGATTTAGGGGAGAGCTGATACAGGAACATAGAGGGTCTGGGAATGTTGGGGAAAAGAGATAAATGTGAATGGGTTGATGGGAGGGAGGTGAGAAATGTGAATGGTGAGTTTTCAATAAGAGAATTTGGGGAGATAGAATCTGAGGCAACAGAAGCGATTGCAGTCCTTTGTAAGTGAGGAGTGGGGAGAGAGAATAACAGGAATAGATTCTGAGGGGATCCCAGAATTAATTTGTTAGACTCAGACAAAAGAAGCAGAAAGACTGGGGCAAGGGTGTGTAGATGAGGAGGTCAGACACGAGCAGTGTTGTCCAAAGCTTTGGAGAGGTGAGCAACAGGGGCAAAGGTCAATCCAAGAACATGTCCCAAGACACCAAGGGCAAAACCTTATCTTTTGGAAGTGTAAAGATGGGAAGGTCTGCCTAGATCTGCAAGGTGGAGGGCCATGGAAGAAAGAAATATTTTTCTTTCTTTTTTTTTTTTAAAGTTTAAGGCATTGTTTACTGACAGGAGAAAGAGGTCCATGAGGAGATCCAGAAACAGCTTGGTATTAAGTATGTACTAGTAGTGAGTGTCTGGGGACCCATGAGAAGAGGAAATAGTCCATCCCCCAAGAGGAAAGCAGTTTCAACTTTGTTGAGGGAGGAGACAGGGAATGAAGATGGACAAGAGGGTTCAGCGGTTCAATGTGAGATATTTTGGGGTTGGGGTAAGAGAGAATCCAAGCTCGATGAACAATGGGGAGGAGAGTTGAGCTCTGGAAAGTAAGATTCAATATCTCCTAGGGCTGAGGACATTGAAGAGGGAGGCAGTATCAGAATGACAATCAGAGAGGGAAGGGACATGAAAGAGGAGGTTGTCTATTTATTGAAGCAAGCTAGAAGGAAAAGGGAGCTTATAAAGGCCAAAACCACAAAGCTACATGCAAACACAGTCAAGAGTTCTTAGCAAACATATGTCTTGCAGGTGTCGTGGTAAACTCAAACAAGCAAACTCTGTTGATAGACGCAGAAGCAGTGATTAGCATTGTGACCATCACCTTGCATAAACAACAGTTTCATTAAAAATGTACAAGATCAAACAATTGCTAGAATATCTCCTTGCCTTTTGGAAAGTTATCTGTCCTTGGGAAAGTGACAGGGTTCGTTTCTCGTGGGTTCAGCTTCCACAGCTAGAGGCTTGAAGGCTATGGACATAATGTTTTATAGTTCTCTTAAGATCAGGAATTGTAAAGCTTTAAACACTCCTAGGCGCTTTACAGTCTACATCACAGATAGAGGAATAGACAGAAATCAGATCCTGCCAATCCTGCAAAACACTCGACTGTCTCCCACTTTGCTCAGGACCAGATAGTCCTGGAGTTGTTGCAAAAACCATCAAGGCAGCACATTTGTCATCTCTCGCCTTTTCTCACCTACTGCTCGCTCTGCTGGATCTTTCTCGGGCTTGGGCTTCTCCAGCTTGACAGGGCCTGAGCCTCTTGGCCTCTGCTTGCAATGTAATCCATTAAATAACTTCCTAGCCTATGCCAGCCTAAACCTAATACCGTTTGTGCCTCCCACCATGGTTCTTTCCTCTGTGACTCATTTGCTCTTCTATAGAGCACTCCCCAGCAGCTGAAATACAGAGAAACACTATATTATTGCTTACTATTTTTCTCACTCAGCTAAATTCTGTAGGGTAAGGATCTTTTTAAGTTTTCTTTATCCTTATATGCTCAGCAACTACAATATCTAGCAGCTACTTGAGAAATGTCAAATTAGTCAACTGCTCCATTGTCAAGACTGATCCCATACTTATGATTTTGCAAACGCATGCATGTATGTATGAATAAAGGTCTGCATGTACAAACATGCATGCATATATGTTAGAATACATTGTTGGCTGGTTAGAGGTTGCAGCCTGCCATAGCCTGGCACCTTTCTCTAAGTTTGACAATATGGAAACTCACACCCTCCCAAGCAATGCTTCTGGTTCTCTACCTGTCCTTATCTGGAGAATGTCCCTGGGTCTGATAGAATAACCTTATCTAAAACCTGTCGCTAAATCAGATGCCTGGTTCATCTTTGGTTTGGCCCTTGGCACAGATGCCTGCTAAGAAGACTTGTGCTAGGAGCTCTGCTATAGAACCCTACTACCACTTACTAAGCCTTATAATAGGAGCGTGCCACTTATGCAAATTAGGATTTATGCCCAGAATCCCCAAACCTATATACATATACTTTGGAATAAAGTGGAGCTGATTCACTGAAGTCTGCCTCCCAGAAGCCTCCCTCTCTCCTTGTTCATGGGCCACATACAAAGCTTTCTGTCTTCCCTCCTGCCTCTTTCCCCTCTTGGACTGATGACCAACAGACTGAGAGAGAATGAGGACCTCCACATATATACATTTAGTAAAAGAGCATCAGAGAAAGGTCAGAGCCTTAAAAGCAGCCCTACCCCCAGCTCTGGACTTATGTTGAGCTTCTTCCTTAATTCAAACCCCATGAAAAGTGAACCTGAATAAAGAACCAAATGTCCTATTCGGTCTCTATCTCTCTAATCCTCTCCATCCTTTCCTCTTCCCTCACTTGTTCCATTTACTGATTCATTTCATGAGGCAATCTCTTTTCCTAAATTTCCCTAGTTTGCTACATATTCATATCTCCTCTGACATTGCAAAGCCAGAAGTTTCAAACCTTTGCTTCCTGAGATCTGCACAACATACCCATCTAGGTGATAAAAAGAAGTAACTGGCTTTATCTCTGATAGAATGTGGAGTTGACTTTTATGCATTAGTCATTCAACCTTGAATTGAATTTTGACAGGCTCTGCAGTGTATTAAATTGCTCCCGGAAGGATGAGAAGTGTATGTTTCTTATTAAATATATAACAGAACTCAATAATGCCTGTCATTTTCCACTGCAGAGATGAACTTGAATTAAAGTAGAATTAATTCAGCTAACTTAAGCAGAAGTCTAATAACAACTTTATTTCAGTTAAGGTATAAGACAAATAAATCAAATTCCTATGCAAAGCTCTGCAGTGCTTCAAACAATCTCTGATTGCAAATGATAGCTAAAAATATGTCAAAATAGAGACTTCAGTAATCTCCTCTCAGCCCAAAGAAATGCTCAGATGAATGGTGTATATTAAAAAGAAATGAACTATATTTTCAACTACGGTATTGAAGAAACTAGCCTGCCCTTGGGACATCTCTGTGTTGTCCACAAAGTGATCATCTGAAATACTTGTGGAACACCTCTTAAGTGCCATTACTCTCCTGCTAAATTTACATTATCTCACTTAACACTTATTAAAAATAGAATAGGTGTTGTCTCCATTTTAAAGATAAACAAGGAGCTTAAGTATTTCAAGTTAACACACGACATAGCAAATGTTTGGACACAGGGCTACCTATAGAAGACTATGTTATCATGTTATTATCAAGGTAACAACCATGGTAATGTTTCTGTTAGTGCAATGTTTGAGAGAGAAGAGATGTTTTACAGGATTGGAGGAAGGTAAGCAACTAGAGAGCCCATCGGGAAGGAGCCTCGGCTCTCAATCAGGATATAGTTTGCTAAATGACTTTGGAAACTTTGTCAATTCAGCTTGCCATCTGCACAATCGAGAAAATAATTTCTTGCTGTATAGCATGAAGGGCTTATAAAATAACAGTGAGAGAGTACTTGCATGATGGATTTTCCTGGGATAGATGTCTAGTCTTGGCAAGAACTTGGATCATACTCTTACTATAATACTACTAGTTCCAGGACAACATCTCCTAGAAATACAGGATGAATGCAAAGAAGCCTTTTCTACAAGACCAGTTATCCCTTGATATGTTTGCTTATATATGAAAATACTCACTTTCCACAGTCACTTTTCTCAAAATAGCATATGCCTCTATCTGGTAGAAAGCATAATCATCTTTTCTTGGGTTAAATGATGCATAAGGACCATAATTTTATACACATTCTTTCTCCTATAAGTATCTCATATATTTGTAGTCCCATATCCATAAACACTGAATATCTCCTTTTCCATAAGTCACTCATTACAATATCTGAGAACACATCTCATCACACCCTTTAAATATGTCTTTCCTTTTATAGTTTACTCTTTTCTTTGTCTATGTGTTTAATCATGCTTATTTTTTTTCCTAGGATTCTGTGCACTTAGTACTCTTACATTACTACCTAAACTTGTCCACACTTCAGTCTGTCTCCTTTTTACAGCATCCCAGGTGTAGGGTTCAGCCTCGCTTTATCTACTGAAGTGTGTGCTATGATTCACAGTGTGAAGCCAAACAAAACCACTTAGAGACAGGACTTAGCTGTCCATCACAGCTGGGGTTTTCTTAACTGGCTGATTGTCTTACACAAAACAGTCAGGTAAAACATTTTGCTACAGCTGAATTTTTCCTTTGCCTTGCTTTTCTTTATTTCAATTTCCCTACTCATTTAGAGCATGCACAACTTCACTACTCCCCAGCTGCCCAGTACAATTCACAGGTGGTAAGCAAGGTCAGTAGCCTTAAGGAATCAGTGTCTGGTCCTTTGGTCTACTCCTGCTATTGCACATAAGGTCATGATCTCTTATATCTTTGGTCTCTAATAACCCAAAATATTTCAAATTATGAGGCATTTTCCCAAGCCAATATCTGGAGTGAATAAAAACTATGGGAAAGATAAAAAGAGAAAGAAAGAAATGAGGAACATAAAGAAATGGGGATGCATTGGGGAAATGCTTGAAAATATAAAATGAGACAGCAAATTAATCCATAATCCATGAAGAGAGGAGGTAGATGACATATCCATAATTCATCAGACAGCATCAACACTTCAATGAAAGACAGTACCACTCACTCTCAGGGCCAACCTCTATAAGCTTTCACAAGTGTTTTTTGCACTGCCATTAAAGGCATTTCACACCCTTAAGTCCCATCAGTGTTCCTGTCATCCAATCCAAATAATCAAAACACATGTGGTAGATCCTGATGAGAGATGAGTGATGTCTTGAAATCCATTTTAGACAGAATCACTGTTTCATTTTGATAAGCATGGATAAGCACCTCAGCCTTGTGTTCTCTCCTTAACTGCCTCTCCAAATTTCTGGGACTAAATATTCCTATATAGTCATTTGGGGGCTTTGGCAGTTATTTAGACATTCGATGCCCTTTTCTGAGACCATAATTTAACAACTTTACTAGTAAGCTCTAGTCTATAGGTTATAAACTCTTTTGCAAAGTAATGAATTTCGAGTCAGTGTTTTTAGCCCCGAAAATCTTTTCTCTCATTCCATATCTTGCCAGTTTCCAAATGGAAGTCTGTCTCCCCTACTAGGCCTCCGTAGCCATCTATTCTAAGATCAGTTCATGATATCAGCAGCCATATAGGACCTTCCTTTCTTAACCTTCCTGTCCTCTCTCCCTCAGGCTCTCCTGCCAGTCACTTGATTCCACTCATTCTTCAGTTATTTTCTTCTGAGGTCAAGCTATACTCTCAAGACCACTTAGTAACTTGGAGACTTGTCCACAATGATGTAAGTCTCTCTTACAGTAGTCTCTCAGTACAACTTATTTCCAGTTAGTCAGTCAGAGTTAAAGATGGGAGATTTCTAAGAAAGACTACAAATGGAGGACTTTATACAACTCTGACATTCTTTTTAAAGTGACCTTAAAGTATCAATCAAAAACTCATTAAAAGCATAAGGGTAGGTGAAGAAAGTTAAATTACAAAACCATCCAAAGTACAAATATGCAAATCTTTCTGACCTTCCTTGACAGAGATCTATACACTCTTCAAGGCACGTTCACATAAAGCTCTAGTAACATTTCTGGGCCACTCACTGATCAACAATAGTAGTCTAGACTAACCTTGGGGGAAATAGGACCCCTCCCACTCATCCCATCACCTGAGCTGAGCTCCATGACAATATTTTCTCGTCCAGGATTGATGCCCCTCGAGAACTACAGGTAATACCCGTCTGATTTCTAAAGCCCTCTAGGAGATTAGGGGTGATGAGGATTGATTAATGCCCTCTGAGAAAAGTTCAATAACTGTTTAATCACAGCTTGGAAATACAGCAATGCTTCTGATCTTTTACAAATTAATTTAACATTGCATTAAAAACAAAATAAGGCAAGAATTGTGCTGTGCAGGGATAATCAATGGCTCATTATCTTTGCTTCTAGCAAAATGCACTGATTCTTTTAAAGTCATTAATGAGTAATATTTGGCAGTACACGGCTACAAATGTGCTCAAGTATTATTGATCCTATATCTATAAAACTAATCTCATCAGGGCAGAATTTATGGACAGTAATAATGCAAATTGTTCCATGGTTTATAGTAAAGAAATAAGGAAGAAAAATCATGTTCATTAGGCTCATGATTTTATGATTACAGGAGAGAAATGCTTTTGGAGCCCTTATTCTATTGTGGAGCCAGCACATTGTGACATTTAATCACTGTCAAATATGAGTCTAATTTTACAACACTATCACAAGTGGCCAGTGAAATGTTAATAGTCTTTACATATAACCACAGCACAATGATAATTTTGTAACTGAGTTTGATGCTCTTGCTCTCCTTAGAAATCACCAGAACAGCCTGAACTCATCAGTTAGAAAGTTAGCTCTATATTATTTTATGTCTTATCATGTAGTGTTCACAAATATTTTGGTATGGTAACAAACTTCTGCTGTGCATGTGCTGTTATGAGAGATATTCTACACCCCGAGATCCTTTTAGTCCACCAAGACTAACACATAAAACATCTTGAGTCAATGCGAAAGTAATATGGGAAGCTTCTAAGTAATTAGCCCCTAGTTATCTTGAACACTGGAATGTAGGGAAAGAGAGGAGCTGGTGTTGTGACTCTTGGGAGAATATAGGAAGAGAGAAGGGAATAGAAATCCAACAATGCCAACATTACTGGGCAAGAATTTTATGACCTATTTTATATTAATTGCTATAAAACAGGAAGAAAGCTAAGTGACTTTCAGGTAACACCAAGGACGATCATGAATAAAGAAAAAATACTATCACTGAAATGTGCTGTAAAAGAGAAGTGCTTCTAGCTGGAAACTAACAAACTAGAGTCCCTTGTGCAGGAATGAAACTTACGCAGCTGGATTATGAAATGCAAAGGTCTATAGTTATCGAAACAATATTAGAAAGGAAGAACAATCTAGGATACATTAAATATATATTGTATAATTATTATATATAGATAATATATATATATCATTTTTAAACTTTTATATGTTCTTTTCTAAATTTGATCTGGAAACCCTATGCTACTAAGATTGCAATGGAGAAAAGGCAGGCATGCTATTTCTAGGAACAATGGTAGTCCATAGCCCATTGACCTAATAATTTATGCAGGAAGCCAGAATTAAACTTCTTTTCCTAACATTTCATGATACCGACATGAATATAAATGCCCCATCCCAATCAAATAAGATAACAGTAAAAGACACAGAATGTAATTTATACATTTCTTTCTCTTTTTTTTGTTTTTACTTTGGTGACTTTTTAATAAAATTTTTAGTGTTCCAAATAAAGTGCATGTGTGATGTGGGATTCCCCTCTGTATATTGTGAGACCACTGACTAATAAAGAACCTGCTTTGGACCCATAGCAGGGCAGAGCAGAGGTAGGCAGGGGAAACTAAACTAAATGCTGGGAGAAAGAAAGCGGAGTCAAATAGATGCATGTAGCTGCCACCAGGAACAGAGGAGCAAAATCCTTGCCAGTAAGCCACAACCATGTGGCTATACACAGATTAATAAAAATGGGTAAAATTAATATGTAAGAGCTAGCAAATAAAAGCTAGCATTAATAGGCTAAGCAGTGATTTAATTAATATAGTTTTTGTAGGGTTATTTTGAGTCTGGGCAATGGGGAATGTACAAGCAGTTTCCTACAACACGTGTGTCATCCCACATATCAAAGAAAATATACAATGTTCTCCCTCCATCTTTCCTCCACTCAGCCCCACAGTTTCCCTTCTGTTTTCATAACACACACACACCTTATGTGTAGGTTCAATATATGATAAAAATATTTGCCTGTGTCTGTCTTATTTAATGTGACTATCTCTGGTTCTATACATTTAGTTATAAGAGAAATGCAAATTAAAACAACTCAGATTCCATCTTACACCTGTAAGAACTGCCAAGATCAAAAACACTGATGACAACTTATGCTGGAGAGGTTGTGAGGTAAAGGGAATACTCCTGCATTGCTGGTGGGAATGCAAGGGTACATCCCCTTGGAGGTCAGTGTGGTAATTTCTCAGAAAATTAGGAAACAATATTCCTCAAGACCTAGTAATACCACTTTGGGGTATATAGCCAAAGGATGCTCAATTGTGTCACAAGGACATGTGCTCAACTACGTTCATAGCAGTTTTGTTTGTCATAGCCAGAACTTGGACACAACCTATATGCCCTTCGACCGAAGAATGGATAAGGAAAATGTGGTACATTTACACAATGGAGTACTACACAGCAGAAAAAAATAATGACATCTTGAATTTTGCAGGCAAATGGATGAAGTTAGAAAACATCATTTTGCATGAGGCAACCCAGACACAGAAAGACAATTATCACATGTACTAACTCATAGGTGTTTTTTTTAACATAAAGCAAGGAAAGCCAGCTTACAAATCATAATCCCAGAGATTTAGACAACAATGAGGACCCTCATTTCTGCATGGGAAGTAGAAAAAGACAGATCTCCTGAGTAAATTGGGCCCATGGGGACCTTGGGAGAGAGAGGGTTAAAGGGAAGGGGAGAGGGAGGGATGGGAGCAGAGAAAAATGTAGAGCTCAACAAAAACCAATAAAATAATAAATGATGACTCAGGCTTCATAACCTCCATTACTAGGAGTCTTCTCATGAGTCACCTTTTAGATTCCAGGGAGTTTCACCCGCTCTAGGTTTCTGCATGGTCCTCCAAATGCCCTCCAATTCCAGTCATCTCTGCCTGAGCTCTCTCCCTCCACCCCTCCCACATCTGACCTATTGTGGTCCCCACTTGCCTCTCAGACACTTCCAAAATCTGTTCTATTTCCCTTCCTAGGGAGATTCATACCCTCTCCCTTTAGAGCCCTCCTTGTTACTTAGCCTTTCTGGGTCTCAAGTTCTTTATGTATTTTGGATATTAGTCCTCTGTCAGAGAGTTCTTAATTTTAAAATGAGACCGTTCACTGAACAGAAGAGCTCACTGTTTTGGTTAGAGTAGCTGGCCTGTAAGCCTTCAGGACCCACTTATTTCCACCACCACCACGACACCCAGACTTTGTGTGAGTGCCTGAGATCTGAATCAGGTCTCTTTAATAAGCCATCTACCTAGCTCCCAAAAGTGAGTCTTGAAGTTTCCTAAGTTACGCATCTAAGGATTCTCAATATAGCGGAAAAAGAAGTAGAAAGGAATTCATTCCCGGGTTCCTCCTGCAAGAGAAGATTCCCAACAGAAAGGAAACTTTAGGAGGAAGGGGTTTATTTCTGTCACAGCACGTCATTTGGGAAAGCCAGGGGTAAGATGCAAGCAGGAACTGAAGCAGAGATGTTGGTGTAGTGTTGCTTTCTTCTTGGTTCAACATAGCTTGCTCAGCCTTGTAGACAAAAATTTCTGCCCTGCCTAGTCCCACAATCATTCAGTCCCAAGGAAACACATAGAGACTTATATTAATTATAAACTGTTTGGCCTTTTAGCTCAGGCTTATTATTATCTAGATCTTATAACTTAAAGTAACTTGTAATTTTTAGCCATGTTTAGTCACATTCTTTCGTGGGGTCACCTGGAGAGCTCTTTTATCTCTCATCTTTCCTCAGTCAGTGAGTACCCCTGTTCAGCTGGCATCTTTCTGCCACACTGCCAATATGGTCTTTCTGAAACACAAATCGAGTCATGGGGACGTCATAAGCCATCCTTTAGCAGGCAGTCAGCATGGGTGTAAAGTGGGGAAAACACACCCTGCTCCTGCATTTTCAATCTATACAAAAGGATAATGCTGAATTTCTGTGATGATTCAGTTCAACACTGATTACCCTAAACCAATTTTTAAAGATTATAAAAGTCAGAGAAACTATTCTATGATATAAAGCTAAGGTTTAACTAGCAGAATACTAAATTATGTTTTATAGTATAATGTTGTCAGTGGGAAATGCATAATAAACTCCTAGGAGGAAATAGCCTCAAATTTTAATGCTGTTTCTCTACTAATGATGATTACCAACAACACGCATTTTCTTAAAATACGTTTTCCACATTTTCCACAGAGGTCACATAATTCTCTAACGAAGGAAAATTTTCAGCTTTTCAAACCTGAGCTGTCTGAAGAAAGAGGCAGGAATCCAAACGAGAACTCCTAACATTGAAAGCAGCTGTAGGCATTTGGAGGAGGGCTGCAGAGTTTGATTGCTTATTGAACTACCGCAAGGTATGGGTCTTCTCTTCGTGCGTCTTCTTCCAAGGCTTCTGCCCAGGAGCTGTGACCGAGGACACATCTGAACCTTTGCCATGCTGCCTGCCTAAGGTGGACAAAAGCCTCACAGACACTGACAGGTGACCAGAAGGACCACTGCACTGTGGGGAAGTCCAGACGCGTGCACGACAACTGTCGCACTCGTGAACAAAATTATAATTACTAACTCCAGCCTTAAATCAAATGTAATTCTTTATTTTGACTTTGAAAACATTGTTAAGTGAAAAAAAGGCCTCCAATTTTATGCTTACAGCACAGAGGAACTGGAGGAATAACTCAAAAAGAAATTAATATTATTTTTAGCAAATTGCTTTTCATTAAAGGACTATTTTCTATCTGTATATATTTTCATCTTTTAAGCTTACCTATTTCAGGGGGAATGTTTCTTTAAATATTTCTTTCATGTGGGAGAATAGATTTATATTAATTATAAGGCAGAGTGGAGTTTTCTAACTTAATTCTTCTCACCATACATAATCTGTAAAATAATATTTTGTTGGGGTACCAAGCACCCTCCAAAGCTGCATTACAGAATACCTGGGACAGCATCTTCTTGTCAAAAGATTACCCAGCTCAAATGTCAACAGTGCCGAAGTTGAAACAACATTAAACAACAAATAAATACAGTTCTAATTTGAGTTCATGATAACCAGATGTCAAGAAGAGGAGAACTGTGTATATGCTTCTTTGTCATGCTCAAAATCTCCTATTTTTCCTCCAGCCCCTCCAGGTAAGATGCAGAGTTCTCTGAAAACACATGACAAAGATTTAGATAACTCATCCTTTCCATACTCACTACCCAGGATCCAAGCTAACAGGCCATACCTAAGAAAACACAGAACGACAAATTTTCCTTCTACATGTCACACACACACATTATCATCTGCATGACACAATTGTGTCACCAGGGTCTAATAGAGAAGAGCACTCTGAGGACAAAGAGTGTGAACTAGGTACTTATTAGGCCCTGGGGTTATATGGAGAGCTAGGGAAGATAGAAAAGGATAAAGAATATGACCAAGGCAAAATCTGGTATTACTTATCACCAGAATTCACCCTTCATCGAAAGGCATATGAGCCTTAGTCGAAAGACTGGTCTTTAAAATTGCAGAACACATGGCACCTAGTTGCCCTCGGGATGCTTCTTTTGCTCCCAACTGTAGTGGGAACAGCAGTTCCAAGCTCTTTCCAGGGCTTATCTCTACCCCCCCAGATAACAACTGCCCTATCCGCATTGGCTATTCCCAGCCCTGTATATCAATGTTTTGTCATAATAATACTCATTTTCAAACACCTTTCTCAGTGGGATAAGTAGTATCTGAAATCCTTGACTTTCACATTGCAAGGGATATGTACTTCATACACACAAAGATGAAATCCAGTATCAACACTTCCTGTGGGTGATAGGTATCCACCGTCCTCAGATGTGGCCTATGCTGTTCTCCACGGGTCTCATAAGTGTTCATCTTACTGAAACAGGCATCTCATCCTTCTGAATATACTGAGCAAAAGTCTCCAGCATCCATGTGATCCAGCATCAAGCAGTCTCCTTAAGTAGGTGTCTCTTATTAGAACATGTGAACACACCACTCATTCTCAGAAGGAAGACCATGGACCCTAAAAAAGGGGATGTTTAATATCTTTCAAATACATTTCTAGTTTTCTTCTATATCATAGTACTTCTAATTTTTATTCTTAATTAGTAATTTCTTTATTATTGAGATTATAATATAATTACTTCATTACCTCTCCATTTCCTCCTTCCATATCCTCCCATATGCTAGGCTTTTAAACTTGTGACCTCTTACATTAAAATAAAAGAAATGTTCATTCTGATGAGGTACCATGTGATATTCATAAATATAGCCTAATTTTCTAATCTGAGAAGACATATATGTCTCCTCAAACATCGTTTGGTCATGGCTGAAATCACCCATATCTTTCTTGTAGTTTCATAAGGCACACAGTATATACTGTACAATTCCACCTCAGAGCTTCTTACTGTAACTGTCTACCACAATCAGCCTCTTCCTCCCTTGGACTCTCTCTAGACACTAATGATCGTCATTTCAGATGCAAATTCTACATCAGTGTTTTTGTTGATCACACATGAGTAATATCTTCCCTAACCTATGTTCCTTTGCCTTACTTGTTTCACTTCATGTGACTTTTGGTTCACATAATGATTCACTTGGTATTGGATAACCAAATAGAAGGCTCTTTCCTGGGAAAGACTACTTCTCTGAGACACTTAGCTGTCTGTAGTTCTTTTGCTAGAAGAGGGGCCTGTGAGATTTTTGCCTTTCACACTAGCATGTCTACTGGTGTTGTCCACGTTAAGGTATTCCTTGGACAGCCATATCATTGAGGTATCATACTTCTAGCAGACACAAGCTCAAACACATTTGCTGCTCCTCTGACTCTTTCCGTCTTTCTGCCTCCTCTTCTGCAGTGTTTCTTGATTCTTAGGTGCAGGAGTCATATTACAGATATATATTCATTTGGGCTGGAAACTCAATGAGCATTTGAGTCCTGCATGTTTACCCACAGTGATTGTTCTACAATAGTCCCTGTTGTGAAGAAAACTGTCTTTGGTGCAAGTTGGCAGATACACTTCTCAGTGGACATAAATATAAGTATTTAGAAAGTAGTTAGGGTTGTGATAGTTTAGAAAAATGGCAGTAGTATGTTCTCATTAAACATCCATGTCCCTGAGTAGTTGGTAGTAATCCCCAAACTCTTAAAAATATTCTTTGCATGTTCTCACCTTAGCCTAATACTATCCTTTCAGTGTTTGCAAAAATTTCACCAATGGCCTTCAATTCTATGTATCATTTATAGAAACATTCCAGAGACAGATGAGAACATAGGTGAAGAAGGAGACGGAGTAATTTAGATATATAATGTGAATAAAATAAATTTATAAAGTTAATTTTAGCAGAAATCAAACTGATAGTGTAGTTCTGTATATATCTACAACAGAAAACTAAATTGCAAATAAAAAAGATCAATATTGCATAACCTTTATTGCTAATATAAGGTTTGCATTTTCTGCTGCGTTTTATTTAACAGATAAATTCCCAATATTGCAGTGACCTGGAGGGCAAGTGTTGCTTGTTCAGTGCCAAGAATGAAAGATTCAATTACTGATGGAAGCTTACCTGTGTGCACAACCAGCCAGGATACCAGAGAAGCTCATTTAGACACCCCTAATGGTTTTGATTCAGAAAACTCCCTGAAGACTGAACTGATTACATCGGGATTTCTGGCTGCAATGATCAGAGTAATGCCCATGGGGCCTGAATAAAATTGTAATGGATCTCCAAAGCCCTGCAAGTCAAAGAGGAAAACCACTTTTCCACCTGAGAGTTCTGTCCAATAAAAAAAGAAAAAAATCAGAATGCATCACCAGTGAAAAGTTAATCTCTTCCAAGTTTTTGAAGAAATGAAAATGTACAACACACAGCTCTACTGGAGAAAGGGTGGAAAATATCCCTATATGAGGCCTATCTCTCTTCAGTCGATTCAGTTGGAAATTTAAATTTTGTGTCAAATAACCCATAGTATTATTAAATATATATAATACTAACTCAGGAAAAAAGATTGATTAGCCTTTATGATAAATAAAAAATTCTATGGATTTTTAATCAATATCCTCTAAATACTAAGGTCTTGTCTTGGAAAATTACCTAAAATTTTGGGATATGACAAAACAGTTCAAAGCAATAACGTTGGGGTTTTTGAACATTTATTTATAGTTAAGAGTTTATAATTTTCAGTGAAGTATACATTTGAAATAAAATAAAATTAAACATTCCAAACATGTTAATATACTACTTTCAGAAAGATAAAGTCTGGCACATTTCTTATTTGTTTTGTTTTTTATTGATTCATAATTGTACAAATTAATGGAGTATAGCATATCTCAATAAGTATGTACAATACTTAATGACTATAGTCATATAATTGTCATCTCTATCAGGAACATTTATTCCCTCTTTGTTTTAGAAACACTAAAGACCTATACAGCAGCCACAGTGAAGTACAGAACTGTCAGCCTTAATTACCCTACTGAGCTATGGAAATAGGAAGTATTCTTTCAATCCTACTGCACACTGGCACCTACAAACAATTCTCCAGTCACTCTCCCCATTCATATATGAGAACAAAATATTCATATTTCATCAATAAATGATAGCATGAACATTTATCTTTCTATGCCTGACATATTTCACATAATAAAATGTCCTCCAGGCTCATTCATGTCATTGCAATTATCAATATTTCATTCTTTTAAGAATAATATCACATACCACATGTTTTTATTCATCTACTTTTCTATTGGTAGACATCAAAATTTATCCTGTATCTTGGTCTTTGTGAATTGGGTGGCCATAAAGCGCGGGACTTTTGTATCTTTTGACACCAACTTGCTTTCCCTTGACTATAAACTCCACAGTGGAATTGCTGAATCATGATGAAGTTTGCTCTGTGCATAGTAACTTCATTTCAAAGATGACAGTATGAAAAAATTTTAGTGGGGGAGCCTGGGAAACACTACCTTGACTAGGCGACCAAGTTATTAGTTAGAAGTCAGGTTCTTCACTTGATAAAAATGGTAATCCTAGTGGGTCCATCGCTCAAAACACAACTCTTATCTTTGAAGAAAACATCAGCTCAATCCCAGTTAAAACACATCTACAAAATACTTAACCAGAAATCAAAACTGCTAAAGGCTTCAAAAACAATAAAGGTCTAAGAAATTGTCACAGCAAAATTAGGTCTAGTGTGGGACAGGATGAGAAAATGCAACCATAAGGAAAGTATGGGTGCAGTTACAAAAACTGCATCAACCCTGGCTCACTGAGTATGAAGCATGTATAATCTGTAAAACAATGGTGAGTAATATGGAATCTAGAAGCTCTTACCATGTTATCTTTGCAATCTGCCTGCAAATTAAAAGCTATCCTAAAATAAGAAAATGTAAAAGTAAATTTAAAAAAGTGAACAAACTATTTTGTGAAAAAGCTGGAAGTATTGTAAAGCCAGACCCAGTAGCAAGCCAGGAGTGATTATCTGGTCGAATCCATGCCAGCCAATTATTAACTTTCAACAGACCAACACAACTCTAAAATCACAGCAGAGGGCTGTATAGAACAACTAAATCAAAGGACAAGAACTTGCACAAGGTTATAAGATGTCCCACACCACCTGACTAGCACCAGACAAATGTCAAATTTTCAAGTGAACGCTTTCAGAATGAAAGCGACTCTTCTACTGATTTTGGGAAACACAATCACTGGCTTTTGATGACAGCAAACTGGGGAGAAATAAAAAGATATGGACACAGGATAAAACGTTACGCTTCTTGTTCATAATCTTGCTATCTGTGGCACTCATAAATCTTTTATTCCAGGGACATAGAATCTCACAATTATGGAGGTTTCATTGTAAATTCTTTTGGTCTGTAATAAATCTAGGATTCTCTTCAAATATGATGCTTCCATAGTATAGCCTTTCATAAAGAAACAGATTGATGTATGAGAGAAAGGGATGGAGAGAAATGGATTGCTTAAATTATTGCTCTATTATTATTTAGCAGTTTGGTCGTATCAAGGCTAAACATGGAGTGGAAAGATCCACTGGGTGGCAATACATCATTTACAACATCATTTTAGCACAACCAACTTTATCCAAGGACTTGTATAAAAATAATTTTGTGTAATATAAATTTTTACCAAGAACTTTGCCTGTTTTTATAGTTTTCGACTAATGATAAAACTATCTCCCCATTATCACAGAAGTTCTATCAAATGCAGACACTACTTAATCTAAAGAAAAAGGTAAGGAAAAAAACTAATGTTTTTGTGTATTGTTTCATATTAATGTTTATACTTGAGAAGAACTAATTTCTATCAAAAATATTACAGAAATAAATTAATTTGTGTGTTGGTCCATTATGCAATCATTAAGATGGTTATAGAAGGCTGGGCAGTGATGATACACATCTTTAATCCCAGCACTCGCAAGCAGAGGCAGGTGGATCTTTTTGAGTTTGAGACCAGCCTAATCTACAGAGTGAGTTCCAATGCAGTCAGGGCTACACAAAGAAATTCTGTCTTGAAAAGCAAACAAACAAAAAACAAAGACCCAAAAACAAAACAAAACAAAACAAAACAGCTCTATAGAAGCAGTGGCAGTGTTGTGTTGTGGAGGAGTATTTGTAATATGATATCGGTGTTCTCAAACCATTCCCAGTATTCTCTGCTCTGTCTGCTTCATCTTGCAGAGAACTACGTTCTCATGTTCTCTGATGTGTAGTAGTTTCAAACAATGGGGGGCACTAGAAGTAACTGGTGCATGTTGCCACTGCACTTAGATCCTGGATCCCTCTTTCTTTCATGATACACCCTTTCCTTATCCTTGTGTTTTCCTCTCAAGGGACTCCAGCAGCTAGCTTCCAGGAAGCTCTTCTCAGGCTACAATAAACTAAGAAATGCTCAGGGATTTGATTTCAGGTTATGGCCACCCTAAAGCAGTGAATGCGAAGTGTGCAAGTCAGATAATCCATCCTCATAGCTTTAGATGTAGCAACTTCAGATGTCCCCAAGGGGACAGAGCAACAGTTGTCCTTTGAGCAACTATGTCGGCATCAGTGCATCCTTGAACGCTTATGGGAGAATTTTCTCCTCATGGTAAATAGCACCTAACAGAGACGCCCCCCAACTGGTCAATATGCAAAGAATAAGATGCTGTGAGGTACTTTTCTCTACATAGATTTACATTCAATAACTGCCCCCCTCAAGGCTCAAAAACCATAGTAATAGAGGGAAGAGGGAGAAGGATTGTACGTTGGAGTCGGTAGATAACTTCAAAGAAACTGTTTTCGGATACACATGGCTGATGCACCTATGGATTCACAGCCATTGTAAATCATGCACAAGACCTGTATAAGCTCAAACCAGACAAAACTCCAGTATGGAGGGTGAGAGATGGGCAGGAAATTCCTCCACTAAGCACTGAGGCATTGTCATTTCATACCTGGTGGGAAAATGGGAATCTATATTTTTGAGTTATGTCACCCTGATAAGTTGATCACATTTCAGGGCAGGCTACACTTCCAAAAGTATTTGGGCAATAAAAAATGAACTGGAGAAAGAGGTGAGAAAAAAAAAAGAAAATCCAAATTTGAGTGAGTGACTATAGAGAAGAGAGTGGGGAGGGGAACAGAAGGAAATGGATGAAGATGAGCAAACTGCATTGTCTGAAATTCTCAAAGAATTAGTAAATGTATTACTTAATTTTTATAGTCTCCTCATGAAGAAAAGCCCCAGGCTGGACAGATTTGTCACTGTATTTTAATCAAACTATTCAAATATCTAATAACAACAATTCTAATCTCCTCAACAGAGCAGAAGAAAAAGAATGTTACCAAACTAATTATACAAAGCTAGTATAATCCTAATACCAAAATCAGTTAAAGGTATACAAAAAGAAAATTACAGAAAATTTCCCTGATGAATATAGATACAAAAATTCTCAACGAAGTACTTACAAGGTATATTTAAGAAAACATCAAAATCTTACATGATGAACAAAGGGTTTTATTCCAGAATCGCACAGTTGGCTCAACATACACACATTAGTATTTGTCATAAACTGTATAAATAGACTTATGGTCAAAATCACTTGGTCATACTAATAGATAGGCAAACAACATTTCATGAAGCTCAACAGGCCTTCCTGAACATTCTGAGTTACATAATACTGTATTTTAACTACCAATGCTGTATATTGTAAATAAAACCTATTTAGCTTGCAAAAACAAAACTTCTGCCTATTGAGAAATAATAAAAATATTCCAAATATTCCATATATTCCATATATTCCTAACCATCATCATGATCCACATCCCCAAAATCTGAAACACAATTGTTCTTGTAGTCTCTGTTTACATTATCTTGCCTGTTTTAGATAGTTCAGCTAGATATTCTAATGAAGAAATTGTCCTTTAGTGACTGGCCTGTCACTTAGAAAAGCATCTTCCTATTACATCCATGCTACAAATGGCAAGATGCCCCTCTCTTTCCAAAATAAATAAAAGTCTATTGTATTGATATATGACATTTTTTGTTCTCTGTTCATCTGGTGGTGAACATTGACAGTCAGCACTTTAACCGGCAATATGAATGTCTGATGTACAACTTCAAAGTATCGGAGGCTTAACATGATACAGGGTAATTACTGGCTCACACCTGTCTTATCAGATGTTCGCTTGGCAGATCAGTACATTTTTTCAATCCTTTCATGTATCTTTGAAGTCGTATGCTGGGTGTTTTACTTTCAAACAACTGATGGAAGGTGATACAAAACATTTAGAGACCAAGTCTGACACAGGCACTTGGGTTATACACACACTCTCTATAAGCATTTTTTCACAGAGAACAGAAACCCAAAAATAGAGTATTGACAAGTTTAGTTTCCTCAAAGAAGATGCCAGAAGAGGCCGAGGATCAACTATTTTTCACCCCATCATCTAGAGTATGCATCTCCCTTCTTCAAGACTCCAAACCAGGGCTCTTCTCCTGGGAATATAGCATTAAATCTAGTTCCAGATGGAAAAGAAGACAGAAGGCTAAGGGTATACTTTCTCATTCTCTCATTCTCTCTCTCTCTCTCTCTCTCTCTCTCTCTCTCTCTCTCTCTCTCCCTCCCTCCCTCCCTCCCTCCCTCCCTCTCTCTCTCTCTCTCTCTCTTCAAAACAAGGTGTCCTTGTGTAGGCTAGGCTAGCCTCCCACCTGTATCCTGTATTTCCTGAATGTTTTGACAGTTGTGTACCACCAACCCAAGCTTGTCTTGTTCATATATTCAAGGGAAAGGTTTTCCTAGAAAACACACCCAATACATTCAATTAAATTTTATTGACAAGACTGAATTTTCTAGCTATAAGTGTTGCCAGGTGTGGTGTTTTTTAAAGAAAAATGGCCCCAAAGGGAGTGCACTATAGAAGGTGTGGCCTTGTGGAATAGCTGGGGTCTTGTTGAAGGAAGTGTCACTGTGGAGGCAGACTTTGAGGTCTCATATATGCCAAAGATACTTAGACCACTTTCTGTTGCCTGCGAGATGTAGGACTCTCAGCTATTCCTCTAGCACAATATCTACCTGCATACACTATGTACCACCATGATGATAAATGGACTGAACCTCTGAACGTTAAATGAGCGATCCTAACTAAATGTTTTCCTTTATGAGATTCACCATGGTCATGGTTGCTTTTCACAGAACTAGAAACCTTAAGACATAAGTTGGTACCAGGGACTGGGGTATTGCTGTGATACACCTGACCATGTTCTTTGTTTGAAGGAATATGGACTTTGGGACTGTGGATTACAAAAGGAGTTGAACACTTTAAATGCTGCCTAATGGGCCATACTATTGGAAGCATGAAAGACATTGGTGCTGAATGTGATTTGATGAACTTCGGGACACTGGCTCAAGCAGTTTCAGAGGAGAATAATATTAATATGTGACCTAGAGAGCATACTTGTGATATTTTGGTGAAGAATGTGACTGCCTTTTCCCCTTGTCCAAAGAGTCTGTCTGAAGATAAAGAAGAGTTTTGGATTAATTCCCTTGGCAGGGGAAATGTCAAGATAGCCTAGTATAGACTCTGTCATGTGGTAATTAGTGGTAACTCTAATGAAGATTAATAATGAGAAGGAGCAAGCAGAGCAGGGTAAATTAGAAAATGTAAAATTTGAGGAGAAAAAGAACACCAGGAAGTGAAATGGAGCTAAATCATATGTTCAAGGAAATAAAGAGATTAAGAAATGGAATAAATGGAGTGGTGACCTCAGGGGAAGATCCCACCCTGCTTAGTTTTCAATATGTGAAAAGAAATTAAAGAAATGTTAGGCAGGATGTACTGGCTTTGGGGAGCCCATTCTCTTTGGAAGGATACCTTGCTCAGCCTAGATACAGTAGGGAGGGCCTTGAACCTTCCCCCAAAGCAATGTGCCTTACCTTCTCTGAGGACTGGGTTGGAGGGAATGGAAGGAGGGGAGGGAGTGGGAACTGGGATTGGTATGTAAAATGAAAGAAGATAGTTTGTTTTCTTTTCAATTTAAAAAAAAAGTTAGGCAGAGTGGTAGTGACCCACACCTTTAATCCTAGCACTTGAGAGGCAGAGGCAGGCGTATCTCACCCAACTAAGTTTCCAGTTTATGAAAAGGAATAACGAAAAGCTTAGAGCCAGCTGTGATGGTGCACCCCTTTAGTCCCAGCATTTGGAAGGGAGAGGCTGGTGGATCTCGGTTGGAGACCAAAATAGTTTATAAAGCAAGTTCAAGGACAATCAAGCTTAAGCAGTCAAGGAAATCATCATGAACAGAAAGCTGGAGAAGATGTAATTGAACAGCCCCAGCAAACAGCAGAACTTGGCAGCTTCAGGCATGTGGCTCTGGCTGTAGGGCTGAGGAGAGAAGAAAGGTGTTATAGAACCTTCTTCCTGGACAAAGGAAAGATGCCAAGGCCTGGCATGTGTCAGAGGTGTCCCTGAATGGAGGCCCAGAGAAGCCATTGAGTAAAGCCATGAGTTTCCAAGCTGTGCCTTCGAAGCCCTGAGATGTTGGAGATACTAGAGCCATGAGATACCTGCTGAGGAAAGCTGCTAATGCTAAGAGGGAGCAGAACCAGCCTAAGAGAAATAAGTGTGTTGCAACTAACAAATATAAAAGGAGTTAAAGATCTGAAGGGCAGAGTGCTTTGCCAGCAGACATGGAGATGCAGCATTTGGAGTTTTCCCAACTTGTCTCCGTCTTGCTTTAGTCCATCATTTCCTCCACATGCACCTCCTCTACATTTTGGAATGGCAATGTATGTCCTGTGCTAAGACACCAGGTAACTTAGAGCTCCATTTCATGGGTTCTTGATCTCATTAATAAGTGAAATAAAAATGAACTCATGAGCATCTCTGGAGAACTATTTTTATGAGAGCTTGAGGAAAAAGCAATAGGCAGGCGAGATGAAAGTCTTGCCATAAGTTGGGACATACAGAAGACAAAAAGAAAAAGTTTTGCCTTTTTGATTTGGTATCCAGGAAAGCTGGCAAGTTCAACAATGGAGCTTAACAAGCAGCTGCATATTGGAAGGGCAGGGGAACTTCAGAGAAATAGAAAAGAGACCCAGTGCCAGGAAAAACATACTTGGGCCTTTGGTCAGTATACCAAAAGGAGACAGAAAGAAGAGAAAAGTTAAGAAAGGACTGTAGAGCAAATGCCAGAGGGTAGCAAGGTCTAGCTCTGACACGCTGTAAGCACAGCCGTGGAGAAATGACTTTCAGGATAAATTACATTATTCCATTAAGAGAATAATTATTCCTCCCATATCTTTGTCATGTTATCAGGTCAAACAGCTTTGATGTGTCCCACCTTTCCAGGAGACTAGTCTCTTGACCAATCGATTGATGGGTCTATCTGAACTAATTCTTAGAGGAGGAGTCTGAGGTTTTCTAATCTTTGGAACAGATTAGAATGTTATATAGAACTCAGAAACCTTTTTAATTTTTTATTTCACTGGGAGGAAGGAGCCTCAACAAAGCTGTGGCGCTTCCACCTTTTCAAAGGATATTCAGTCTCTAAGGAAGTGCAAAGCTTATGTTCTTTTCCTAATACTGCTAGGAAAACGGGAAGGTGAGATCCATCCTCAATGGCCTCCAAGCTATTTGACATTGTTTTGTCAGGAATTGAACCCTTGTCTGGCAATGGTGATTCACATCTTTAATCCCAGCACTCAGGAGGCAGAGGAAGGTAATCTCTCAGTCTGAGGCCAGTCTGATCTGCAGGGTAAATTTCAGGCCATACAGGGCTACACAGAGAAACCCTGTCTCAAAAAAAAAAACCCAAAATACAAACAAACAAAAAGGAGTCGATACCCTACAGTCATTTAGGTGATGGACTGAAGTTGAGGTGAAGGTTTAGAGTCTCCTTTCTAGCTGACTTTCAAGCCTTGGGAGGGAACCGAGGGCACTCAAATATTAGAATCTGACTGCAGTGGGATTGTCTGAGTGGACATCAGCTGTAAATAAGAGGAGATATAATTGAGACAGTGACTCAGTACACGAGGTTCACAGATTGCTGATGATATTATGAGAGAAAAGGCCTATTTACACCATAAAGATCCATAGGACAAATTCTTTTGCTGTTCACCAAAAGGGATGGGCAACTGGACTTGAATTTTGATCACATCCTCACATAGAGTTTCTAGACAGCTGTGTCAAAGGAGAAGCAAGATAATAGGAAACCAGACAAGAAATCAGTGTTCCAAACACTGGCATTTCTGCCCTCCAGCTAAGACAGAATCAAAACCACTTTTGGCTTCAGTCAAGAACAAAAAATTTTTTTTTTCCAGGTCTCTGGCCTAAAATTGCCCAACCTGCTTCTAACACAAGGAGGATTAGTGTACTGGGCATTTGGTTAGGTTTATTGCTGTAACAAGCAAAAGAAGATACTGTGACTAAGAAAGAAGGAAGGATTGGCAGCTGTCAGTATGAATCTCAGCTCCTCCAGAGTTTTAGCTGTGTGCTCTGGTATTCAACTGCTTTTTCTCCTCACATATCAAAGCTTTTGAGTGTGATGACAAGCCGATCAAAGTACTGATGATGGAGGAATCGCGGGGTTCTGATTTGCCTCTTCACACAAAAGACAAGTCTCCATTCCTAGTTAAGCCAGACAAGCCTGGGAGAGCATCCTTTCACTGCGGGGCTTTGTGCAGGGCTCTAGCTTTGTTCAGATTTCCCTGAGCTGCTAATGTGGCTCACCACTGACACCACCGTTTACCCTGAAGCCTAGCCTGGGAAGCACAAAGGCTCAGATAGTAACTTTGAATTCACCAATGCATTCTAGTTACTAACTGAAGTCTCCTTAAGGCAGCTCTTACTGTATGCAAGATTGATATTGAGCAACCGGGAAGATGCAAATCCATCTTCAAAGTTTTTTTGTTAATGATTGAATGTATGTAGTGTGTCACTGGAACCCCGCAAATATAAATTAGATTACAATGAGTGCAAGGTGCATGTATGAAATGCACAGAGGTGAGGAAAATCGCCTTCTCTGTGTATATTTTCAAAGGTTGCTATACCATCTCTCAGAGTGCTAAGAATGTTTAAATTCTATCAGTTAGCAGTTGTTTATTCCTACAACTTATGTCCCGCTCTTGTGAACAGACCACTGCAAAGGGATGTTTCAGATCCCAATTGCCCAGTCCCAAAAAAACACTCAAAGGCTTATATTAATTATAAATATTTGACTGATAGCTCTAGCTTGTTACTAGATTATGTTTAGAATTAAATTAACCCATAATTCTTATCTATTTTTAACCACTTGGCTTGGTACCTTTTTTCAGTATGGCATTCTCATCTTGCTCTTCTCTGCATCTACAAGGGACTCTCTGACTTACCATTCCCAAAATTCTCCTAGTGTTGCTCTTGCATTCAATCTCTCCCTAACCAACTATCAGCCAATCAGCTTTATTGTCAACAATGAGCATAATCCACAGTAGACCACTACTGTCAATAGGAGGGTTTGTACTTGGGTTGGTAGTTACCATTCTCCCTCGGTGGTGTGCAGAGTGCCTTCCAGTACTATAAATGCTATCCTCAGCTAAACAAATTCCAAGTCTTTTCACTTTTTAAGTTACCTTTTAAGGGGTAGCAAAAGGAGTTAAAACTACAAGTTTTCTAAAGTGAATGGTTCATGAAGAATAGATATCAGGGTCCTGAAGTCTGAAAGAAGCCTTTTGAAAGTTTGCTCATTCTGACAGGAACACTAAGGCGGTCCAGGTCAGAGCCTAAAATAACTGTCAACTAGCTGAAGAGTATACTGCATCAGCATAGGTCACAGTTGTTTCATGAAATGTGGCATGGGAACATACAAGCTAATCTAAACATAGTTCATAAATTCTATGTCTTTTTAGTATTCATAGTTAGAGAGGTGAAATTCAAGGCTACTTATGTAACAGTTTTGTGATAATAGATCTTTTTAAATTGGAAAGCATTCCTGCCTTCAAAGTGTATTAAATGAATATGCATTTGTATCACTGAGAGTACACAGACTGCATCAAAAGCAGAATCTTTCTACATCCCACGCGTTCATGGACCTGATTATTCTTTGTTTTATTGAAAAACTGTTTGCTGCTTATCTTCAGTAAGTTTATGGCCTTGGTGAAGCAGGAGCGTCCCCCTGCCAGTGCAACACTGAGTTAGTTCCACCTGTCAATATCGTGAGAGTGAGAAGGGATTTTAAAGCTGTCCCCTACCCTGAGGGGAAAATACAGCGGTGGCATTTTCCAAGTGTCAATGGAAGTATCATCTCCAACCTATCATTTGAATGATTCATTAAGCCCAGTGTGAGTTTGCCCTTGCTCAAAGACAGAAAAACATTCAAAGGAAAAATTAATAGGTAGAATAAAATATGCAAAGTAGGTTCTAAACATCCTCGGTGATGGTAAGTGACATTGCCTAAGTAATTCAGCCCTTTCAGAATGCTTTGTTCCTACACGTGTTCTCTGAGTGGTCCACGTTTACAGACAAAAAGCACAGCCATGATTAACACAAACATTACTTCTAAGCTGCATATATGCAAATGTCACTTGAGAAAAAATATTCCCAGGGCAAGGAAATCAACTCAGAATTTTATAAAATATTTGATCTGTAATTATCTTCTAAATCAAGTATTGAGAGACCAATTCCACTTGAAAATTTTAATAGGATATTTAAATCATTCTGAATCATCCTATGCTCATTAACAACTTTCTAAGATAATTTTATGAACAATAATGAAAATCCTCAGAGATTGTTTATAAAGGATTTTCAAAAATATGGTTCGCTAAGACAAAAATAGCACCAAATTGCATATTAGAGAGATTTTTTTTCTCCCTAGGTAAATGGAAAGAAAAATCAAAAGTTTTATCTTCATGAAATGAAAATATCTCATTTAATCAAATTATTTATTTAGGAATTAAATGTTAAATTAAGCCATACTCATTTCGGGGAGGTTCAATAGCTGTAAAATATGAGGCCAGTTTTCAGATAGAAGTTAACATGGATCACATGGTTACTTATTTTTCTTGTTCATCCAGAGCAAGAAAATCTTTTGTTCTCATGTTGCATGAGTCTTGGAAGATGCAGCCTAGAGTACGTGTGATGTAAGTTGTCACAAAAGAAACTCTCCTTTATTGTACTGAAATCTAGGGGACTTTGTGTCTATTGCAGAATGCAAAGAATAAACAATGTTATGGTGCTGGCTCAGTGGGTAAAGCACTTATGAAAATGTAAGAACGTGTGGAAAACCAAATATGGTAGGATACTATATTCTTATGGGGAGATGAATAGTGAAGACAAGAAATTTTTTCAGAAGTTCCTGGGCCAACCAGGTGGAAAAATAAGAAGACATAGTCTTGAACAAGATAGAAGGAGAGTTCTTATATCTAAAATTGTCCTTAAACCTCTTCATATGCATCATAGCACACATATGCCTACATTCACCACACACACACACACGAGTGGGGAGAGGGAGGGAAAAAGGAAGGAAGGGGATATTTTAAAATGATAAGAATAATAAAATAGTCCAGGTATAAAAATGCCATAGTGCCAACGATGGAACTTTCATTAATTACTTTCCTTGTTGTTGTGCCATAACTATCTCACACAGGCAACATAAAGAACGAGGGGTTTGTTCTAACTCAGCAACTGGGGATGCGATATATTATGATAAAGAAGACACGGCAGAAGGAGCATGAGGCTGCTAGTCCTGTTGCATCCACAGTCTGCAAACAGAGATGAATGATTACTGTAATTCAGCTTCCTTTCTCCGTTTTACTCAGTCCGAGCCCCCAGTGAAATAGCTAGTTTGTGCGAGTAAGAACAGAACACACATCAAAACCCACTTAAGAGTTTATTAAGAGAAAAGACACATGCACGCAGGCCTGAGAAAGTTGGTGAGAGAAAGAGAGCGAGGGAATGGTGCCTCCAGCTTTTAAAGGCTGCCTATCGCCTGTGCGCATGCGAACCGGGAAGAAGGGACTGACGTAGCTATGACACAAGCAGGTGATAGAGTTCACACATACACACAAGGGCTTATGTAGGTTTCGTGACCATACCACATGTAGGTCATGCATGGCCTTTTAAGGACGCTAGTTTGCTATGTATTTTGCCTGAGTGCTTATCTGCGCATGCGTGGCCCTGGAACCAGGAATTTTCCCCGACTGCTGCATGTCTAAAACCATAACATACCATCCGTTTATTTACTACTAAAAATTTGGAGGTTTGGGATCTTTAATGGGTGGGAATGGGCATCATCAGATTTCTCGAGACTGCTTCCTGCTGATTTTGTGGGCACTGGAGAGTTGAGATGCTTGACCACGTTCTGGGGTGGCTGTTTACTTCCGTGTTTCCCAGGCTCTGTGGAACTGGCTGGCTGACATCTTGGACCTCGAAAGACCCTGGAAAGGCAGAAGATTATGTCTGGAAAAAAAATTAGATCCTGGTCATTGAGGGAGGAGAGTCCCAAGATGGAAGATGGAGGGGGTTTTCCTGAATTTTTGAGGCGAAGGGGTTCCCAAGACCAGGAATAATAAGGTAAGAATTAAATGATACTTTTCTAGGCGAGATTGGTACATTCAGAAAGGTCCAAATTGGCTCCCTGGAGCTTATGAAAAAATGTTTAAAAAGAGATAAATTTTAGAGATACTAAAAGCTTACGGTTACGATAGTATGATATTGGAATAAAAGACAGTGGGGAGGAAGGAAGAAAAGAAGGAATAATTAGAAAGGGAAATTATTAGACCCCTTAATGTTTTACCTGAAGCAAATTCTAAGGCACTCGTTCTCTTTAGCATCGGAGTATTACTTTAACATACAGGAGACACTGCTGCAGTCAGTGATGAACCTGTTATGATAAACTCTGTTTTGTGAGTTTGGGGTTGTTGCTTTGATTTGGTTTGGTTTGGGGGGGTTGTTTTTGTTTTTTAGTTTGGGGCTATAAATGTCCCCAAGCTTGTTATTGGTTATTACCAACTGGGTTTCTGACAGTCTTTGTACCTCCAGCTCTGTACTGGATGATGGTCACTCTAACAATAGCTGATGGTTAACTAGAAATTGGAGATAAGATACATTGGTAAAGCAATCGAAGAAAGAGAAAAGGAGAGAGTGTATGGAGTTTTGGGCACAGGAGAGTTGAGTGCAGTGATGAGACTTTATTCCTCTGGAGGTAGAGAAAAATAGCTGATCTTGGTGTCCTCTGGAACTTAAGGGGGCAGGGCCCTGTTTGAGTTACTGCTTACAAGGATGGAGTATCTTGAGCTGAAAGAGTAAAAGGTTTGAGATAAAACTGGTGAATCCAATTAGGGAAGACCTTGAGCCTGGCAGTTGTGGGAGTTATAAGAGTTACTTTAAAGGGGCCCTGTGATTTAGGGGAAAGGAGTGAGGGGCATTGGTCTGGGGAGAGAATAGTACCTGGTCTCCTATCTTAATCAGCAATGGGCATGGGTTGGCACATGGTTGTGGTAATAAGTAGTTGGTAAAATCCCATAATAGGGAGTGAAGATGGGGTAACAGCGGTGTAAGCAGGTGGTCAGGAAGGGGAGAGGTTTTAGGTGAGAGGCCACGGATTAAAACCAGCTGCCCATACATGAGTGCAAATGGTGAGATGGAAAAGAGGCTTTTGGAGAGAGCCTGGACCCTAATAAGGGCCAGAGGCAAAAGTTTTACCCAGTCAAGGTAAATTTCCTATGACATCTTAATAAGAATATTTTTTAATGAGCCGTTAGTTAGTTCTACCTTCGCTCAGGACTGAGGAAGGTATGGGATTTGGAAATGTCAGGGAATGTTAAGAACCTTTGATAAAGTTTGAGAGATTTGGGAAGTAAACTCTGGCCATTATCTGACTAAAGAGAGGTTGGGATTTCAAAATGGGGGGATAATTTCTTGGAGAAGAACATCAGAAACTGTCTGGGCCCTCTTGTTAGTGGTAGGGAATGCTTCATTCCACCTAGATATGGTGTCTGCCAAAACCAGAAGATATTTACCTCGTTTGACTGTGGGCATATGAGTAAAACCAAGCTGCCAGTCAGTTCCTGGAAGGGAGCCCCTGACCTGATGAGTGGGCAAAATCTCTCCTGTTACCTGAATATCTTTAAGAAACAAGCCCCACCCAGTCCTGTCCTTCAGCTGGAACAAGCAAATCTTCTGCTTTGTTCTCTCTCTCTCTCTCTCTCTCTCTTTCTGTCTCTCTCTCTCTCTTTCCCTCCCCCCTTCCCTTCCATAACCCACTGCTGAATAAACTCTATCCCCAAACTCTCTCAGCATGATGTGTCTATATATCTCTGGGACTGGTCTTCCCCCACCTGGGACCTGCTGCCCCTCATGGCCCACTGCTGGCCCTTGGGGAACTGTGCTGCCACTTTTTAAAACCATAACCCCCAGCCCACAGAATGATGCTGTCCATATTTTAGATGGGTCTTCTCACCTCCATTATCCCAAGTTAAATACCCTTTTACAGACAAGTCCACAGTTATGTCTCCTAGATGTTTCTAGATCCTGTTAAACTGACAATCAGCATTCATCAGTACTAGTAAACAGGAAATGAAGAGCTCACCTATGAATTTGTAGCCACAACCACAGCCTTATATTCACAAACCAAATCTGTGTCGCCCTTAACTGAAAATTCAAAATGACTCTGATTTGTTAATGGATTAAGGAAACTTACAAAAGCAGCACAAAATTATCTCTGAGGACCTCAAAATATTTCCACAGAGAAATTTCAAAGACACATTGGTGTAGGACGCCCTTCTGTATTTGTGTTGCTTTTATTGGTTATTAAAGAAACTGCCTTGGCCTTTGGAGTCATTAGTTAACTTAGCCTGAACCAGTGTCCAAAGGTCTCTGAACCAAGAACTCCAACAGAGAAACATTATAACAGAGGTCAAAGAAACTCATACTATTATAAGGGTATACTTTAAAAAAAAAACTGTACTCCACTAAGCTGCAAATGAACTTCTAGATTCATCCAAACCACCAAAATTAAATCAAGAAGTGAGCAATCTAAACAGATCCATAATAAATACGGAGATTGAAATGATAATAGAATTCCTTCCAGCTAGAACAAGTCCAGGATTAGCTGGAATCAAAACAGAATTCTCTAAGTGGCGACATGAAAGACACAGTCACATAGATGCGAATAACATGTGGACATGCTGTTTCTCCATCGTTGCTATTCATAGAAGGAAATGGTTTTTGTTAGTTATGAAAACTGCTCAGGTTGAACTATCAATAATAAAGTGGAGTTTATATATATTAATAAAGGGATTGCTATATTACACTGAATTTACAATTTTCTGCATAAGAAACTTTGCTCAGAGTGTGTACAACCAGGCTGATAATTTGCTCTTATTCTCATCTCAATTTCTATAGTGACCAACAGCTATCTATAAACTCTGGTGTCTGGCTCTCCCTCCTTTGTCATCCTCAGGGAGTAGATGTATGTCATGGGGAATGGCATAGAAACTGATCTATTGAGAATGGGTAGAAAAAAAAACATCAACTGCACTAATACAGACAAGTGAGCCCTCTTTTTATTTTTTTTTTTTTTTTGGTGTTTCGAGACAGGGTTTCTCTGTGGTTTTGGAGCCTGTCCTGGAACTAGCTCTTGTAGACCAGGCTGATCTCGAACTCACAGAGATCCGCCTGCCTCTGCCTCCCAAGTGCTGGGATTAAAGGCATGTGCCACCGCCCGGCTTTTTTATTTTTTTATTTTTTATTTAAGTGAGCCCTCTTAAACAGCAGATTCTGTGTTCTCCAACCAACATCAAAGAGAGAACATGTGGAAGAAAATATGTATCTATATTGAATAGATCAGACTTTCCTCTCCACATTATTCCCTCAACAGTACCTAGTATTTAGGGGTGAACACAATAAAGATGATTGAAAGCCTAAACAGGAATTGTATGGAAACACTTTAGCACCTCACTCTTTATGCAAGGAACTGAAGCTTATTGGAACTCATCCCTGACAAATACAAAGGGACAATGCTTTGCACATCAGGACCCCTTCCAGCCCTCTCCAACAGTGACAGCTGAGCATAGCCATATCCCTTTCTGTTCATAGGCACACATCTTGTACACACCAGTACACCATCTCACAGAGTGAAAACATTGAGTAAGGGCATGGCAACTATCACATTATTAGGACTAGTTGGTTATTTCCATGTCCCATTTAATCTAAGCTCTTCTTGAATATTGCAAGTCTGTAGCTTGCAACCAAATTCTCTTTGGGAGTTTTATGCAGCTCGGATATGTAGATGATTCAATGTGTTCTCATTTTTAATGAAACTGATCTTTGAATATTAGATTGCCCCCAGAGTTATATTCAAATATATTACGTTCATCTGTGTCACTCACCTGTTCCCAAATGAGCTCAAAACTAAATTATTCAACTCAAAATTTCTTACTCAGACTTGATTAAATTCATAGGTCATATTTTTCAATAGCAGATAATGGAAATTTTAAGTTAAGAGACTGATTGAAACACATAATCTTTTTGAATATAAAGCAATGAATTGGGAATTACCTTTGTTCAAAATAAAAATAATGGACATTTTCAGATTACTTAAGCATTATTTGTCACAAATGTAGGTAAAATTTGTGCTTATTTTTTTCTTGCAACCATGAAATAGATTTCTTCCTAAATCTTCATTTATATGCCAAAACTGTTGGAATATATCTTGCAGTACACTATCCAAAGGTACGTTTACTAGAACCAGCTCTTTGTTTAGAGATGTTTGTCTCCGGAAGTTGATTTTTCTCATCTACTGCTTGATGAATTCAATGAGTCACTCTAATTTATGTATGTAGTGTAAAAGAGAACAATGTCTTAAAAAATACAGAAGATAAATCGGCTACCAGAGTGTTGGTATGGGTACTGTATACCACTCACCATCAGCACAGCCATTCGAGTGCTGAAAATGCTATTTTTAAACTTTAAGTCCTAAAAACCATTGTAATAGAATGCAACAAACAGCAAACAACTATTCAAGAACATATAATAAATCTTGATAAAAATTGTCAAAAAGCCGAAAGCATTAAGCCAGGATTTACTCATACACCCTGTAACTTATCACATACCCCAGATCAGTATGTTGGAAACTCTCATGTAGGCATAGGCACCCAAGATGCTTAGGATCCATGTCTACCAAGCTGTCTGCCAAGGACAAAAACAAACCAAGAGCATCTACAATCCATTTGCACTGCAAATGCAGAATACACACTTTATCACCACAATCATATGCAACACAGAATAACTAAAACACTAAGCACATGAAACAAAGAAATAATAATAAAATCTGCAAGGAAAAAGATCAAGTAACATATAAAAATAGACCTACTAAAATTATACCTGACTTCTCAATGGAGACTAAAACCAAAAAGGTGCAGACATATTCCTGTAGACTATAAGAGACCACAGATACCAGGTCATATTACTATTCCTAACATAATTTTCCATCACCATAGATGGAGAAAAGATATTAAGATATAAAATAATTACATAATAAAGTCAAACTTAAACAACATCTACCTATAAATCCAGCCCAACTAAAGATACTAGAAAGATGATTACAACCCAAGGAAGTTAACTAAACCTGTGAAAACACAGGCAACAAATAATCTCACACCAGCAAAACCAAAAGAAAGAAAATACTCAATACACACTCACACACACACACACACAAATCATCACCAACAAAATAACAGAAATTAATAATCATTGGCCATTTATACCTCTCAATATCAATAGACCCAGTTGCCAAATAAGAAAACACAGATTAACAAGATGGATATATAAACAGGATCAATCTTTCTGCTGCATACAAGAAACAGAGTAAAGGATTGGAAAAAGATGTTTCAAGCAAATGGGTCTAAGAAGAAAGCTGATATAGCCATTCTAATATCTGACAAAATAGATTTCAAAACAAAATCAATCAAAATAGACATGGAAGGGCACTTTGTGAAAGGAAAACTACACCAAGATGATGCTTCAGTTCTTAACATCTCTGCCCCAAACACAAGGGCACACACAGTTGTTGGGATAATCTTTGCAAACTGTGTAAGGATGTGTCTCTATCCTTCCTCAACTGCCTACGACACTTTCTGATTGGTTTCATAAAGAACTGAAGAGCCAATATGTAGACAGGAGAAGACAGGTGGGACTTCTGGAGACAGATAGGAACTCTGGGAAAGAATCAGAGAAGCAGGAAATTCATCAGACAGAAACAGGGAAAGTCGGATGCACAGTACTTAAGAGAGGTAATGACGCAAGTGGCAGAATGTAGATTAATATAAACCAGTTAATTAAAGTTTTAAGAGCTAAGTGGAAACAAGCCTAAGCTAAGACCAAGCTTTCATAATTAATAAAATGTCTCTGTTTCATTCAGTATTCAGGAGCTGGTAGTTCAAAGAAAGACCTGCTACATTTGGTGTCCAATGTGGAGGCATGTATATCCGTGCACAAGGCCAGGAAAAGTTGAGCAAAGTTATGGATGCAGAGCCAGACATTGCTTCCTAGCTTCGGCAGTGTCTCAGTCAGGACCAGTGCTTGTGGTCTACAGGCTCTTTTAAGAGGCCCTGATGTGTTGCCTGGCCCTTGAGTGGGGCTTGGGAACAGCAGGCATGCTACTGGGAGGGAGACAAGGTAGAAACTCCTGCCTGCCACAGTGTGGGCCCAGCAACTGCCCCAAGCTATGACAGATAGGCACGGGGCTCATCTCTCACAGAAGGGCAAGCAGTGATTGCAGCTCAGAACCAGTGGGGTAGCTGGCTGGACTTGCCTGAAGGGGGCAGAGCCAGCCTCTAGCACCATGTGCAAAGTGGAGCCACAGAAGGAGCCTGCAGATGACAAAAGGGCAAAAGGAATATTTTCCTGTAGCCACAGTGCACAGATGCAGCAATCTCTATGGCAGGCTTTTAAGTGCTCCCTGCATGTCTCTGACATTTCCTGTCATGTCAGTCAGGCAATGAGCCATGTGACTGAAATTAAATTAATATAAATAGCTTAATTTAAGCTTTAAGAGCTACTTAAGAACAAGCCTAAGTTAAGCCAAGCATTCATAATTAATAAAAAGTCTCCATTTTCATTATTTGGATCTGCCAGTCCAAAGAAAGACCTGCTATACATATTTGTTAAAGAAATTACTAAAGCTTAAATCACACATCAATCCTCAGACATTGATAATGGGAGACTACAAAATCCCATTCTCACCAATGGGAAAAACTGGAGCTAACAGACATTATAAATCCAGTGGACCTAACAAATATTTACAGAGCATTTCACACAAATACAAAAGAATATACCTTCTCAGCACCTCACAGAGCTCTTTCCAAAATTGATTACATACTTGGTCACAAACAAGTTTAAACAGATAAAATAAAATTGAAACAATCCCTGCACTCTGCCAGACAACCATGATTTAAAGCTGGACTTCAACAACAGAAAAAAAGAAAGCCAAAAAATTCATGAAAACTGAACAACTCTCAACTGAAGACTACTGGGTCAAGGCAGAAATAAAGAAAGAAATTGAAGGTTTTCCAAATTCAATTAAAATGAATGCACAGCACACTTAAACGTATGGGACACAATGAAATCCTTGCTAAGAGGAAAGTTCGTAGTACAAAGAGAGAACCCGTACTAGCATCTTAACAGCACATCTGGAAGCTCTTGAACCAAAAGAAGCAAGTACATCCAAGATGAGTAGACAGCAGGAAATAATAGAACTAAAGGCTGAAATAAACAACATTGAATTAAAGAGAACAATACAAAGAATCAATGAAACAAAGAGTTGGTTCCTTGAGAAAATCAACAAGGTAAATAAACACTTATCCAAACTAACTAAAAGATAAAGAGAGAATATTCAAAATAACAAAATCAGAAACAAAAAGAGGTTTAAACAACAGAAATTGAGGAAATTCAAAGAATCATTAGGTCATATTTCAAAAACCTGTACTCCACAAAATTGGAAAATCTAGACGAAATGGAAATTTTTCTTGATAAACACAACTTACCAAAGTTAAATCAATATCAGATAAACAATTAAATAGACCTATAATACCTAAGGAAATAGAGCAGTCATTGAAAGTCTCCCAACCAAAAAAAGTCCAGAGCCAGACAGTTTTAAATAGAATTCTGCCAGACTTTCAAAGAAGAGTTAGTACCTATAGTCTTCAACTAAATCCATAAAATAGAAACAGAGAGAACATCCCTGATACCCAAACTACACGTAGTCAACAAAGATAATTACTGACCAATTACATACAGCTGATAAACACCTTTTTTTTTAAACATAGTTTCAAAAATACTCAAAAAATACTGGAAAACCAAATCCAATAACAAATGAAAACGATTATGCACTGTGTTCACATATGCTTCATTCCAGATGTAGGGATAGTTCAACATATGAAGATCAGCCAATGTAACCCACCATAAAAACAAACTGAAAAAAAAAAACCACGTGATTTTCTCATTAGAAACTGAAAGAGCCTTTAACAAAATCCAACACCCCTTCATGATAAAAGCCTTGGGGAGATCAGGAATAAAAGAGATACACCTAAACATAATAAAAGCAATTTACAGCAAGCCTACAGTCAACATCAAATTAAATGGATAGAAATTAAAAGCAAGTCCATGAAATTCAGGAACAAGATAAGGCTCTACCCATGTGTACTCTCCAGCAAGCCCGTTGATTGGATGAGTGAGCACTAGGGGAGTAAAGCAGTTCATCCTAGGTCAAAGGGGAAGAGGCTCAGAGGGAGGTTCACAGCCTGTGATTCAGAACTGGCCTTCAGGTGCCTGGAAATATAAGAGAGAGCATTAATGAGAACATTAATGAGAGCCTCAAAGATTCCTGAATGGATTGGGCCTGTATAGTACACAGCTCTCTCCATCCACATCTGCATGACCTAAAACAATGGAGCTGTTCAGACTACTTGGCTATATACTATTGCCCAATTCCCTCACTAAAATGACCAAACCTTTTTGTCTATGCATTTCGTTTTTTTTCTTTCTTTCTTTTTTTTGTTTTTTTTTTTTTTGTTGTTGTTGTTGTTGTTTTTGTTTTTTTTGTTTTTCAAGACAGGGTTTCTCTGTGGTTTTGGAGCCTGTCCTGGAACTAGCTCTTGTAGACCAGGCTGATCTCGAACTCACAGAGCTCCGCCTGCCTCTGCCTCCCGAGTGCTGGGATTAAAGGCATGCGCCACCACCACCCGGCCTTTTCTCCACAACTTTAACACTACTTTCTCCCCAAACTTGTATGTCAAAATATTAAACCCCAATGATGGTATTAGGAGACGGACCCTTGAAAGGTAACTAGTTCATGTGAGTTATTGGCTCTGGTACAAAACTTGTGCCTTGTGAGAAGAACTGTACAACCTCTCACCTCTAGTTTACCCCTCCCCATGCCGTTCCTCTCTTTCTTCCTTTGTCATGAGGATGGAGCCCTTATGGGTGAAATCAGGATCCATATAAGAAGAGTCATCAAGAAATTTCTCCCCTTTTCCTCCATCTTCCTCCCACGTAGCTTTGCTTCCTCTCTCTTCTGTCATGTGAGGATAAAACAAGGTGGCTTTCTGCAAACTGGACAATGAACCATCAGCACACAATATTCGTTCTGCTAGCACCTTCATCCTGGGTTAAGAAGAAGGCCACCTGTTTATAGTCTACAATGTTCTATTCTAGCAGTTCAAATAAACTACACTCCCAGTTACATACACATAATACTTAGCAACTGTGGCTTCGTTATCACAGGCTTCCCAAGATAGGACACTGGTGGAATTAACAGATGATTAAACATGATAGAGGATCCAGGAGAAAAGTCAGTTAAAGAAAATAAGATGCCAAAGGGTCATTTGGGATAACCTGAGTTTAAAGTAGCAATGGTTTGACTAAACAGAAAATATCAAAAGGGGTTAAAAATATGGGATGACAGTTTCAGGACATATCAACCCTAGACAACAGATTTTATGTGATTTTCTCAGTCCTTAAGTAGATCTAGAGTTAGAAGGGATGGTAGCAAATAAGTCTTTCCTTGCAATATTTATTATGGAAGAGGAACTACAGTTAAACTAAATACTGGAGTATCCTTGCAGGAAAGACAAGGAAAAAGCTGGGATTTGGTCATAAGGAACATCTCTGCTCTGTCTATTTCAGGACATAGGCTGCAAGTGAGAAAGTCCAATATATGTGGAAGAATAACTCCATCCTTCAAGTTTTCAAGTATATAGAAGAACACAAGTATTCAGTTTTTTTCAGTCATACACGCACACACACACACACACACACACAGAGAGAGAGAGAGAGAGAGAGAGAGAGAGAGAGAGAGAGAGAGAGAGACTGTTTCATGGGTAATTATAGAGAAAGTATATCGTTTCAATACATGCGTGTAAGGCATGATGATCAGGCATGGGCTGTCTGTGTTGAGAGCATTCAAATTCTTCACAGTTGTCAACTTTTTGTATAGACTCTTGTATCTTATACTTGAGAGCCTTCTAGAAATATTCATGAGTCATTTAAATGGCCCCTTTGCCTCACTAGGCCCTTAACCAAAGGATCAAACCTGTAACAAATGCACCTTCCTGGAATGCTGGAGAAAGGGGTTAGGTACATACATTGATTGCAAGTACTCACAGCTCATTGGTCCTCATGCCCCAGTGTCCTCTCTCAACTCTGGTCTCAGGCCTCCATCATCCTGGGGGTGTTACTAGGGACAATGATTCAGCGCTGTCTGTAGCATATCATGGTTTTTAGCAAGAAGGGAAATGCTTCTCCTTTCTTCATCCCTTCTTCAAAGACTCTTAAAGCCAAGATGGATGAACCAAGATAATAGCTGTCCTCTCCCCAGGGCTCATGAGCACTTCTGATTAGATTTGTCTTCCTTGAGCACCCATAGATGACTGGCAGTGGGCTCAGTCTTCTAATCCATGTAACCTCAGAGTCTCAACAAGTGCTAGTGAGCTGTGGCTGTAATTAACACTTCTCTCCACAGCTCTGTCTGTGTCTCAGTTGCAGATTTCCTCCACTTCTGCTTCCTTTCCCCATAACTTTCTTTGGACCTTAAGGTATATTGAAAGTGCACTGTTAAGTATGAGTTCCACTGCTTACTTTGTATAACAAGACTGATTCCAGAAACTTCCTTCTGCTAGGCAAGTTCCGCTTAAGAACAAAAAGTGCAATTTTCAATAGGAAGAGATAATGTTGTCTGGGAGCCAGAGAACAGCAGTTAAACCCATTGAAAATCAATGAAAAGCCATTTAAGGGCCACTATTCCCTTTAACGACATTTTTCTTAATGCTGGATGTCCCATACCACCAGGTAATAGAATTGATTTTTATATAACTCTAGTACAGAAAAAAGCACAGGGAAGAAAAAATGATGAGGGAGAAAAAGAAATTGTATTTCTCTGCCATCTCATTCCCACATGCAAAGGAAGTTCTGCAGGTAAACATGAGGGAACAGGGTTTTCAACCTCTCCGTGTGAGTGCTGAACATACAGCCAAGATGGCCAAGGACCTTCCAGATTCCAACACTGCCTCTAACTTGCAGTTAAAAAAATTTCCAAGAGTAATTTCTTAATGGGGATCGAATGAAGACAAATGTCAAACCCACTGGAAGCTGGACATGTTCCAGCTATATCTCCTGGTGATTTAATACAATAGTTGAGGATTTTAAAAACGTGGAAAAGTTTTTAAAGGAAGTTTATAAAAGCCTTAAAATTTTCCCAAGGATCAAGGAAAGAGAATGGTAATTTTCCATCTAAGTGACTGATCCCAGGCTGGTGCCTTCCTGCTCTACCTCTCCAAACATGAGGCCTAGAACTCCTCAGCCCAGGTCCTTTGCTGGTACATCTCTCCACCTTCAACTCGTGTTCATAGCTCTTATCTTCATCAAGCTGTCTCTAACAGTTCGTAACTGATATTGTCTGGCCTAGGATTTCTCTCACAGATTATCAATCAAGATCTGACATAATCTAATTTCCACAGGGATTGTTGTGATGGACCATGTGTTTGAAGAAACACAGAAGTGTCAGAAGGGGCATTGATGAGACCCTTGAATGTTATGCCATTGACGTTTCATCAAGGCAAAACAGAGAACTGAATCAATGATAAGAAAGACAGTCAAGCGCTAGGAACAATGCGGCATTTCTGTAACTCCAGCACCTGGAAGACTGGAGCAGCAAATTTAAAGTTTGAGAAGAGCCTGGGCCAAACAGTGAGGACATCTTGAAAAAAAAAAACATACAAAAAGCATAAAAGTTCTACCAAAGTGTAACCAATTTGGAATAAACATGCACAGGGGACTGAAAGATGGAGTTCAAGAAATCTGGTTAAGAAGGAACTGATCACCAGAGGAACCGTGTGCTGGGCTAGAAAACTGATTACCAGAAGATGGGAGAGGCAAACTGTATGGCCCTGGAAGTTCCAGAATAGAGAGTGGAAAGAGAGAGAGGAAGGCAGGAAGATAGGGAGACGAGGAGACTGGGGGTGGGGAGAGAGAGAACAGAAAATATCAAACATTCTGGCCAATCCAGCAAAATAACAAAAAGGAAGAGAAAGGCCAGTATGATATGTATATTATAAAATTGGAGGAAAATTATTTGGAGGGAATTTTCTTTTTCGATGACGATTTTTAATTTTTTTCCACTATTGTCAAACCAATTTATTTCAGTTTTTACTAGTAAATACAAGCCAGCATGTTTAGTCAAAACTAAGAAACAATAATTACAGTTGTAATTCAAATACAACACCTATGTTAAAAAAAAAATTAGACACTGCTCTCTAATTTTACACCTGGATAATCTGAACTAACTGAAGCACAGGTTTCTGTCAACAATTTGTCCCTGGCTCCCCTGAGGCATGTTTAGAAACCTTAAAGAATGCATGTGGATAATAAATCTGCCAGATGTTTTGGAAAGTAAGCCTGGGATTTGTGTGTGTGTGTGTGTGTGTGTGTCTGTGTGTGTGTGTCTGTGTGTGTGTGTCTGTGTGTGTGTGTCTGTGTGTGTGTACACATGAAGCTTAAAGGATGAATGAGGCACCACATTTAAGAATACAGAATATGAAAGGCATGGAAAGCCATGGAATAAAAACACCACAGATTAGAAAGGATGTCATGTTTCCTCCAAAATTCATCACACTGGATAAGGGTACCATACCTGATGCAGATTCTGTTTTCAGCACTGTCAATAACTCCAGTGTCTTGTCTTGCATGGGGCATCTAGAGACACAGGTACCAGTGGGTACCTGAAACCAAAGACAAAATAAAAGGGGAGAGACACAAAAGAAAGCAAGGAATCCCCTCCTCTCTCTCTCTCAAGGGAGTTGAGGACAAGGATGTCTCAGCATCATTTCCTACTCCAAATTGTAGAAGACTATGGATTAAGAGACGATGCTTGGGTTTGAAAAGTTTATTCTGCACCCCTAACAAGCTCAGTGGACTGTAATAGATCTGCTGTGGGTCAAGGATCTTGTACCCTAGGAGATTTATCTGTTGTATTGCTTTATTGTCCAGTAGACAGGCAGGAAGTAGAGGCAGGGTGACAAGGAGAGGAGAATTCTGGGAAGAGGAAAAACTCAGTCTACAGTCATAACTCAAACACAGAGGAAGCAAAATGAGAATGCCTTGCTGATAAACGGTACCAAGCCACGAGGCTGACACAGACAAGAATTGTGGGTTAATGTAGGATGTAAGAGTTAATAAGAAACCTCAGCTAATAGGCCAACCAGTTTATGATTAATGTAGACCCCTCTATATTTCTTTGGGATGGAACAGCTGTGGGACCAGGCAGGACAGACTCCTCTGTCAAAGGTTTTGTGGTTGGTTTTATGTTTACTTTTCTCTTTTTATATCCTTCAGAGTACCTTTCCATGTCATAGACACTAGAACATTGAGATGAAGGTTCTTTGTAGGCACCAGCAAAACTTCCCCATGTTCCATGAGTTGTATGTGGGGTTTTGTCTTCTGTAATAAGGCCTTGCTGTCAGTTTGTGGAGAACAACCCATTGTCTTGGAAACAACCTGGGTTGTTTGGGGATTTCCATAGGAACTCTTTGGTCAACAACTCAACTACATGAAACCTAGTCCTAACACTGGAAACTTTTTTTTTCATGAAAAGAGATGGACAGTGTAGGTTCCTCATTAATTGGAGACTTCATTAGAATCACCTTTGTATATTATAGGAAGTTTTCAATGTACTAGGTTTCATACCACCCCACAAATGCTCTTCAGTTCTATTTGATTCTTCGCTCACTCCCTCCCTCAATCATGTGTCCCTTCCCTTTCCCACCTGGTCCTCCCATTCTTGTGTTCCTCACCCAATTTAGCTTTAAAATAAAATGATACCATGAAATTGGCAGGCAAATGGATAGATTTAGAAAAAAAATTATCCTGAGTGAGGTAACCTAGATCCCCAAACATAAATATAGTATATACTCACTTATATCTAAATATTGCCCATTAAATAAATTATAACCAAGCTACAGTCCAAAGACCCAAAGAGATCAGGCATAGATGAAGTTATGGGGGTGGGCATAGGAGTCTTCCTGGAAAAGGGGAAACAGGACAGATTTTATGGGTGGATTTGACACCATGCTTTTCAAAAGAGGTTACCTTTATTTATATATTTTTTACTCCACTCTGTAAACCAGGCTGCCCTGGAAATCACGAAAACATCTTTCTCAGTTTCCAATGTATTGGGAAAACAAATGTGATATCCTGTGGCTAGCTTTAAATATGTATTTCTAGGGCTGGGGAGATGACTTTTCAGGTAAAGTCATCTTATAACAAGAGATATTTGAGTCAGGTCCCAATATCCCACATAAAAGCAGACTATCTGGAATGATTCATCTGTAATCCAAGGCAACTAGACAGAGGAGTCCCTGGAGAAAACTGAGTTCCCAGACCAGCTGAAACTCTGGGTTCAGGGTGAGACCCCTACCTCAGCATGTAAGATGGAAGGCGTCTGAGGAAAATACCACATATTAGCATCCGCATGCACCCTCACACACAGCAACATGCATACACACATGTACACACAATGCATGAATTTGCAAGAAAAAAATATATGCTTCTTAAGTATATTATAAGCTTTGAACAAAAAGCCACTACAAAAACATTTACCCAACAGAGGCACTAATATAAACAAATATTTATATGTCTGGTATTTTCATTGTAACATTGTTTACATAGAAGAAATTTTTATAAGACTTGTGTAATTAATGGAGGGCAAATAATAAATTAGACACTATCATTAAATGAAAATATTAGATAATGGGAAGGCAGTAAGAATATACTGGCTTGCAATGATATGTAATGTATTTTATTATTGTGAATGAGTTATATTTTGAAATAACTTCATAGTATAAACCCATGCTTTTTAAAGTGTATGTAGTGTGTGTATATGTGTGTATACTTGTGGTATGTATGTATGTACGTATGTATGTATGTATGTATATCCTGAATAAATAATAAAAACTCAGAGACAGATATTGGGGGTTCAATCTGAAGATCAGAAAAGCAAAGCAGCCAACCACTAGAGAGACCTTTTATAAAACTCTATCAAATCTTCAGACCAAAGAGGCGAAATCCTGTCTCCACTAATGCTCAAACTCCATACTCCATTGAGTTTTTGTCTCTTCCCCTTTATATCCCTCTCTCCACCCAGCCATATCACTTCTCTTTCCATCTACCTAGTTCTGGGATTAAAGGTGTGTGACTCCCAAACACTGGGATTAAAGGTGTGAACCACCATCACCTGGTCTGATGCTGGATGGATCTTGTGTAGCCCAGGGTAATCTTAAACTCACAGAGATCCGTCTGCCTCTATCTCCTGAGTCCTGGAATTAAAAGTGTGTGCACCACTCCTTGGTCTGTATGACTGTCTAGTGTGACAGCTTTGCCTCTGATCTTTAGGCAAGCTTTATTTATTAAAATACAATATGTGTGGGGTGTGCATGTGCATGCATGCCTGGGTGTATAAGTGTGTGTGTGTGTGTGTGTGTGTGTGTGTGTGTGTGTGTGTGTGCAAAAATAGCATCTATTTGTCACACAGTAGTATTTCTATGCTGTAGAGTGTAGGCTGGCGTAGTGATTCCTTTACTCCTATGTTCCTGTTGTGTGCTTTACAGTGAATACATCACCTTTATAATTTTTACAGGTGATCCCTCCCTCACAAAGCCTGTCTTCCTGAGAGTCCTTGCTGTCCCTGCAACAAAACCTCATCTGCCACTTCCCAAGAATCCCCCTGCTATGCTTCAGGTCCTCCTGTCTGGACACCGCTGAGAGACAGCTCTCTCAGATTTTCTGATGACTCACTTTACAACTTCGTTATATGACCAGCCCTTCTGGGGACCTCTGAACCTCAGACAACAAAGATCTCACTCCTTTCTAAGTCCAATTCCAGTGCCACCTCAGACTAGAGAGGACCACTCTGTAACAATAAAAAATACATGAGTGTCAGATGAAATGCAAGGTCAGGGCCACTCTGGAACAATAAAAATACAAAAGTGTCTGTGGGACACAAAGTCATGTTTTCGCAAACAACAGACTGGCTTTCTGAAACGGTGTGTAAGAGAAACCCTGCGGTACTTATTAAAACCAGCGAGAACGCGGGTTTAGAAATGTTTTTCACAGAAAAACAATACTCCAAGTTCCATTAATGATTGCTTATTAAACGAACTCATAAGTTTGCCCTGATTTTTTTAAGTAATTCATTGGCATCATTCAAAAAATACACTCAAGATGTGTTCCTACAATGAGTCATGCAGATGCTTGCTATCACCACTAGGGGTCAGACAACTACATTAGTATGAGCCAAGTCCAACTTTGAAAGTTGGTTGAAGGGCATGCTATCTTTTTTCCTGCATAAAAACAGAAGAACTGTCTACTTAAATTAAGCATGGCATAAATAAGATGAGAAAGAATGTATTTCACAAGAGAAATTTAAAAAGTTGAAACTAGTGTATGTAATAAATATAATAAAATAAACAAGTTTCATTCTTAATGAAACACCCAGTTATTCACATGCTCATTCTAATTGGAAAGATATTACTTCAACTTGGAATTTAAGAATTCGTCATGAGCTTGGACAAGTGCCAACATATTGGAAACAACTAAAAACATAAAGCTCTCAGCAAAAGGAAGAAATCGTCATATATAAAGGATAGAATTGTGATGTGCAAAGAGCTGAGGTGGGTGAAATAGACACTTTTCCAATGGGTTTTAGCCTTTGTGGCAATATCCGAGTCATCTCCTGTGGTGTGGGCAGCGGCAGCCCAGTGACAGATGTCTCTCCTGGCCACGGCTCTGCGGAGACTGGCAAGATGACAGCCTTGAACGGCTCCTTCTGTTCTCTCCACACAAAACTTCAGGATAAGGGAGGGAGACCCATCTTCGAGTTCCAGATTTAAACTGAAATATTTAATGTTGTTATTTAGAAGTTTGTGGTGAGGGGAAATCTTGCCAAACTACAAAATGCTTTTTTAAACGTTTTTACTCCAGAGACTGCTGTGATATATTCAACTGTCGTCATTAAAGAAGGGCACAAATTGAGATCCTCCACCAAGTATACAGTCAGACAGAGAAGTAGACCAAAACTGAAACATCAGTTGATTTGCAAACTCTTATGACAGTGTTCCAAAGTAAGTGTATTCAGGACAGTGAGAGTGTGTGCTGATCACTCTTTGGAATTAATAAAGAAATCAAAAGACAGCTCTTTGCTTGGGGTGGAATGGAAGAGTTGTGAGTAGGCCATATATAAACAGACAAACCATGTTTCTCTTTCTCTTTTCTTTCTTCCTTCCTTTCTTTCCTTTTTCAGTTTTTCTGAAACAGGTTTTCTCTGTGTAACAGCTCTGGTTATCCTGGAACCCACTATGTAGACCAGGCTGGCCTTGAACTCACAGAGGTCAATGTTCTGCCTCCTGAGTGCTGGGATAAAGACGTTCACCATCACTCTTGGCTTTTTTTAAAAATATACTTCTATTGATGTGTGTATATGTATGTCTTGTGTGTTCAGGGGCCCAGAGGCCAGAAAGGATGATAGGTACCCTGGAGCTGGAGTTACAGGAGGTTGTGAGCCTGTCCTACCAGCCTGAATCAGCAAGAGCCCTCTGCCCCGTGGGAAGTCAGCTGTGACTGAGCTCCTGTCCCAGTCATGTGATTCTGTGACAAGCTCTGAGACATCTTCTAGACTTATTCCCAGCTCTCAGCTCAGTGCTGGGAACCGAAAATGGGTCCTTGGAAGAGGAGTAAACAGCCTTAACCCAAAGTGTGTTTCTTACACATTGATTTACTAGTTCAACCATCCTGAATGGATTACCTGTGTTTGAAACCTATTATAATAATGTTTAAGGTAACACAATGTTATTGGTAAAACCAAGACTAAATCCTTACAAAAGAATTCCCTGAGACACAAATGTCGACTAGGAGACACGTGGAGATACCCTAACACAAGTTAGCAATAAGAAAGAATTTGTTTTAAGTAACGGCACCAAGTTTCCCAATTGCAACTTCTTATAATGCTTTGTTTAAAAAATAAAACTCGGGAGTTAAATATTAGGGAAGTACATCTGAGAGATTCTCGGAGCAATGGAGAAATGATCACCTGTTGTCTTCTCTGCCTTCCCTGCTGGCAAAAGCCCAAGAATCAATGTAGGTCCCTCCTTCTTCCTCCTCTGTGTCTCTCTAGCTTCATCTCAGTTGTCCAAGAAAACTCTATGGTCCACTCCGGTCAACTTAGTGTGGACTCTGCCCCTTGAACCAAGGCCTGACTCCATTGGTAGTCTCAGAATAGCAACACAAACAAACCTCTTCACAACATCCTCCCAGTCAAACTGGCCATGTCAACATATCTATACACTAAGGCTCTATCCTGGAGTTTGACATCAGAGCCCCCAAACCCTCACTGGATGCTTATGTATGATCTTCTCTGCAGAAAGTCAGATTCTGATTTAATAAGAAGACATTTTAATAAAAATGGTAAAACAATTTTTAAAGAGAACAAAGTGGGAAATATCTAAAAATTTCACAACGTAAGGTGTAAAAATAATCAAGATTGCATGGTATTAGTGAAGAAATGTTCACTTAGTTCAAGAAAACAGAAAGTAGAACCACACAAATTAGAGCCACACAAAAGTGGCCAATGTTTCAAACTGTAAAGTGATTAATGGACTCAGAACCTTCCTAGGGGTAAGGCTGGGACCAGTAGACATCCAGAGGCACAAGGCAAAGCTTGTTCTAACCTTTAAGCACATGGAGCCAAGAGTAACTCAAAAAGAACTCAGGACTTAAGTAAAAATATTAAGAAAGAAAACTCTGTGAGTGAGCAGTGATTCCTGAAACTTGACAGTAAAGTTCACCCTATAAGAAAAAAAAAACATAGATTGGATCCCCAAAACTTTCTGCTCTATGAAAGAACCAAAAAGTAGACTTTGACAAAGACCCTACATCTTAAAAAGCAATAAAAATAATTCTCAAAACTGAGTTAAAAATCCAAGTATACCTGAATACCATTTAATGTGGGAAAGCCTGCTGGCCCAGGGATTTTCCCTGTGAGACACAGTTGCTGAGAAGTCCTATACATAGGTTTGGCTCTGACACATTGTTGAAAGTAACAGAGCATCTCAAGTAGCATTGTTTGTTCTGCTGTGACATATTTGTCCTTTGAAGTGATAGGTAACAATTAAAATCTCTGAACTCCTAATCTCTCCCAGCTTGCTTGCTCGGGGCAGGATCATCTCCACAGTCCAGCTGCACCACTTTCATTTGCTGCCCATTTCTTCACATTTGCCATGCATTTTAATAGAAGACGCAGGATCAGTCAAAACTATTTTCTTTCAATTTGACTTTCTCTAGGTCCTAAGTTCTTGATATTGAATAATTTCTTTCTTTGCTTTGTTGATTATTATCTGAGCCTCATTTGATCAATGTCTTTGCGTGAAAGTTACTTTGTCATTGTAGTGACCAAATTACCTGATAAACACCTTGAAATTAAGATTTATTTCCCTATGAGAAAAAAAGGTAAGATAAATAAATAACCATAAGTGAAAATACCAGTGAAGTGAACTCAAAAAAATGCAAATATGAATGTAAGTATGTTGTTCATAAAAAAAAAAAAAACTTAAGGCACAGTGAGGTGTCGTTACAAACTACCAGGATACCTAAAATAAAAAATTGCATCACCAAATGTGGTCCAAGATGTGGAAGACCCTCATCATTCACATACACCTGTTGGGAATGTAAACTGATAGCCACTCTGGAAAACATAAAAATTCTAAAGATGTACTACCATATGACTCAGAAAGTCACAGTTCTGCTTTTAACCAAAGGAGAAAGCATACATTCATCTGTGCAAGAAATTAATTTAAAACAACTCTTTGCAATGCATATTAGTTTATTACTGATAAAAGGCAAAAGCAAGTTTGCATACTAATGAAGTGGTTTGCCTAGCTGAATATTTAATACTTTAGGATAGAGACTCTCTTCAACTTTTCAGAGTTGGTCCATGTTCTGATTTTGTAATCATCAATGCTCAGCATGCTGTATTTTAACAGGGTCCCAACCTTAGTGAGCCCTGAGACTTTAGCACAACAGACTCCATGATGGAAGTATCATTCAGGTTGTAAAACTCTACACGTAAATAGCACCACCTGCCAAAACTAAAATTAAGGGCTACTCCACCAAGGTCTATATAGTTCTTGGAAAGTCTTGAAAGTAATAACTTTGCTTTTTAGTTTCTGTATTTCTGTTTCTGACGAACTGGCCTTGTTAGCTAAAGTATGTCAACCCAGGACATGGTTTTTCTGCTTAAAAACTCACCCTGAGAAAGGTTCAGTGTTACACTGGGATCCTGAACACTCAGCGTAGTCGTCAGCCGGGTAATAAAGACTTTCTATTGCTTAAGCCTATGTCCAAGCATTCTTCTCTGGTGAATACCTCCAAACAGTATCACATAAATACCAAATGGCAGAAGTCAAGTTAGAAATTGTTGGAAAATCTGTCCTAATCCCCAAACAAAATTCATTTCAGGATTTTCTTCTATGAAACTTAAAGTCAGATACTCAAACAGTAATTTTTAAAATTCAAACCTTTACCACATGATTCAAACATTACATTTCTTTTTAGAAAGATTTATGCTTACTTATTACGTGTATATTAATGTGTTAGTATGAGCATGCATGTGGGGAGCCCACGGAGATCAGAGGCATCAGATCCCCTCAAGCTGGAGTTACAGGGAGTTATAAACCACCCAAATTGGGTGCTGGGGATGAAACTCAAGTCCTGTGAAGATGCTGTACTACACTCGTAGCCACTAAATCATCTCTCTAGCTCCCCAAATCATGTTTCTAAGAAAGCAGAAAACTTGATGTGGAATAAAAAGCACTTATAACATTTAATACTCTGAAACTTGATCAGCGTGGTCGAGAAGACATGAAGCTGCAGGGAGACCAGGTTGAAGGCACTGGAGGGGCTGGAGGGAAGTAGTGGAAGATGGATATGGTTGGCTTCATTTGGGACAGGTAACCGATCATGCTTTGAGTTGATGTGTTCAATAACTCTCTAGTGTCAAGAAATCACAGCTCTCCCCTCCATCTACCTCCTCTTCCATGCCCCGCCCCCTCCTACTGAGGTATTCGGGAAATAATTGTTTATCGGTCCCAAATTAATCTGGGACTAAGATCCACAAACCATTTTTCTGCTTCCTCAGTTTCTTCCCTCTTCAGCTTGAACAATGGCAAGCAACACACACACACACACACACACACACACACACACACACACTCGAGGAGAAGGAAAAAGAGAGTTCTCAATTGATTCATTTGGCTTCTCTGTTTCAAGGCCCCTTGGGTACCCTGCTATAATACATCTTCATCTAAGAGCAGCAAGTGCTCTCAGTAGCAACAGTTAAGTCTAATTTGTATTTTCTCCTTACTTGAGGAACCCATGATATAAAACAAGTGTCTGCAAGCTTTCCTAGTAAGGACCAGAGAGAAAACAAGTGAGGTTCTGTGTGTCATATGGCCTTATAATAGCTTCTTAATGCTGTCTTTGGAATTGGAGATAATATATTGAGGTACATACATACACATATATGTATATACACATATATAAATAGATATAGATTAGACATAGATAAATAGAAGGGAGGTCTCATGTAGCCTCAAATTCTCTATGTTGCCCAGGATGACCTTGAATTCTCATTCTCCTGCCTCCAACTCCAGGCGCTAGGATTATATGTGTACACCTTCCATGCCCTACTTGTATGTGCTGGGGTTAGAGCCAATAGATTTGTGCAAGCATTCTACCAACTGCCTTATGTCCCTAATTTCCTTACATACAATATTTTAACTAATGATTATTGAAAGTATACTGTGCTTATTTATACTGAAATTGAACTTCATATATTCTTTATATGTTGTGAAATATGATTTTTACTAATTGGCTTATATCTCTTGGAAACCATTACATAGTCTTAACCCTTAGTACCCACAAATGAGCCGTTTTGAAAATAAGTTCTCTAAAGATGTAATCAGGTTAAAATGGTGAACAAAGTGGTACTAAGGCAATTTGGCTGGTCCTCATAAGAGCAGAAACGCATCACATAAAGACATGGGCACACACAGATGAGAATGCTATGTGTAGGCAAAGACAGAGAAGAATAATGAGCCACAAAGTAAAACCATGGATTGAGAGACACTGCCAAAAGCTGGGAAGAAATAAGGTCCAATTCACCAGCTCTCGATCAGTGTCAAGGAACTTAGTCTGGATGGCAATTTGATTTGGGCCTTCTAGACCTCAGAAATCTAAAAGAGTATACTTATTTTGTCTAATGTGTAGTACTTTCTAACAGTGGCCCTGGGAACATACATTTTAAAATATATTTTACCAACCATTTGCAAATAAAAAAAAATGATCTTGGCTTATGGTACTTGCAAAATTAAGCTGGGCTTGTCATGTGTATCATGGTATGCATAACCCTAACTGACACAGAACCCCGTACTCAATGCGACCCCACCCAATACATCGACATTACCAGGTGGTGTAATCTGAAAGCCTGTGTTTAAGCTCTACACTGCTGAATGCTAGACATCCCACTCACAATACCAAAAAGAGGTGTTTCTGAGGATGCCACATCCTGTCGCTTTTGTTGCACTGTTATAGGTAATTAACATCTGTGTGAAATTATCTGTACAAATAACTACGACTTCTTTCTCATAAATGGACCCCATTATAAAACAGGTTCTAAAAATGTCTTCAAATTTTATGGGAAATGTTGATCTTTAAGACTTATGTCACGATAGTTATTGAAGTTAAATTTTCATAATTAAGACAACTCTTTGCAGAGTTGGGCTTTCTAATATTAAATTGCATACTTTGACATAAACTTTAATTAACAACCATTCCCATTCTAATAGACTTGATCTCAACAATTTCCAAGTACTTAAGAACAGAAGAATGATACTGTATTACCCTAGAGGAAGAATAAAAGCTTCCAGTGTATTCTAAAGATAAACACCCAGCAATTCTATCCTAGTATTTATTAAAGAGAAAAATTATATATGTTATATTATATATATACACATATAGTCACAAAAAGATTACATAGATGATTTCTCCTGTTAGGAAGAATATTTAATCAAAGTTTCATTAAAGTCTTCCTGTATGTGTATTATTGTTATGAAAAAGAAATCAGAGAAAGTTATTCATAGAATGGATCACATGATGTACATGATATACAAAGAATCTAATTTATGCAAAAACAAGCATTTAAATAATGTCAACCAAATAGAGAAATATTGAAAAGAAGCCATCTTAAATGTTAAAAAAGTTAGCAGCGACAGAATGGTAAAAGAGTACAGAAGAACCTCCACCCAGAAAATATGAACTATTATTATTATTACTATTATAACTCTCTTGTTTTACATACCAATTCCAGTTCCATCTCCCTCCCATCCTCCTGCTCCCCCCCTTCTCCCCACCCCACCCCACCATCCATCCAATCCTCAGAGAGAGTGAGGCCTCCCATGGGAAGTCAACGAAGTCTGTTACATCACTTGAGGCAGGACCCAGGTCCTCCTCCATATATCTAGGTTGACAAAAAACATTGAGTATTCTTAAACAAAGCCACTCTACCACTTAGCTACACCTCCTACCTCAATTTGTTTATTCTCTATCACTCAGACCTCTTTAAGGCTCCTGCACACAAACTTAGGCTTGCTCCAAACCACTGGAGACACTCTCCCACCCTCCTCAGGGAGACTTCTCTTCCAAGGCTGAGAGTGAATGGGAGTCCTATAGACTTGTAACTGTTGCTTCTCCCTTCCGCCACACGGTGGAGCTGTATCCAGAGATTGACTGCATCTAGTGATGTACATTCATCTCAACAAAGAGCCTGCACTGGTCTAGATCCAGGTAAAGATTCCAGAGGCTCCCTGGAAAAGGGACAACCCTCTCCCAGCACAGAGCCCAGCCGCGGCGTTATAGAAGTTTATTCTTTCTGCTTTTGGGTTACACGTGCACACTTCTCAGGTGCTGGCCCGCCGTGTTGTTCTCCATTTTCCTTTTAATATCTATCAGACTCCACCTGCAGATTTTTTCTCTCTCTCCTCTCCCAGAGGAGAGTGCACTTAGCTTTTAAATCCTTACAGTGCAAAAGGTCTCCTCACACTCTTCTTTCTCATGCAGTCTATGCTAACCTCCCTGAGATGCTACCTCAGTGGAGTTTTTTTTTTCTATTTATTTTTCTGAAATCTTAAACAGAATAGAGTGAACACAATGGATCTTATCGCTTGGGACAAGGTCAAAATTACAAACATCAGACCTTAGTTCCGTCTTGTTTAGTTAGGAGTGTCCATGTATACAAATGCCTTTTACATTAAAAATATTGATCCAGACATCATTTGAGTTAATTCACAGTACAGAGCTAGCATTTTGAATAACCTTGAATCCTAACCCGCCTCTGCCCTCCAGGAACTTCACCACAGAAACACCCTTCACCCACTACTCCAGCCAGATTCCCGCCTGAGACCTGAAGCATCTTTGCTTTTACGGCACACTTACTATTCTCTATTTTCAGCATCTTTTTTCATGATCCAGCGAAATGTGACTACTGCCTCTCTCCAAAAATACTTCCCCATCCCCATTCTCTGTAGATTTGTTCATGATTTTTCAGTTTTCCTAAATTGTTCTTTATTTAATATCTGTTTTTAAGTCCTTAATAATTCCCTGAGCACACACATGCACGCACACACATGAGCGCGCACACACACACATTCTCTCTCTCTCTCTCTCTCTCTCTCTCTCTCTCTCTCTCTCTCTCTTCCTTCATGGCTTGTTATTTCTCCTATAAATGTGATTAGCTCGTTTGCATTCCCAGGCCATCCACATACTTAAGTAGAACTTTCATCTTTCTGTTGTAGACATTTGAAGACACCTTGAGTTTTGTAGACACACTGCTTTAATTTCTCATTCCCTGAAGCACCAAGAATAGCCTCTACCACTCTTACAACTTAGTAGGCATTTAGCCTATATATGTTGAATGGAATGCTGTGTCAAATGATCCCCAAACCTTTATAGTGAGAGTCTCCCTTTAGTCTACACTTGGTCTCTGATGTTTATTTTCATGAAGTTTAGATGCATGAAAGGAAAGACAGAATAAGAAGTGAAAGATATAAGTGGAGATGTTTTTAATTGGCTATTAAGCATCTAGTTCTGAGGACTACACACTTCTCATACATTCACAGCATTGAAGAAATTTGCCTATCATCTCTGCAACTGATGAGGAAATAGGTGACAGTGAAGATAAATGTCATTTCATCAAGCTGCTCACCGTCTCCTCTACAGGGCTGCCCCTTTCCAGACATCTTACCAACTCCTCAATCCCTTAGTGATGAAGTGTTCCAGACTTGGTCCCACTTCTGTTACCCTCCATCCATGCCTTTTCCCTCAGAAGGTAATTTTTTTGATACTCAGGCAATTTACAGAACACTAGAAACCAGACAGTAAGGGGAAGAAGTGGGGACTGGTCAATGACAATCATCATAGATGATTTCCAATCGGTGACATTGATAGAAATATCCAGGTTGCATCACAGGGAGAGGTGAGAGGATTGGACCAGAACTTTACTCTGACTTAGGCTCTTTATGGAATACATAATGACTTGTATGTAAGGCCAGTGAATAAATTAAAATATTTCTGTTTGTTTGCAAGGCATAATTAAAAGCCACCAGGGTCAATTCAGTTGAAGTATCCCTGGTTTGTTTCTTTGCCATTTTGAGTTTGAATTTTTTTATCAACTCCTATGAGACCTTGCCATGTTGGTTAATGGTACTGTTATTACATAGTTTTATTACAGAAGTCAAGATCCTTGCTCACCTAGCCATGCTCGTATAAATGCCAAGACGTGACAAGATGCTAAAGGGAAGTGAATAAGCGGTGTGCCTGCTATGCAGCTCCCACCTGCCCCTCAAGGCACAGTGACCATCTGACATCCAGACCACTGGAGGGCATTCCAACGGCACAGAGCAAAGCTCTGGTTTCAGGTACATTTCCTTCCGTTTTTATAGTTTTACAGAGCTAGGGGACTCTCTTGTCGGTGTGATTATCTTATTTTGGAGAACTCTGATCCAAACCACACTTTCTAGAAACAACCTAAGCATTGTCAAATTCATCTAGGAAAGTTGTTTATAAAAAGGGCCTTTGGCTATTTAAAAGGCTATGCAATCTCATCACAGTCAAATCAAATCTAAAATGCCCAAGGAGGATATAACTCTCACTTGTTCCTTTGGTTTTCTCCAGTACACAGACATTTCATTGTTCTTTGAGGCTTAAGGCAGTGGACTTAGGATGACGCAGGCTCCAAGAGCACTTTATTAGCTCCGAGGATGATGCTGTTCGATCCACACTGCTAGGAACATTTGTTGAAAATGTCATTCAAAAGATATCAACACTGCCTGAGTCAGGGTTTTATTGAATTTGTCAAACAGAGTAATAAAAGCATCACAAAGTCACAAGATAATAACAATTCAAGTTCGAAATAAAAGATGCCGATAATCTGTTCAACTCAATAAGGGCAGCAGAAGAGCTAACGCTCTCAGTGCTGCAGCCATTGGCTGCAGGGGGGTAGTGGAATAACTGTTTTTTCCTACAGAGTTTCAGAGGTAGACTCTGGAGTGAATTTGGTCTCGTGTATTTTTGTTCTGTTGCATTAAATGAGCCCCCAAACAAACAGCAATGCCGGGGTTGTATTCGCTACTTATCTCATTTCTACAACTAAACATCTGATCAAAACAACTTAATGAAGGAAGCATTTACTTTGGTCCACAGTTCTGGGGCACAGTTCTTCACGGCAGAAAAGGTACCATGGAAGGAACAGGAGAAAGTTAGTCACGGGACATCTACAGTCAGGAGAGAGGGAGGCGAATGCTTCCATTGAGTTTGCTCTCTACTTATTCAGTCCTGCCAGCACCACAGCCCATACATAGAGCAACACTGTGCAGATTTAGAGCGGGTCTTCCCAGCCAACTAAGCTGATCCAGAAAACTCATACCCACAATCTTCTGTCCAGTGTTTCCAGATCCTATCAAACTGACAACCAATGTTAACCACCACATGTCAACTTGACACCCCAATTTATCTCCTTTAAGCCATAAAATTCCTACCCCCTTGTCACCATGGGCTCAAGGCCATTTTATTGTGCAAATGCATTTAGTTCAACCTCAAAGTCCCATAGTCTTTAACAGTGTCAGCACTATTTAAATGTCCAAAGTCTCTTCTTAGACTCGAGGCACTCTCTTAATATGAGAGCATATAAAACAAAAAACAAACCACAAGTTTACAATAGAGCATGGCACAGAATAAACATTCACATTCCAACAGGGGCAGACAGTGGCATAGAAAGGAATGATCAACCCAAACCCACATCTCGTGGCTGTGTTGAGAACTAGGGCTCATGATGGAATCATCTGCGCTATTTCTCTCTTGGGCTACTTCCACTCCATGGCTGACGCTTTCTGCAGTAGGGGTTCAGTCCTAACAATGCCAACATCCTGGGGTCTCTAATGCAATGCTGGCTTTACCTCCACAGCTTCAAGACATGGCCTTCTTGCAGGGATTCCCATTGTGCCACAACTTGTTTGGCCAAGTTGAAGAATGCACGATCCTCACAATTCTACACCATTCATGCCTACAAAACTGAGATACATGGGCAATGCAGCTAAGCTCCGCTGCCAGCTTGAAATAGATCCCCACCCACTTGACCCACAGCTGCTTCCTCAGCCCCTGTATTTCTTTGAGGCTGTGCCTGAAGAAGCACTTTTCCAGGTCGTTGTTTTCAAGCGAGGAGCCCTTCAGAAGAATTCCCAGTCCAGGCCACCTCCTTTCAAATGAACTTGCTTTTTCACAGTACGGAGCCTAGTTCAACATACAGCATCGCTTCCCTCTAAAGCTCTAAGAACCAGCCTGTTCTTCTTTCAGCATTGTCTCCTAAACTCTCACCAGAGTGTCCCATTAGGATCTGCTCACAGTGTTCCAGGGATTTTATAGAGCCCAAACTCAAACTCTTGCACATACATCCTACAAACCAATTCCAAGGGCCAAAAAACCACATGGTTGGTTTTAGTCACAGCAATAATGCCCCTTTGGGCTTCTCCTTTGCTAACACTGTAACAGCCATGTCATCTAGATGAACATAAGGTGCTAGCAGTGTGTATTTGAGTTCACAATTAGGCAGGGGCTGTTGCTGCCTCACATCAAGTCAAGACGTTTCAACAGTTCAAGGTAAAAAAAGCAACAGGGAGATTGGGTCTGGCCTACAACCATGCTGAACACCTTTCTACAACAACTGCACCTGTGCTAAGTGTCACAAGTCCATTCCAGAAGATATGAAATATTTTATTAGATTGCATAATAGAATGATACTAAATTAGAATGATACTAAAAAGAAATATGGGAAGTATACATTTCAAATTGATCAACCCTTAGCAATTTAAAATGACTTTATAATTAAAATAGCTAAACAATTACAATGGAAATAACCACAATTTAAATACTAAACTGAACAATAGTCATGAGGGAAACCTAATTATATCCAATATCACTTTTACTACACACTCACCACTGGTGGTTTAAGTTCAACCAAAATCTATTCCCCAAACTATCCTTAACTTCAATTCTATTAGTTATAGTTTTATTTTTAGTCAATCTGTAAATTTGGAGGGATCATTGTTGTATAAAATATATGCATAGCTTTACAATTAGATGTATTACGGAATTTTAGAATAGATTGTATTTGACATTCTGGAAGTATTCGAAAACGTGTTACATTAGGAGAGCTGCAGTTGCTGAGATATCTTCCGATGTGGAAGCCCATGGCCAGGATGCTCTGCCCGCCCATTCAAAACCAACTTTCCTATCAGAATATATCAAAATAGCTCGCAACATTATGAGGGTTGTGTTTTCATTGTCTTCTAACCTGCATCTCCAGCACTTTGAACAGGAGACTAAATAATAATACAACACTAATTTATTTGGGGGAAAGTAAATGAGTTTGTGATTTTTAAAAAATATATTTTCATGACGTTTTATGGTCATGAAATTTTTACATACTTTTGTGGGAAAATAAGTGAATTTGTGTGGTGGATACTCTAAGAGTGAATCTACAGCAAGCTTTATAGGGTTTGGAATTTCTAGTATTGGGGTCTTTCTTTCCCATTACCAAATCTCTTGTATATCACAGACCAGATTCTAACAACTATCTTCATTGTTTTAAAACATGATTATTTTCTATGGAAAAGTAAAATTGAATTGTTCTAGGTAGAATGAGTCTTAGATATCCTTTTCTTTTATTAACTAACATTCGGTATGGAATTTATATTTTCCTTTTGGCTTCAAACGTCCCCACCCTTTCTTCCCTCTATTGGTTTCAAGGTTTTGGAAGGCAACTGTGTTAACATTTTTTAAGAAAACAAAACTAGCATTCTTTACTGATATTTATTTATTACAAAGAACTAGTTCACATGCATATGGTGAATTTAAAAACAGCAAAGCTAATGTGCCAAATTGAAGACCACCGGGAAGATTTCTATATTACTCTCAAGACTTTGGTTCATTCAGGCCTTTAACTGATGTGTTTATCTCATTATTCTTTATCAATGAAAAATTAGAGTCAGATATTGGGGTAAGAACCTGAATGATCAGAGAAGAGGAGAAGTCACCAATCACCTCTTCTCTCTTCTGTTCCTCAATCCAAAAGACCTAAACTCCTCTCTCAGCTCTTCCTTATTATTTCCTGTCTCCTATCTGTCCTCAGTCCTCCAAAACATCTATGGTTGATTTTGGTTAGCTAGTATCTAGCTCTACCTGCTGATTCAAAACAAACGTTATTGTCAGAACACAATCAAAATATCACACAACATTTAGGGCTGGGACCAGGGTGACCTGATGATGTGACATTTCATGATGATCTCTGTCCAAAATCTTTCGCTCACTGCCTTTACCCCTCTCTGTTTCCTTCTTTTCCTCTACCTTCTCTCCACCCCCTTCTATAGGGAAATAAAAGAGCCCACAGACATTCTGAAAGATCGACAACAATTTGTTGTGCAAATTCAAACCACAAAGAGAAGTCTCTCACACTGCTGCCAAGAAATATCTGGGGCAAGAAGGGGCAGTTGCCACTGAGTCACACAATTGTCTTGTCTTCCATGAAGAAACCATTAAGGCGCTACTGATAGTAAAGAAGACACCTGTGAGTGGATGAACCCAGCAGCCTGTCTGGGAACACAGATGAAAGGAGTTTCTGAGTAACTGACAAGAGCTCCTGTTTTGTCCAAGCCTGAGCAAGGACAGACATTTTGAAGTTCAAGGGAAGTGCACTACTTAGCTCTAAATCATCAGTCTCTTCCCCTGAATCAATGAGCAGCTCCTTCTCCTTTCATGAGTGTTCACTCCTTTGCAAGGTCTGGTGATGCCTAGCTCTAATCCCAGCACTCTCTACCATAGCCTGGAGGATCTCAAGTTTGATGCCAACCTGAGTCACGCTGTAAGTTCAAGGTAAACATGAACTACATGTATAGAAGTGTTTTCTCTTTTAAAAAAATGAGTAAAAAATTAAACAAATTATTAAGTGAGGAAGGCGAGATGGCTCAGCAGGGAAACACACTTGCTACCTAATTTGATGGCCTGAATTCAGTTCCCAGGACTCACATGGTAGGAGGACAGAATTGACTGCTGCTGGTTCTCTGACCTTCACATGCCAGTTGTGATGGGAACACACGCACACACGCTCGCACAAACATACACACACACACACATAGACACACAAATAAACAAATGTAAAAATAAATGCTAATAGACAAGTTGCTCCTTTGTTAACTGAGTGATTCCAGAAGAGGCAGAAATGACCGTGTTGGAGCCTAGAGAAGAGGCTCAGTGACCAGGAGCACCACTAAATGCTCTTCCAGAGCAACTAGGTCCAATTCCTAGCACCGGCTTGGCCGTCTGTAACCACCTGTAACTTCAGTTTCTGGGGATCCAACTCCCTCTTCTGGTCTCCATGGATACAAAACATGCAAGTGGTGCACGGGCATGCATGCAGATAAAACACCATATACATAAAATAAAAATAAATTTTGAGTTTTTTCATTACAAAAAAAAGAAATGACAGGCCAGGCATGATGGTGCACACCATTAATCCCAGCATTCAGGAGGCAGAGGCAGGCAGATCTCTGTATTCAAGGTCAACCTGGTCTGCAGAACAGATTCCTGAACTCCCAAGGCTATGCAGAGAAACCCTGTCTTGCAAAACAAAACAAATAAGAAGAAAAAGGAGAATAAAGTAAACAAAAGGAAAAGAAGGAAAAGAAAAAGAAAGAATAGTTAAAAACCTTCCTCACTTCTATAACGTGTGTGCTCAATTAAAACGTGGTAGATTTACATCCAAACAGATCTATAAAATGTACACTTAATGCACATTTAGGTACAATGTCAGCAAGTGGTTGGAGTGGCTAATGAGAAGCTAGAGGAATGGCATACCTGAAGGGCGCATTGTTGTGATTGGATGTCCTGTAGGTGGTGCCATATCCCACAGACTTTAGCTTCTGATGGAAGTAAACAATGTGCTCCGGACCATAGGGGGCAGCCAACTCCAAACAGCAAATGCACAGCTTCCACAGGTTCCTCAAGTGGAAGAGTTACACCGTGACAGTAACTCACCACCGCAATAAGTGTCAAGTGTTGAACTGGATTTTAGACTTGTGGTAGTGAAGTATAGATTCAGCTGGAGATATAAAGACACAAATCAAGGAAGTGGATGCTTTATTTGAAGAATACGTCCTGAGCCCTAGGAATACTCTTAACATGGTACGCCCATTATCTCCTTCCTATGCAGAAAGCTATGGGTAGTTCTAATTAACGCATTTGTCTCATTTTCCATGATAAGGAATCTGAGGTTTAAAAAACCTCAAAAAATAAAGTCTAAAGTGCCTTATTATATAGTCAGTAAGCAGAATTCTAACTCAAGTAACCTCATCCTAAATCTTCCGCCAAGCTGCTCTGCTACGTTCAGAGAAAGGGAAAACATCTGTTTCCCAATAAAAGAAGAGACTAAAAGAAGAACCATGACTATCAGGATCTGGTCCACACAGGTACCAGCCTGTTTCATCATCCTAGATGCTGAATAACATTTCCCAGACACATCACCATTCCTGGAAAGCTTCATGGTGACTCAGAGGTTTGCCAAACATATCCTTGTCCATTTATTTCCTGGATTCTCCTAGTCTGATCTCTTCTATCCACAAGTATCCTGCCAGTACACCCTTTCTGTGGACCACTGTGTGATCTTTCTGTCTTGCCTCTCAAAAGCCTACCACTGAGCCAGACTCTAGAAGATGCTTCAGCAATAGTTCTGTCTTTGATACCCATTGGAATCATCTTGAGTTTCTCCTAAAGAGATTGCTGGGTTCTGTACACAGGGCACAAGAATGTTCTTATGATGCCCATGCCACACATCCAGAGCTTGAGAGCAGCTAGTCTGGAGCCTCAGCACTCCACCACACTGCAGATGGAGTAAGGGAGCAGGAATGTTGGCTATCACCTTCACTCAGACCTTCCATCAGAAGTGGCGTTTTAACAAGATCCCTGGGTGCCTTTGGGGCTTATTACAGTTATAGATGTACTGCTGAAGACTGTAGAATGCTTTTAAAAGCACTGATGCTGACCTCAGTGCTTGCTCTCTTCCTCTGAAACACTACTTAAGAAATTTGTGTGTGTGACCCAGGCACGATATTACATTTTTCTAGGCAGTTGTAATGTTCAGCCAAGCCTGTGAGACACTGACTTTTAGATGATCCATTGGCGTTCTCTTGCAACACACCAATTTATGTATGTTCTTCCAGAAGGGAAAAAGTTCACAATATTTATTAAGTTGACAACGAGGAGAAAGGGTGGAGATAGCATGATATGTGAGATGTCCGTTTTGATCAAGATATGCTTCCATAAAGGGCTAAGGAATAAAGTGAGATCAAGAAAAAATCATTTTTAATCCCAGTAAGCACAACTGCGGCGCAGATCTGCTGAGCCAGCAGAGGATCCAGGCAGGGAAACACTTCCAAATGATCGCTTGTCCTCAGTCTGAAGGGCTGCACTTTAATCCTTCCCACTAGAGCACTTTGCTCTTGTCTTGTTTTGAATTCTATTAGTTGCATTTCTTTAAACAGCTAGTCCAATTCTTGGCACTTCAACTTCCTTAACTGAAAAATCAAGAAGAATCTCAAGTTTACAGTACGTGAGGATCGAACTGGACTCCACATGACATACCCAGTTCAAGCTAGGCAACCTGGCAAGAACACAGTCTACTTGGGAGAACGCCTCAAACAAGCATCTTCATTATTAGGTAGTAATACCCATCTGTAATACCCTCCTCCCCACCTGCTAAAACCGGTTTGGTGGGGGGAATATGCTTGACCTTCTACAGGAAGCCATAGATCTACTTCTGCCAGCCCGGGTGAATCAGGGCTGTGTCTAGACCAAAGAGCCTGGTGCTTGAAAGTTAAGCGTGCAAATGGTTTCTCAGAAAGGTTTCCTGCAGCTTCCGCAGGCTGTAGAGTCACTAGCAGGCATCCTTGCACATCTGACTGCCATCAGAAAGCTCAGGCTGCGGAACCAGGCAGCAAGATAAGTGTGGCCTTTCAAGGAAAGGCTCACTGGAAGAGTGGGTTGGCTGGGAAAGGCAAATACTTCCCAGTCCCCTGAGCACTCCCTGAACCTAGGAAAGAGAGAAAGGGAGAAAGAGATCAGTGTGGAAAGGGTCCCCCATGTTTGGAAAGGTTCCTCTTCTAATAGAAGCTTTGTCATGTTTTGAAAGTGCTCAGAGGTTTGTTACAACTCAATGTCAATATCTTTTGTATACTGATGAGATACTTTGGGGAAAATAATTAACTGTCTGCAACTAGTTAATTAAGGGATGCTGTAATCCCTTGGCCTCAAGCATTAAGTGAGTCTAGCTGATAAGATGGAAATTGGCAAATAATAGGATAGACAGGACACAAGGGGACACTGTGTCACTTGCTTAGGAATTTGTTTTTCCAATGAACAGATGAGCTTGGCAGACAATATTATGGGTGGATCCTTCTTGTGGCCCAATTACAGTCAGGAAAATGGGATTTCACATTGTTTGGAAACAGCAAATTCCATTCTGTTTTCTCTTTGTGTGTGTTACTCACTGATATCAAGGAGCAGGTTAATGCTGACATACTATTTAAATGTGCCATCCGGCAGTATCCACGGAGTCCTTTTGTAGATTTTAAAAGATGTCATTTCGTTAAAACAAACACAGCCATTGCCCTTGTGCTAGCACGCACAGTATTTGAGGGGAAGCTGGACTGGACTCCAGTTACATGTCCCTCTGGAAATGAGAAGTCCCTGCACGGCCTACACGTGACATTCCTCTTTCACTCATCCCCTTCCTACCTCTCAGATCCAAGGGAAATTAGATGCCTGAACATCTGTCCTTTGCCACTAAGGGTGTGGTAGAGGCCTTGCGTGACATGGGTGAGGCCTGGATTTAAACCTACTATTACAGAGGAAGGAAGACAGAGACAGAGACAGAGAGAGAGAGAGAGAGAGAGAGACAGAGAGAGACAGAGAGAGACAGAGAGAGAGACAGAGAGACAGAGAGACAGAGACAAAGAGACTCTGAATGCCTTCACAGCAAAGGTACCAGATTATTTTCACCTTTAAAGCGGAGGAACATGGCCAAGTACAAGGATCTGTCTGCTGCTCATCTGCCCACAATACCATGGTTCTTTAAATGTTGGAAAATGTCTTCTCACACTTAGACCTTCATCATCAAGAGACTCTCTTTTTTTCCACGAATCTGAGCGGGCTTCCTCCCGCCCACCATAAGACCGTGATATAGAGATATGGGTGAGGGTATATTCTTTCATCCCATCCCATGTTACTTGCAAGCTTTTGGGTCGTGAAATGATAAGGAAATAATATCAACAAGTAAAGAGGACATAGTCGAAGAACACGGCTAGAAGATGAGATTGCCCTTTAATCTAAGCACTGAAGCATTTGAGCGGCCTTCTCTCCGACCTAAGCTACGTCTGTGTATTGCTGTGATTAGCAGGGTTATGCTCACTTGGGGCACATGTAAGTAACAGCACAGCATCTACTCAAATGCAATTCCAAGAAGTACGGCTGAAAATACATTTTCCCCAATAAGGTTCTCAAGTAAATTTTATGTATTCAGAAGTTTGGGAAAGACTAATCTGTCCAGGTAAGTATGTCATAAAGTAGGTTTTTACTCATCTAGTTTATCTGTTCAAGATTTCTTTGACACTTACAAAGAAAATAATAAGCGCTGTGGCAGTTTGAATAAAAATGGCCCCATGGGCCAGAGGGAGTGGCACTGTTAGGAGGTATGGCTTGGTTGGAGAAAGTGTGTCACTGAGGTTTGGGCTTTGGGGTCTCAGATGCTCAAGATAGTCCCATTGTCTCAATCTCTTCCTGCTGCCTTTGGGTCTTGTAGTGATATGTGCGGCGGGCCACTTCTCACCGCCTGGTTCCCGGCTAGCTTTATACCTGAAATAATTACATGGAAACTGTATTCTTTTAAACACTGCCTCGCCCATTAGTTCCATCCTCTTACTGGCTAGCTCTTACATATTGATCTAACCCATTTCCAATGTTCTGTGTAGCACCACGAGCTGATGGCTTATCAGGGAGGATCTTAACCTGTGTCTGTGTCTGGCGGGAGAATCATGGCAACCCACTGACTCCCAGAATTCTGTTCAGTCTACTCCACCTACCTAATTTTCTGTCCTATTAAAGAGCCAAGGCAGTCTCTTCATTTAACCAATGAAATTAACACAAAACAGAAGACTCTCCTCCATCGGGGTCTGGATGTTAAACTCTCAACTACCTCTCCAGCACCATGTTTGCCTGCGTGCCACCATGTTTTCCTTCATGCTGATTAGGGACTAAACCTCTGAACCAATTAAATGTTTTCCTTTATAAGAATTGCTATGGTCGTGGTATGTCTCTTCACAGCAATAAAACCTTGATCAAGATAGTCCCTAATGTCATTTATACAAACATCTATTACACTAAACCCAGTGTAACATAGGTCTACTTGGCTATATAACACAAAGTCTATCTAACTTCCACTAGCCAGAGAAGATTGTCAGAAGCTTGCACTAAACTTTATGGGGTAGCAAGCATGCATCCTATCTCCAGTGCATGCCATATTAACTGACAGGTTGCCCTCAGCTCTTGAGACAGTGATGAAAGGAGCTCTTTGCTAGAAGGAAAAGTTAAGGGATGGCTGGAGGAGACTGTGGGAAACAGAAGAGTATGTCAGTCAATTGATGTGGTCTTCCCTGAGGAAGGCCAGCTCCCCCTTTCCCAGCTTTCCTTGGTTGCCTATAATTCTCTGTGTAGGGTTGAGGCCACATGGATTCTCTTTGAGGTTACACTCTGCTCAGTTTGGCATGTTCATTGGTGCTATCTTTGTTCAGTTCATGTTAGGCAGGCATGTTGGTGAGATTTTGTGGGTGGAGCTTCTGATATTATTAGCAGACACAGGCTCACAGCAAAGTCCATGGTCCTCTAGCTCTTAGAATATTTACATCCTATCAAGGTCCTTCGGGTACCAGCCCCTTAGACATCTTCACAGTCCAGTCAGGATGGTACCATCAGCAAAGGAACTACTGAAAAAGATCTGAGGGCAAAAGGAATTCTCCACTATGTACTTTTGCAGTTTTCAGAGTCAGTGGCCCTGTAAACCTTGCTAGAAAGGATTATCTCCATCAGAGTCTGGTGGGTCAACACCTAAATTATCAACTGTCATATGCCATATACATCCACAGCCTCTGACAACATCCCCTCATCTGCAATGTTTCTTGAGCCTTAAGTTCACAAACACAAAAACATGATCTTATTATTTTACAATTCTGCCCATTAAAACTCTGATCCTGATCTCAGTAATTTAAAGCTGAGGCACTGGCAAGACTGCATTCCTTTTGTGAATACTAGGCTGGACATTCCTGGAATTTTCCACCTTCCAGAGGTGGCCAACATTTATTTGATCCACAAGTCCCACAGTCTGTCTTCAAGGCCACATATCCAAGGCAAGGAAGGCATTACTATGACATACTCCTGTGACATACTCACGCTTCCACTGATAGAAACTCTCATAGCTACATTTGGGAGATTTGGATAACCAAGCATAATTCCCCCACTGTAAAGTCAGTTGGGTCAAAGTCACTTCCATCTGCACTATTAACATCTCTCTGTAATGTAAGGTAATATATTCACAGGTGTGTGGGGGTGGGTAGGGAAATTATTCTGTCTACTCCACAGGAGATGTAGGACCCCTAGTCAGGTATGGCAACAGACATCATAAATGACACACGTCGATTTGGCTGTAAATAGGAAAGCAAATGCAGTGATCAAAAAAAAAAAAAAAAAACAGGAGGGATTGGAGCTAAATAAACTGCAGATCACAAAAAAAAAAAATAAATTATATGACTTATCCCATGGAGAAAGTGATGCAGTAAAGGGCCAAGCTTGTTTTTATGGGGTACAATTTGTATTGTGGCACCAGTCATGAGCTTAAAAGAATAAAGCATCCCAGGCATGTTGTCACTACTTGATGCTGTGCTATCCTTTGATTTTCCATTATCAGCAGCATTTCTTCTATCTTCTATCTGCCGTCTTTTTGAATACTATTATTTTTTATTAAAACTTAGGTAAAAAGAAATAATCTATGTACAACTGAAAAAAGGTTGTGTTGTGAGACATTTGTAAACTGTGTGTGAAAATGTATTGTAAAATTGGTGTAATAAATGCTGGATGGCCAATAGCTAGGCAAGAGGCAAAGGTGGGACTTCCAAGCACAGACAGGACTCTGGGAAAAAGTGAGGCAGAGCAGCCAGCCAAATGTGGAGGAAACAGCATAGGCAGTAAGTACCGAGAGATGAGGTAACAAGCCCTGAGACAGAACATAGATTTGAATATGTGTCAGTTTCAGTTCTAAGAACTAGTTAGGAACAAGCCTAAGCTAAGGTTGAGCTTTCATAATAAGGTGTCTCCGTGTCATTTGTGAGCTGGCAGCCCAAAGAAAAATCTTACCAAAGGGTTGGCCTGGGTTTCATCTCCTGATATTCATTTCACACATGCATTGTGTGTTGACAGCATGTGGAGAGGATTGTAACCTCAAGGGTATCGCCTTTACTTACCGATGAAACTTATTGCAAATGTGTCGCATGTATATTAGCACATCTTTGACAGGGTATTACATTGCTATGAACCCAGAAACATTAAAATATAGAGAGGTAGAATGAGGAAAGTATCAGAAATTTACCTCTGAGACACAATAGGAGGCCAGTCTGGCATCCACAGACAAACCAATCACTGAAGAATTAAAACTAATACTACTAAGGGAATTGGCTGGCTCCTGGTTGTATATACAAGAAGCTGGATCTTGTACTAGCGGTAGTCCTGCCCTGAGCGGTTCTGTTCCTCCCAGTTGGAGTAGATTTCAGTGTGTATGCACTTCTGTGCAGGATTGCTCATCACCTCAAGCTGCCATTCTCTGCCTCTAGGTCAAAAATTACTTTCTAATGCTCACTTTTCTTAACTTTTGCATTAAGTTTATTTTTTAAAAACCTTTCATCACATTTCTTTATGGACTGTGAACACATGTGTGTTCACATGTGGAGGTGAGAGCACAATTTACAGGAGGTGGTTACAGCCTTCCACCATGTGGGTTCCAGAACCAAAGCTCAGGTCACCAGAATTGGTGTCAGTCACCTTTACCTGCAGAGTCATCTCTCTAGCCTTAAGTGTGCAAAGTTGGTGGAAGCAAAGGGATTGGGGAAAAGGATATATTTTAATAAATATATTTATTAAAGTAAAAATAAGTGAATTACGATGATACACATCAAATCCCAATATAATATAAAATAGGCAGAAACATGCAAAAAAGTGGATCACCATGTCTTTCTCCCTCCCTATCTCACTTTCTCTCCCTGAAATGACCACTCAATGGACTGTACCCTTCCGGGCCTTTCTCTGTGTGCATTTGAACATGTAATCCAAAATCTCTATCACTTTGGATTCTCATGAACTTATTTTTAGTACTTAGTATATTCTTGGAATATATATATTCCAACTGCATAGCTTAATTGTCTTCATGGTACTCCATGGGGAGAAGTAGCCTATAATTTAACTCATGCATAAATACTTAATTGATTTCAAGCTTTTTTTCTGAAAAAAAATGTATTTGATTATGTCTCATTGAACAACATCTCTAAAGATTGCATAATTGCTTCTACAAAAGAAGGTAAAAATTCTGGGTAAACAAAGAAAGTTTAAATTATGGGTGTCAAGGTACATTTCTGCTATCAATAAATCAGAGTTCTGTTTTCTCCATACTCTTGAAGTTTCTCCATACAGCCTACAAAAAAGTCTCTATATTACCTCTTTGGATGCTATAGGAAGTGTCTGAGGATTTACTTGACTTTCTTTTACCTGATCACCTACAAGATGGGACATCATCGTTTTTCTTATTACTTCCCTGTATTGTTTTCTTCCAAAAACTTTAAGATTCTGCAGAATATTTGCAAGACAGCTATAGCTATTGATGGGCAGAGGAGGACACTGGTGTTCCCCGCGGATGAAGTGAACTGAGAGCGTAATTAATTGAGCAGTGGGGCAGAACCATTCATCAGTTTCCTTGGGAGCCTCTTCCCATCCTGGGGAAATTATCAAGAAGCCCCGGGGGAAGTCTGTGTTTATTCGGCAAATAATCATGTTTGAGAAATACTTGGGTTCCTCTAGCTTTTGCCTTGTGGATGAAATACTTAACCACAATTCCTGAGAATATCTCAGAATATCATAAAAACAGATAATACAGAGCTTAGAATCAGTCAGCCCATAGTCCACATCTGTTATGAATGTGCTTGAACAAATCACTGACTTTCTGATAAGAGTGTTGCTGGGAGGGCTGTAAGAATTCAATGAGGGAAGCATAGTGGTTATCAGTCAGGAATTCTGAGTTTCCTTTCTTCTAAATAGAGCCCAGAATACCCCAGTCTCTCCAGGAGCAGCTGACAGTCTGGCTCTGAACTGTGGACGAGGCCCTTCTTCTTGGTTTCTATCTTAGTTAGGGTTCTTATTGCTGTGAAAAGACACTATGACCACAGCAACTCTTTGAAGGAAAACATTTAATTGGGGTGGCTCACTTACAGTTTCAGAATTTCAATCCATTATCATCATGTTGGGGAACATAGTGGCATGCAGGTAGATATGGTCCTGGAATAGTAGCTGAGATTCCTACATCTTGCAAACAACAAGAAGCCAACTGTCAAATGGGGCAGTATCCTGAGCATAGGAAACCTCAAAGCCCACCCCCACAGCTAATTCCTCCAACAATGCCATGCCCACTCCAATAAGACCACACCTCCTGATAGTGCCACTATCTCTGGGGATCATTTTCATCCAAACCACCACAGTGTCTGATCAATCATCTGGCTGTTGTCTATGATAAATTTGTCATTGCATTTTTCTCTCCAGCTTAGGTTTCGAAAGATAATCATGAAAGATGCTTCTCTTCCTAATGAAAGATGCTTTTCTTCCTAATGTACCATCAGCTCCTTGTAATAAAAACACTTCTTTCTCTTCTTTGGATTTTTAACCGACACACCACTGGACCACATAAGCGTTTCTCCAGCTTGATTTTCCTTTATGCGTCATTCACTTCTATCATAAATCAGTCAATCTCCAGCCATGTGTCTGTGCCCCACCACATACTGCCTGTCATAATTTCCTTTTGCTGGAGCAATGAGAAGATAGCGCAGAAGAGATTAACAGGCTAAGAGGAACCCAGTGTTTTCTTATCTAAGTCGTGTAAGCTACACAGTAAGAAGGAGATAAAGTTGCCCTAAAATAAAAGCACATTTCTTACTTCTCTGTCACTTTTTCCTGCCTATTAGCTCCTGGCACACTCCCTCCTCCCAGAGCTGTAACCGTTTGTCAGGGTATAGAAGTAACTCCCCAAGAGAGCCTACTGGATAAATGAGAGCATACTATCCCTTTCTAAAGAAGCAAGAAATGAGACTAAAATTTTCCACTAATTCCACAGGCCTGAGATCAAGTCTAAAGCTCACATAAAATAAGCCAGTCTTTCATCTTTTTAGACCTCTGTATCTCGGCGATTTCTGACATGTATGTGCATGTGAGCACCAGAGTCACCGAGGTGTGATGTTCAGCATTCTCTTTTCATTAGGAAATACCCTATCACAACTTTCTCATTTTATTACTAAGACCATTAGTGCTTTCATCTATTAAATAGTCATAATGATAAGGAGTATAAGTGTAATATATTTCACACAGTGAGTATCTGTATTAGGAAATTAGTTCAACTGTTCAACCTGGATCAAATCACAGTGACTGGGAGCAAGATAAAAGGTCAGTTCTCTGCTTAAATTCTACTGAGCTGATTCTGCAGAATCAGAGATATAGCTCTGCTTCTTTTTGCCACTCCTTAGAATTCGTTCTTGTCCTCATGGTCAAAGTCAGCATCCCTTGCTGTCACAGTCATGCATCAGCTTATAGGTTATCTTCAAAAATGGTGCTGGGAAAATGAAATTTGACACAAATCTGTCATCTTGCCCAACAGTTAGATCCAAGTGTATCAAAGACTTCAATACAAGATTCTAAAATTTTTAAAAGAACACATAGGTTGTATCTTATAAGATACTGGTGTAAAAAGGAATGTTCTGAATAGGACTTTATAGTTCAGGAATTAAGACCAAAATTAATGACAAGAAGCTCAAAAAACCAAAAGCTTCTGAGCAGCTAAGGAAACACTCAGTGGAGAGAATTTTGTGGGATAATCCTTCTGTATGCTGTGAATATATTTTAATGTCATTGGTTGATAATTAAGCTGATTTTAGCTTATAGTAAAGCAGAATAAGGCTAGGTGGGAAAGACAAACTGAAAACACAGAGAAGAAGAAGGGTGGATCGAGCGAGAGATGCTGCCAAAGGAACAAGATGTGCTAAAGGACAGGTAAAGCCATGGATTATGTGGTAAAATGTCGATTTGCAAAAACGGGTTAATTAAGTTGAAAGAGCTAGTTAGTAATAAGCATGAGCTATAGGCCAAGCATTTTGTAATTATTATAAGCTTTTGTGTGATTATTTGGTACCGTGCAGTTGGGGTGGAAGAGCTCTGCCTCTGTTTACAAGAGAAGAAGAAATCTACTAAATGAGAGAGAATTTTTTCTAGATATACACCTACCAAGGGTTTATGTCCAGAATATACAAAGAACCCCTCAAAATGATATAATTAAAAAGGGGGTTAGGGGTCTAAACAAAGAGTTCTCACTAGAAGAAATAGAAAAGACTAAGGAGTACCTCAAAAGGTTTTCATCATCTTTAGCAGTTAGAAAAATGCAAATGAAAATAACTTTGAGAGTTAAACTCTCCCCAGTGAGAATGGCAAAGATCAATGAAACAATTGACAACACATGCTGGGGGAAAGGATGGAGGGAAAAGGGAACCCTCATTCATTATTGGTGGGATTGATTGCAAACTGATGCCACCACTCTCAAAATCAGTGTGGAGAATTCTCAGGAAAAAAAAACTAAAGACAAATCCATCATATGACTTAGCCACTGACATATACTCAAACCACTCGATGTCCAACTTCACAAATACTTGCTCAGCCATGTTCATAACTGTTCTATTCACAATAGTTAGGAAGTAGAAACAATCTGCAACTGATGAATGGATAATGAATGAGATACATGCATGCATGCATGCATACATATATACACACATATACATACATACATACATACATACATACAAACATACATGTACACTCTGTAATGCTATTAAGCTGTGAAGAAAAATGGAAATCAAATCACGAACTTTTCAGATAAATGAATGGAACTAGAAAAGATCACATTGAGAGAGGTAACCCAAACCCAGAAAGACAAACATTGCATGTCTTCTCTGATTGGAATCTTCAGGTGTGAGTACATAGTCTGTAGTAACTATGGAAACCAGGAAAGTAAAAATGAGATCATTACAGGACAGGGAATTTCAGGAGCAATAGAAAGGGGAATAGCAGGGTACAAGAAATCTGATCAAAAACGTAAAGAAGGCGCTCTTTAGGGAGGGCAACGAGGTAAATACAGAAGAAGAGAGAAGGGTGTAAAGGGAATCAACAGGATACAAGTGATCTGGTAAGGGAGTGGGAAAAGGAATGTTCTTCAAGTGCAATAAAAGGCACTCACACGTCAGGGGGAACCCAGAGCTTTCTAATTGGACTTAACACCCTCTCATTTGGTGGGAAATAATGCTTGGTGCTAGTAACCTAGACAATTTCTTGGAACTTATAAGGTCATGAATCTCAAAAGAGAATCTACTACTGACATTTTGCTAGACTAGACCAGCATGATTCCTAACTACATTCTCAATCTTATCCGTATAGCCATAGATAGGTGTTACTCTTACCCCTCATTACAGAAGCCTCTCTTTACAGCAGATGGAAACTATCACAGAGAAACACAACTTGAAACAACGCAAAGACTGGATCATGGGATGTCCCGTCCCATCTGACACATCTGCATCACAGGACCTGTGTCTATGGCTCAGGGTAGACTGTGGAAGATGGGGTTGAAATAAAGTAAGAATCAGAATACCAGATGTCTTTTGTAAAATTGTCTTTCATATAAATGGCTGCACAAATGAGGCCTAAACAGTAGCAGTATAAAAAAAACACATACTAACATGCAAAGGGAGGGGAGTTCTCATTGGATATCACCCCTAGACAAAGAACTACAGGCAACTAATAACTGCTGAGAGAATTGATCTCTCCCTGGGATGAGTCCCCTAAATGGTTATTCAATACAAAATGGTTAGCTCTGAAACTATATTCAAGCAAAAAGGAACAGTCTCAGCATGCGCATTTATCCATGTGTGCATACACACACATGCACATGTAGCAATAGCAACCAAAGAAAAAGATGTTATTAATTTAAGAGTGAAGAGGAGACATGGAAAGAGTTGGAGGGAGGGAATTGGGAGGGTTTAGAGGGAGGAAAGGGAAGGAAACAGGTGATAAGTGATGAAATAATATTTTAATTAAAAATGTATAAAGTTAGAGAGAAGAGAAAGAAAAGAGAAGATAGAAGAAAGGAGGAAAGGCCAGACGCAGCTGCTTATGTGGAATTTTCTCAGGTGGAAAAAAATGTTAAAGCCCTGAGCTAGCAACAAGCTGTTGATAATTGGGAACACTTATTTATATTCTGGAAAACATGTTTTTTTCCAAGCCATCAGGTGAGATAAATCGAGTCTATGACTGTGTTTCACAGTCTAACAGCATTGGTGTGGCAGAACTTAGAAATCCCACCCCGTCTCCAGCATAGAATTTTCCTGCATTCTATTTAGAAAAGCTGATGCACCTCCAAAGATACTAGTATGAGGAATCTGAGAGGAATTTTCATGGGCAAATTATTATTTATCAAGAGAGGAAGAATGTGCCTTCTAATGTTCATGTGTATGTTCACCACACGTGCTTACTCACACAATAGTTCAGTGGGAGGGTAAATCGAGGCTCTGTATATGCTAGCAAAGAAAGCCCCCACCATGGAGCCACATCCCCAGCCTAGTACTTCTAACTTTAGATTTATTCTCTTTACTGTGTCATTCTATAAGAAGTGATACACATTTTTTTAGATATTTGTGTATGTTCTTACTTTTGTTGTTTCAGAATTATTCCAAATGTCTTAAATGCATTTTACTGTTTTAAAATCCTTTACCTTTTAGTTAATAACTACTGTGATCTATGTTGTAAAAGTTTTGAGACCAACCAATTGAGTAATTACTTTTTAGCATTTCTTTGATGAATTAAAACCCAAGAAGTTGGACATGGCAGTATATACATTTAATATCAGCAGCCAGATGGCAGAGGCATGCCAATTTCTTTGAGTTTGAGGACAGCCTGGTCTACATTATGAGTTCCAGCACAGCCAGGTCTCTGTAAAGAGATCCTGCCTCAAAAAGAAGAAAAAATGGAAGGAAGGAAGAAAGGAAGGAAGGGAGGAAGGAAGGAGGGAGGGAGGGGAGAGGAGAGGAAAAGAGAAGAGAAAAGAAAAGAAAAAGAAAGAATCCTAAGGACTGTTTTTGGAGCAGTTTCTACGTCAGGTCTTTCTGTGTTGACACTGAGACAGGACTCCCTTCTCTTGTTCCATTTAAAGGGCTCTCTGATTGCATGGGAACAGTGCATGCTACTTTCGAGTCATACTTTCACTGACTTCCAGCTCCCCTGGAAAGGGAAGGAGCAGTTAGTGGCCAAACAATCCAGCTTCTTCATGTGTCGCATCCTGAGACCATGGGGATACTCCTCAGCAGACGAAGTTGCTTCTTCAGTCTCTTCTAAATCATGCCAGGGATTGACATCTGGAAAACAATACACACCAGGCTCAGAATAATTTGATGAATGTGGCAGGATGCTTACTGTGATGTAGAAGACCATGACATGATCCGCTAACCAAGACAGCTCTGGTAACAATCTCTATGACAGGCTGTATCCACCCCCAAATCCTGGGATTCTACTATGATTTAAGTGGTTAAAGTCTATTCCACGTCAGCATTTCAAAATGTACTTCAAAACCTGGTGATCTAATACTAGCTTGTTCTTGAAGGGCTCTCTAAACAGGCACAAGCATTTCAAACGTGGTGCTGGCCGGTCTTGCCCTCCCTGCCTCCCTCTCCAACGTGAAACTGTCAGATTGCATTCCTAAAGCTAGCTACCAAGGTCCATTCCCTTATTAGGCCACTTCTTATGCCTCATTCCTGAGACTTCATATAACTCATTCCTGAGACTGATCACCAAGGTCCAGCTATCAGAACACCAAGCACCAACAACCAAAATGCTGGGTTTGTTCTGTGAGACCTCTGACACCCCCTTCGATATTAAGAACTCAAAAACAGACCTTACAAAACTTATCTTGTTCTGGGTTGCATAGAAACAGATGAGGGAGAAAACGGTCTTAAAGAAAACCAATTCCTCTTGCCTCAGGAGCTATCTGCAATATCCTACTGCAGCCATTCAGGAGAATAACACAGCATCGCTGGTGCACAGCACATCTTAGCACACAAGACTGGAGAAAATAAAATGGCATAAAATGCACAAAATTCTCAAACAGCTGCTCGGGAAGAGATGTGAAAGTTTCTGAGGTCCTTAATTTTTAAGAACAATGGTTAAAGTTTTAGTATAACAAATGTCAGAATCGGTGAGGCCCATCCCGGTGTCTAATGAATGTCAAGGATCCACTTTAGTCAGAACTGCCCTTTCCACAGCATTTTAAGAGACATGAAACCTCAGATGTTCTCAGATTATTCTTCAGAAGAGTTCAAAGGAAAAGCTTTGATAGTGACTGCTTTGAATGAGGACAGATTTCCGTCTAAAAGGAAATCTAAAGCCGGGTTGAAACAGTAACAGCAATGAGCACATGTGGTCCCTGAGCCTATTAGCGAGGTCACTGATGGGAAGGGCAGTCTCAGCAAGCAGGTTTCAGCCCCTCTTCCCCCTGACCCCGACATAGAGGTATGCTTCTGGGGCCTGGAAGCCTTCCAGAAAGAGAGCTCACAGTCTGTTCTGGACTTATTTCCTCATGTGGGAATATTTCTCTGTTTCAGACTCAATGTCTGTCTTCTTGTTCTCTCTCTCTCTCTCTCTCTCTCTCTCTCTCTCTCTCTCTCTCTCTCTCTCTCTCTGTGTGTGTGTGTGTGTGTGTGTGTGTGTGTGTGTGGTGGTCTGTCTGTCTGTCTGTCTCTATGTTTCTCTCTGTTTCTGTCCCCCACCCCGGTCTCTGGGTATGTTATGGTATGTAACCAGCACCACTACTATATCTTTCCCTATATCTGTGGAAAGAGAACAGAGCTTTGCAGCCTGCAGGTGCACACAGAACAATTGCTCTGCATCTGATGTGAGTCCTGAGCTGCGGAAATACCCACCACTGAAGCTCATCTTATACAATCTCTTGTCTTTGCCAGTTAAACCTTACATATTTTTTTGTTGTTGTTTTCCTCGGTGACTTCAGTATCAAGATATAGTGTGCAGAACTCAGACCTCTGTTCCTGCGACAGTCAAGTGATGCCACAGAGTGGTTCATAATCACTCCTGCCTCATAGGTACCCTCAGATGAGGACAAGATGAAGATTTGAGGTAAGCTACATAAGCATATGAGTTGCTATGTTATGCTGGAAGAGTTTCTAACACAATGGGGAGATTGCTCCAGTGAGTTTGTCTGGTCTCTGAATAGAAACCGCTAAGAAAGGAATTTAGGAGCAGAATTTGTGACCTGACCACAAAGCACAAACATGGCCTTGTAATACACCTTACAGGCCAGATAATCCACATGGGCCCTAATCAGTGTCTTCAAAGGCCAACTTTACACACAGCTGCAGCAGAATCTACACAGTAAAGTTTTAGAATCTGGATTTTCAGACCTTGCCATGGGAGCTCCCATCTTACTGACTCCAGACTTTGTATCATAGACCATTGACAAGTTCCATGTTGGGCAAAGCCATTTGTATAGACAATGGTAGGCAAGACCATCAGAAACCATGACCCAGTAGATGACAGGCCTGTATGCTGACTAGATACTTGTTATTGGTGGGCAGTGGTCACCCTCCACATGGAAGTCCTGCCAAACAGGGATAAAAATAGGTACCGCAGCTAGTATCTGTGCCGTGACAGTATGTGTAGTCCTACATGATGGGCAAGGCAGCAAACAAGAATTAAAAGGTAGCCGATTGTTTATTTCTATTTTTAAATCATTTATTTTAAAAAATCTGGGTTACATTGTCATTTTTAAATAGTAGAAATTTTTTTTACCCAGCATAGTTCAAAGATATGGTACACGAAAATAGCAATCTCTAAAAGGAATTTCCTAGTTCTTAAAGGGAAATTCTAAACTTACACCTTATTGTTTTACAATATCGTATGCTCACAAACATACTATAGCTGTCTATATATGGCTAGCTTCCATGACTAGCCTTTTTCTTCCCCCTTGAAGCGTATTCTTTCTCTGTAAGTCAATCTAGGCTCAAACTCATATTCCTCTTCCCCTCAGCCTCCATGGTCCTTAGCTTAATGGCGTGCACCACCAAAGATGCCTGGCTCTAGATTTTCCAGACCTCGATGTACCCTGTCACACTATCAACACCAAATGTATTTCTTATCACTTCTCCATTGCCTGCACTCCTGGCAAACCAATTCAGATGTACACTGGTTCCTTCCCCATCATCCTGTTGTGAGGTGGTTGTGTTCATGTGACTTCCTGCTTCCTGACAAATAGCTAATCTCTGTGTAGCATAGTCTCCAAAGGGCACTGCATTGAACATTTTGTTGGTGTTGTGTCTTTTAGTCCCCCAATGTCACTCCGTGATCAGCTATAGCAATTTTTGTCTTTTCTACCAAGGAGAAAACTGAGGCTTCAAAGAGGAGGATGTCATATACACAAGGTAACATGTTTAGCAAATGGCAGAACCATGGCTCAGTCTCCTGGGTATCTAGGACTAAAGCCTTCCTGGTTCCTGTGCTCTGCTATCTGCTATACAGCCAATGCAATCTGTCATTCAGAACTGTACTAACTTCCATGGCCTCTGCAAGATAGAGGGGCGCTTCAGGCTTCACTGGATCAAAGGCAACACCAAAAAATGTACTTAAGCACATCAAAGTCTGGAAGCAAACAGAGAACCAGCGAGAACACTTCATTATCCCTTACAGAAGACAGCCTCAGGACAAACAGCACAACGGCAAAGCTAGCTGCGTACTTGAGTCCTTTCCCAAGGAGGCATTAGCCAAGTCTCACTTTTGTAATAGTTAGGAGCATAAAAACAAATAGCAATAAAAGCTTTGGGGAAAAAAATCACTCTTAACTTGGTTTTTCTCCACTTTAAGTCGAAAGGAATTTAGGATGAATAATTCAAAATCTGCCGCATTCTCATCTTTCCTTTTTTCCTTAAACCTTCCTCACTACTGCTGCTAACTACTGTTACTTACCTGCTCCTGGACTCTCAGGTCTTGCACAGGAGACAGTTCAGAGCTCCAGCCCAACACTTCCTGACTGAGAACTGCAACCGTTTGCTACCTACGCTGCTCTGGCCTGATCTGAGTTTGAGACCAGCCTGGTCTACAGATCCAGTTTCAGGACAGCCGAGCTTAGGCAGTGAAGGAAACCATTGAAAACAGAAAGCTGGTGAAGATGTAACTGAAAAAAGGGGCCATGTTCCAGCCCTAGTAAGCAGCAGAACTTGGTGGATTTGGCCACGTGGTTCTGGAGTTACAGACAGAAGAAAGAGGTTATGGTATTTGCCTCCTCGACTAAGAAAAACCAAGCATGTATCAGGGTGCCCCTGAATGGAGGCCTAGAGAGGCCAGTGTGCGAAGCTGTGAAATTGCAGCCTGTATTGCCTTGGAGACCCCACGATGTTGCAGATGCCAGAGCCAGGGATACCTGTCGAGGAGAGCTGCTAATGTGGAGTGGAACCAGCCCCATAGAAAGAGTTATAGTTAAGACAGCTGAAAGGAGTTGGAGATCTGAACAGCGTTTGACATCAGACCAGAGATGGAGAGTCTGGAGTTTGCCTAGCTGATTTTCAGACTTGCTTTATTCCAGCATTTCCTCACAATGCTCCCTTCCCTACATTTTGGACTGGTAATGTAATGTATGCCTTATGCCATTATATGTTGGAAGCATGTAAGCTGTTTTTTTTTATATTTTGATTTTATAAGCAATTACAATTAAGAAATTGAATGAAGCTCAAAAAAGACTTTGAACTTTTAATCATTGTTGAGACCATGGGAACATTTGAAGTTGGACAAAATGCATTTTGCAATATGATATTGTTATAAGCTTATAGGGGCCATGGAGTAGAATGTGGAGGTTCAAATGTAATTGGCACCCATAATCTAGTAGGAGTGTCACAATTAGGAGCAGTGCCTATTGAAGTAGCTGTGACCTTATTGGAGAAAGCATGTCTCTATGGGGGTGGGCTTTGAGGTCGCCTATGCTGAAGAGACTGCCTACTGTCTTAGACCACTTCTTGTTGCCTGCAAGATGTGGAACTCTCAGCTTTCAAGCACCATGTCTGCCTGCATGCCACCATATTGCACCACCACTAAACCTCTGAAAATGTAAGCAACCACAATTCAGTGTTTTCCTTTATAAGAGTTGCATGGTCATGGTGTCTCTCCACAAGAATAAAATCCCTAACTAAGACAGTGGGGAACATTTAGAAATTGCTGTATCATAGTGACAGGTGTATGGCCCTCCACACATTGTCCTTCATTCCTGCAAGGTTGAATTAAAGATAACTCTTCTTAGATAATGTTTCCAGGCCTTGGACCATCACTCAGGCATCAGCCCCCAGGAGGACTTGGTCGTTCCCATCACTGAGACAGAGTTGTGAAAGGCTTTGGAAGTGATCTTCCCTGCGTGTGAATAGTTAGATTATAATTCTGACTGACCAGAAAAGGTTAATTCGAGTCTTAAAATGAAACTCTTAAAAAGAGGGGGAAGGGTGGGGATAGCTGGGTATGGGTACGGATGGCTAGAACTCTCAACAGTCTCTATAAGAGAAGCTGGAGTTTGTTTATTCATCCTAGTTTTTTTTGATTGTTGGTAGTTTGTTTGTTTTTTAATGTGAAACCTTTTTGTTTCCTTGGAGAAAAAAAAAGCCAGTATTATCAGTATTATTGGGGAAAACTTTCCAGTAAGGTCATGTTTGATGCACTCACAGAAAACACTCTGAATCCTAGAGTTCTGAATATTTGTCATTTCAGAGTGGGAAAGAGCAGCAGGCCATAATTCTTCTCTCAGCCCACCCTAACATTTACAGTGACAGCTTACTCTGCTTTTTTCGATTCTTGTCTGACCTCGCAATTGCTCTTCAGTGCAGAACTCTTAGGGCCAGAGGTGGATCGTAAATTCTCAGAAGACCACAGGGGTGAAAATGCCCTAACGTCGGCCATCATCACAGTTGCCTTACAGTAGGGCTATGCAATGCCTTTCTAAATCATATCTATAAGCAAAAGCAAGAAACCTAAGTCTCTCCAGTCATTTGTTCTAAGGCAAGAAACTTCTTCTTTAGGTCTTATTAAAATAAGAGACTTCACACTAAACACTGCGGCTTAAAAAATGAGCCATGATTGCTACATCCCTGATCATCTGTTCCCAGCAATGGTGAAAACATAATCTTAAGTGAAGTCTATGCAACCCCCATACAGTTCAGTTCATTTCTGAATGCTTCTGATAATCTGATAAATCGTTTGGTCACTTCTTTCCTGTTTACTGAGTCGATTGGTCAGTCCCATATCTGGCATGGTGTCTGACCTCAGATCAGCACAGACACATAACAGCAGTAGGAACTTAGGACACCTGCAGTTGTGGCTCCTGGTCTCCCTGCATCTGCACACACATGAGCACCAAGCACTGCAGTCCTCACAGCGCCTTGCCTCGGGGGATCAAAGTTACAAAGGCTGCCCCTGCAGAAATTCTCTCACCTTTAAAGGAGAAACTGCTGAACAGGAATTCCTTTGGCAAACTTCTCTCTGCTATGTAGAAAATCTAATTAGAGGATTACCTGATTGTACACATTGATCTCTACCCTAATAGGTATTGATTACCTGACATGCCATGGCTTTCTTTTAGGTACACTGCAAAGGGAAGCCAAGAGACATTTTTCTCACACTGGGATAGTAGCTTAATCTATTACTTTAGAAGTAGCCTAGGCAGCCTGATTAATAAAGTTCAGCCAGCTTCAGACCCTGGTTGGAAAGGCAGAGAAAACCAAAAGCATTGCAGTACTTTACAAATGGCCCTGACTCAGGGGCATGAGGGAAAAGATGCTTCAGAAATAGCAGGCTAGGAGAAACAAAGTGTACATCTAATCTCTTTAAAGTTTGTAGCTGAACTCGAGAGCTAATCTGACATAAAATAAGATTTATCTGATATGAGTTTCCTTTGACATGGGACCCTTCATAAGGAAATGAAGACCAAAAGTGATAGCCAAATGGAAATGCTTTTATACTAGTTTGCACAGAGAATAGAATGGTAAAAAGCATTTAAACTATGTGACAAAATTAACAAATGTAAGAATTATTATTGTTTTTATTTATGTATCAGCATATGTATGTGTGTGTGTGTGTGTTTGCGTGTGCATGTGTGTGTATGTGTACATGTTTCTTCCAGACATGGTCACTATAGTTTTGCACAGGATCTCTTGATAGCTTGGAGCTCGCCAGTACAGCTTGGCTACCTGGCCAGGAAGTCACAGAATCCTACCGTCTCCATCTTCTCAGTGCTGGGATGACAAAGGCACACCACCACACCTGGATTTTCACATGAGTGCTGGAGACCAAACTGAAATCCATGTGATTGAGCATGAAGGACTTTACTCCAACCCCTGGATAGAGGATTTTGTTTTGGTTTGTTTCTTTGTATTAAAAGAAAACAGATTCCCTTCTCTCTCAGAAACCATTGGTTACTGGGTGCCTATAATTCTTCATCTAGGGATGGGGCCTTGTGAAACTTCTTCCAAATTCCTGAGATTTCATAGGTGATTTTTAGCAAGATATAGTTGAACAAAATTTTCTCCATCTCAACAACCTATTCTGACCATAAGAATGCCATCTTCTTCTAATACAAGGATTCTATCTTTTTTTGTGCTGACTTCTTCTCCGGCTCTTGGGAAGAAGAACAAAAGAATCAGGCACCTGATGGATTTTTTTTCTAGTTCCTTCAATTTAAAGTTACCATAATGCCTTAGAGGTGGGTTTGTAGATGGCATCTTCTGCTGCCCTTTAGTAGGACCAGACAGAGGCCAATATAGGCAGATGTTGCTACATGTCCCTAGTACAATGAACAGACATCCCCACATGTGCCCTTGAGACCCGTCAATTGCTGGTTTTGATACTGGCATGTTTTTTTTATCTTCTTTCATCAATAGGACTGGACTTCCCACCCCAACCCCAACCCAGAAACGGGTCCTATTGACTTCTGGTGGTTTAAGCCTTACTTGTAGGCAAGAAGAAATGCATTCCACAACATAGGAGGAAAAGTTCTTGACTGTGATTGACAGAGCTGGATCTGGTCCCCCTCCTTCCCTGGTAATCACTAGTCAGCAACCAGACCCATTCATTGCTCCATTTGCAGAACAAGCTTTCTACGCTGACCTCACGATGTGCAACAGTAGTAGAGGGCAGATATTGTAAGATACTTCAAACAATTTGCGCTCCTTTAGATGAGAAGCAAACACACACGTATAAATCAGCCAGAGCACACAGACTGTTTGCACACAGAGGCAAAGGAGGCAATTTGATGTGGGAGTGTCATATATCCATCTGTTGATTTCATTGGTTAAGTAATAAACAAATTGCTTGGGCTCATAGCTTAGAACATAGGTGGGTGGAGTAAACAGAACAGAATGCTGGGAGGAAGAGGAAGTGAGGTAAGACGTCTCAGACAGAGACGGACAGCTCTGCTCTCTGGAGCAGAGACGCCATGCTCCCAGCTCCTGGGCAGACACACGCGATGAAGCTCCGACCCAGGATGGACGTAGGCTAGAATCTTCCCGGTAAGCGCACCTAGCTGTGCTACATAGAATATTAGAAATGGGCTAGTCCAGGTGTGAGAGTTAGCCTAGAAGAGGCTAGATAGAAATGGGCCAAGCAGTGATTAAAAGAATACAGTGTCCGTGTAATTATTTCGGGGCATAAACTAGCCAGGCAGCCGGGGTGCTGGGAACGCAGCCCCGCTGCTCCTATTACTACAGCAATTGGTGCAACAATTGCTGCAGCAGCCACTCCTGCTGCAGCCATGGCTCATAACTTCCAGCGTTTGTTTTCCCCATCTGAGTGTCCCACACTAAAGGAAAACTATGACTGCCTGAATTATACAGTATTTCTCTTAACAATCTCCATTTCACTTAACCTCAGTAAAGACATGGCTCAGCACTAAGAAATGAGACAGTTTGTATAACATCACAACTTTCCCTTGGCATTAATTTCTAAGTCAGACAAATTACTATGCTGTGTTAACCCAATGGAACCTTAGAAGGTCATAAGGCCTTTCTGGGCTCTAGCTAAGGGGTTAAGAGTCAGAGTCTTGCAGAGGGTGTCTCTGTGTGTGTCCAGTGTCTCTTCGGTGCCAGACAGTCTTGGGATTGCCACAGGACACCTGTGGAGTGCAGCAGCGTAGTCCTGGGGCTGTGTTGCCCAAGCACACACAACAGGGTCTCCATGATTTACAACATCTCAGGCTTAGAGAGGCTTTGAGGAACTTCATTGTCATTCTAATCTCTGCCAAGGGATTGGGAAACTTCTCAACCCAGTCAAAAGGACAAGGGGATGGCAACCTAGCTTTGCACATGTAGTTTAAACACTATTTAGAGGGGGAAATAAAAGTTACAGATTTGCTGCATCTTCTCTTTGAAATGATCTTATCTCTGTAAATTTTCAGACCTTTGATGCATCTGTCTCGAAAAACGGATTTAGCCTTAACTATTTTTACAACTCAGGTATGTCATTTAGCATAACGACTCCCTTATATTCAGAGCATAGGTCATTTTAATGTTTAATAGTTACTGGGGATTTTAATTTGAAATTCGTTATTTATCTTATACTTCTGAAGTTGCCCTAGTGGACGACAGAGCTCTAATTCATGACTATATGACAACATATAGGACTCCCAAGTATAACCTAATTGCCTAGAAAAGGTGTGGGTTCTAGAAGCGCCTTCTATTGAAGTATCTTATGTTCAGAAGACATTGAACAGATGTGACAGCAGAAACCTCTGCCTACTTCTTCTCAGGAAGCTGTCAGATTCAACATTAAGTCCCATAAATTTTAGAATTCAAATGTCTTATAATTTACAGCCTAAGACTTAGCATAAACTTTTCCAATAGTCACAGTCTCCCCTTGTGAGTTTAAAAAGACTTTTTCTAGGCCAATTCACCTAAGGCTAAATTTACCTACCCTTTTAGCTGCTCATCTCAGATGCCAGCCATCAATTCTGTATCCATCACTCTAGAAGGATCAGTCTCCTCTTAGGTTCATGCTAACCTTTGAATTTGAGCAGGAAAACAAAGAAAACATAACCAAAAACCTATGTTACTTAAGAAACCAACATGTAAGAGAACACATTAGCCTCTTGCCATACAGGACCTACTTCTCTTTCGTAGCACTTTTGTAAAATATAAAATATATAATTTAGTTACACCAAGAACCCAATATTATATTTATGTTCATAATTCCAGAATAGGAATAATAATTGTTATTTAAAGAACTATTTTAAACATAATTTTTAAATAATTAATACTGTAATAACTATAATTATTTAGAACAATAATTTGGGGGCCGGGTGGTTGTGACTCATGCTTTTAATCCCAGCACTCGGGAGGCAGAGGCAGGCAGAGCTCTTTGAGTTTGAGGCCACCCTGGTCTACAGAACAAGTTCCAGGACAGTCAGAGCTGTTACGCATAGAAACCCTGTTTCAAAACAAACAAACGAACAACAACAAAAAAAAGCAAAAATTTGTTTTAGAAGCAGAATTATGGCGCAGAAAAATTCAATGAAATGTTAAAGTTGTACTTGCTGTGAAAAAAATGTCGAAGCACTATGACTATATATTAGATCTCGGTTATTTGTGGTGGGAAAATGCCATCACAGACACATACAAGCCTTCAGTTGAGTATGCACATGCCAATAAATATAAGTGCATACATTATATTGAATTGTCATTATTGCGTATCAGGTTTGCTAAGGCCTTGAGCACTAATGACCAAATGCTGATCTGCCAGTTCTCAAAGAATTTTTAGTGTTTATCAGATCTAAGAATCAAGGGAAGAAAATGTAGAGAAAGGGGTGGAGAAGAGAGTATGCATGCTATTGTGAAGCCGTCGTAGTCTTTCTCTCAAAGATCTTTGTCTTCCTCTTACTGTTTTTTAAAGGGATCTTTCCTCTTATGAAATGATAGAGTAGAAAGCAGTTTTGGTTTTCATTGTTCTCTTGCTTCTTCGTTTTTGGAAAAGACCCTGTTACGTATTTCAGGCTGACTCCAAGCTTTCCTTCTTCCTGCTTCCGTATTGTAAATAGCTATGGTGACAGATATGTGTCATTGTGTCTGAAGTGGATTGCTTTTTATTTTGTAAAACAAAATGTTGAAATCCTGATGCATTTCCAAATTAGCAAGTGATGTGGATATTTTATTCAACCTTAAAATTCATACTTTAGAGGTATACAATCTTATATATGTTCTGAGCTGATGTCAATAGTTTATACGAATTCTCCATAGATGCTGTTCTACCTCCTCTTCTCACATGGACTCACATTTTCCACACTGAAGTCTTTTCTAGAGACAGTGCATTTATCCCCTCTAAGATATTTTCTCTTCAGCGTCAGAAATCTTTTTATTGTCTTCAACTGTCCCTTTGAGCCAAACCCAAAAATAGAGCCTAGGGAAGAGGAAAATTTAGTCTTGGAGGAGGAGAAAAAATGACTTGGAAGAAAATCACATATATAACAAACTGGTATTATTTAAGGAAAAAAAATGAAATTCCCTTTAGGTTTTGTAAATGAATTAGACTGGGTAGTCAAAGGTTTAGTTAAGATCAAACAGTTTGTTAATGACATCCAATACTCAACAAATTAAAATATCTTGCTCTTAAGAATTATACATAAGAAAATGGACAGAAAGAAGATTGAGACAGATCTAAAAATGGACCCCATAAACATTTTCAGTGTCCAAATTATGTCACACATTCTATTGCTGCAAAGACCAAAAATAAAAAGAGTTCTTCCCTGCTCCGAAGAACACAGAATCATGAAACAGTGTAAAAGTAAAATGGCAGGAATAAAAAAAAAGTCACTCAGAACTACAGAAACAACCACATTTCCTTGAAGAAACTAGAAACGCATGAGCAAGGAGGAATACTTAACCTGGGAGAGGAAGAATAAGCAGAACTTGCCCCAGGGGGAGTTAATCATCACCTAAGACATTTGTAGGCTGTTAAGAAAACAATGTTTGTAGAAAAAACCTAATGACCTCAACTCCAAAGCACTGAACTTCAGGAAAGTTTTAGCTACTCGGAGAAGACAACTCAAAAGCAGATCTACCACACAAAATATGATTTAAAACACACACACACAAGAGCAAACTAACAAAAGCAGGCTTACAGAGTCCATCATCACAGAGAGTGGAGCTGGAAAAAAACGTGTTCACTCTTCAACACGTTATAAAATTCTTTGCATAAAAATTCAATATGTCATCTGGAGACTTAGTAGGTAAGTGCACCTCCTGCTCCTGCAGAGGACCGGAGTCTTGTCCCCAGCACCTGTGTTCACTTGCCCAGAACAGTGTGTAATTCCAGCTCCAGGAGATCTGAGGCCTTCTTCTACCCTCCAAGGGCACCTGCCCACATGTGTATATACCTACACACAGACACACACAAGTATAACTAATTAAAAATAACATACGTCTTTTTGTATTATATATATATTTGTGTGTGTGTGTGTGTTTATGTGTGGTGTGTGTATATGTTTTTGTAAGTTCAAAATGGGTTTACTTTGAACTCTGGTCTGAGAGACCTTGCACTTTTTGAATCCTGATGGAGAACTTAATTTCCATTGGCAATAATGATGACCTAAGAGATAAAACAAGAAGATACTCTGAAGCCATGAGCTTTAACACTGTGAGAATGACATAATTTGCCGGGCTGTGGTGGCACATGCTGGTAGGATTGGCTGAAGGAGGCAGAGGCAGGAGAATCACAAGTTTGAGGCCAGGCTAGGCTACACATTTCAAAAAAAAGTGACATAATTCAATACCATAATTGCTTTTTGTGACTCACAGACATGTGTGATTAGCCAACAGCCAAAAGTTTACCAATATAAAAAGAATATTTCCCTTGGTTTATGAATACTAAGGACAAACACTATTGAAGCAGAATATTGTGACCTTTCTTGAGAGAGCGTGTGCAGGGAATAAGTCTGTAGCACTTGATAAGTACTTGCCCATTCTTTCTACGTTAGCATAGGCAGAAAGCTTTGTTTGGGGTCTAGGCCATTCTACAGTGAAAGTAGCTACTTACTTTATGGCAGGCTGCATCAGCACGGGGCAGTTCTTGGCAAGATCTCTTCTCTAAGCCCATCAGCTCCACGTTCCCAACAACACCCACGCCTAGTGCATAAACTTGGACCTCATCTTCTTAGCCTCCAACTACCATTAAACATGATATGATGCAGATAGTAGCAGCTCAACTCTATTTTGTTTAATAAGTGCAGCCCCAAATATATAAAAATAAATGAGTTTGAGCCAACAATACCTAGCAACACTGTCAGCCCACGTAATTGGAATGCATGTGTGGAAGTCCCCAGAAGACATGGATTCTAGAAGAATAGGTATTTTCTATTTTGTTTTATTTTATTTTTTATTTTAACTCATGCCTCAAAAGTTTCAAGCAAGAAGTTTGAAAACTAACCTCACTGGGTAATTTGGTTTGTAATGACCTCTGTTGCTACACGTAAATTTACTGTACAAAATGCTCTCTCTTTGTCCCGAGGCATCTATTTTGAGTTCCTTGGCACTATCTTAGCATGCATTAAAACTGGGATTTTTTTTTAAAAAAAAAAAGCTTGGAAGAGATGCAGAATAATTTTCTGTTATGTGTGCCTGAGAAGCAGAAAACTATTTCAGAGAAAGACAGTTATAGGAAGGAAGGATTTGAAAGAGGACTGATAGAGAATTTAATTTTTGTGGTATCAATCTACAGAACAAAATGCTGCTTCCAAGCCGCACCATGTCACCAGTCAATACATCCAACATCGGCGATCTCTGTGTATCTCAGCTGCATCCAAGGATTTCTTATTTATATTGCTGAATAATTATGAAATAAAATCTAAGAGCATTTCAGATGGTGTTGTTTTGTCCCCTTCCTTGGATACCAACAAAACTCAGGAGGAACCCCTTCTAAATGATCTCCAGTAGTAACCCAGTAGATTTTCTCTATGTACAAAATTACCAGAAGTTACCTCTCTGGGTAGCTTGTTTTGCCAATTCATGACCAGAAAATAAGGAGCCTCCACTAAAAGGAAAGAGATCAAAATATAAAGGGGGGCAGTTGTTTGAAGATACTATTCTCTTGGTCAGCCTTTCTCCAGCTCAATCTGTCTCTTAGCAAAATAACACTACACTAAAAAATATTGCTTCTATATATATTGACATGATGCATTGTTTAAGAAGAACATTGTTTTATCCAAGAGGCCTGCAGGAACTGTTCAGTGAAACACAATGAAGCAAACCCAGAGCGGCAAACCATGAAAATGGCAGTCATGGTAAGGTTTACCTCTATGTCAAGTGCAAATCTGAAGCTTCAGTTTGAAAATGTCTAACTCCTGTGGAGACTCAATTCTTTAAGGTATAGGAGTAGTCTTTCCCTCTACAGGAAAATTGAAACGGAAACTTTTGAAATCATGGGATGACCCATTTTAAAGCTAATTATGAAAACAGGGCCATAATTCTAAAGGAAACCTCAGCAGACAGCTATGTGGCTACCCATAGAACTGATATATTTCTTGTTCTCTTTCCTCTTGACTTCTTTGTGCAACTAAATGAGCAGGGGATCTTTGCCCCACTCCCCTCTGGTCTCAGCATTTGCTTTGGTTCTGCATGACCTCCTTTGCCACTTAGATCATTAGCTCACTATCAAAGTCTGAGGTGTGTAAGGCTGTAGTGGCATTTCAATTGTATTTTAATAAATAAAGCTTGCCTGGGGATGAGAAGAGTAAAACAGCCATAGTGGTCAGCCTTACAGCCTGGCAGTGGTAACACGCACATTTAATCCCAGTAGCCACACTAGTTGCTATAGAAACTGGATAGTGCATGACTTTAATCCCAGTGTTGCACTCAGTTAATCCCAGCCCTAGACAGGATTATAAAATGGGGAGGAAATAGCTATCAGTCAGTCTCATTCTGAGATTCCTGGAGGCAGAATCGCCATTTACAGACCAAGGTCAAGGTAAGAGCCAGTGACTGGCTGCTTTACTTTTCAGATCTTCGGGTTGAAGTCCATTTTTTTTTCTCTGAGTTTTTATTAATCGTGCATCATAAGACTCCAAAAATCTTTTTCTCTTACAGCTTTCCACATGAAACTTAAAAAATAAAACCATACACTCTGTTGAGAGTTCTCTGATTAGGTCTGTACTCCATTTTTAATTGGATTATTTGTTCTTTTGATGACCAATTTCTTGAGTTCTTTGTATATTTTGGAGATCAGACCTCTGTCTGATGTGGGTTGGTGAAGATCTTTTCCCATTCTGTAGGCTGTCATTTTGTCTGTTGACCATGTCCTTTGTTTTACAGTTTTTCAGTTTCAGGAGGTCCCATTTATTAATTGTTTCTCTCAGTATTTGTGCTACTGGGGTTATATTTAGGAAGTGGTCTCCTTTGCCAATGCATTCAAGTGTACTTCCCACTTTCTCTTCTATGAGGTTCAATGTGGCTGGCTATATGTTGAGGTCTTTGATCCAGTTGGACTTGAGTTTTGTGCATGGTGATAGACATGGAACTGTTTTCATTCTCCTACATGTTGATATCCAGTTATGCCAGCACCATTTGTTAAATATGCTTTCTTTTTTCTATTTGATATTTTTTGCTTCTTTGTAAAAAATCAGGTTTTCGAGGGTGTGTGGATTAATATCCGGCATTTTGATTTGGTTCCACTGGTCCTCCTGTCTGTTCTTATGCCAATACCAGGCTGTTTTCAGTACTGTAGCTCTGTAGTAGAGTTTGAAGTCAAGGATTGTGATGCCTCCAGAAGTTCTTTTATTGTTGTTCAGGATTGTTTTGACTATCCTGAATTTTTGTTTTGTTTTGTTTTGTTTTTCCATAGGAAGTTGAATTCTGTTCTTTCAAGGTCTGTGAAGAATTTTGCTGGGATTTTGATGGGCATTGCATTGAATCTTTAGATTGCGTTTGGTAAGATTGCCATTTTTACTATGTTAATTCTACCTACCCAAGAACATGGGAGATCTTTCCACTTTCTGGTGTCTTCTTCGATTTCTTTCTTTATAGATTTAAAGTTCTTGTCATACAAGTCTTTCACTTGTTTGGTTAGAATTACTCCGAGATACTTTTTGCTATTTGTGGCTATTGTGTAGAGTGATGTTTCTCTGGTTTCTTTCTCAGCCCAATTATTATCTATGTATAGGAGGGCTACAGATTTTTTTTGAGTTAATCTTGTATCCTGGTACATTACTGAAAGTGTTTATGAGTTGTAGAAGTTCCTTGGTAGAATTTTTGGGGTTGCTTATGTAAACTATCATATCATCAGCAAAGAGTGAGAGTTTGACTTCTTTTCCAATTTGTATTCCCTTGATCTCCTTTTGGTGTCTTATTGCTCTAGCTAGGACCTCAAGAACTATATTGAATAGATATGGAGAGAGTAAACAACCTTGTCTTGTTCCTGATATCAGTGGGATTGCTGGACACCCTCTGTTTTTAAGAGTGAATGTAACATCTGGAAGTTCTGATTCATTGAAGCCTTTTCTATCATTACTGTATTAAAGGTTATGAAGTAACTAAGGATACATTTAGCCATAGCAACAGCAGTTATGAGAATGAACTGGGTATAAAAATGTCTCTATGAGAAAAATAAGTAAAAGTCAACTCTAAGAATCTAGAAACTTCTGGAATCACATAGAAATCATCTCTCAGATTCACTTGTTTTTAAAGTGCTATGTGAAGATTCAGTGAATCAAGACTATTTCCTCTGCCAGAGATAGAAAGCTCCAGGAAACCAGAACATTGATCTCATATTAAAATTTTTGTATGGAAAAGGCAGTGTCCTGTGTGAAGAATTAATAAAACATTTGCACAGTCCTCCTGAATTTTATGTGATTCAGTCAGTTCAATAATATGGATGGTTCACAGGAATTTACCTGCAGGATTTCCTTCTAATATCTGGAAGCAAAATAATGAGTTAAGGCTGATTTTGAGCAAATGGAAAGTAAAAAAAAAGTAGACAAGAAAGAGGAAGTGACTAAGAATTTTATTTGGAAAAAGACACAAAGAAGAGGATAACTTGATAAACAATAACATTTTATGTTTGCAAAACCAAAGCACTGTCTTCCATGAAACTGTATGACACGGTGAATAGAAGAGACGTGACATGTGCATTGTCATTTTATTTCGTGTGTTTGTATGACGAAGTGTCCACATGCCCCAGTGACACCAGTTCCAGGACAGTTAAGTTGACAGGCAACAGAAATGAGCGGGGAGTAGATGACTGAGTCACAGATACAGGGTGTCTCTAATGAAAGGATATCATCAAGGTGACTTTAAGAGCAGGAATGACAAGCATCAAATTATGAGGGCTTTAAATTCAGGAAGCACGACACAGCATTGTTGTTTTGCCAGTGAATTACGTATGCAGTGGCCACTGAGTCAAGTACTTGACAAGCGATACTTTCAAATCACCAAGTCTTTTATAGCTCCAAGGAAGAGCATGATGTTTGGGGAGGTTTCCATCTTTAAGAGAAACACACTTGATTTATTTTCCATGTCAGCTTCCCAGATTGCTGAACATTGAAATATATTGATAACATCCTTTTAAAAAAAAAAAAAAATATATATATATATATATATATATATATATATATATATATATATATACCGTTAAATTTATTAATTTAACTTCTTGGTTCTTGTCCTTGCAAACCTTGATCTAGGTCATAGATTATCCTCTTCTGCCTTGAAACTAGACTTCACTCTACTCTTTTCTCTCTCCGACTTTTAAATACATGGTTTCCACTTTCCTTTAGCTGACTTTATGTTTGCTACACCTCTACATTTAAACATTGTTTAACATCTTTAATTCAGCTCTGTTTTTTTTTCCTTACACTGTTTCTTGCAATGTCACCCAAATACAATTTGAATGATCACCACCATTGCGTAATTTCCTAATGGACAGCTCTCTGTCTCTCTTATTTATGACTTGTGGTTCGTAAAATGTCAGGTCTTCTCATCTATACCAGGTCATAAGTCAGCTTGCCAAGTCCAGCAGCTAATATTTCCTCAGTGATTTTCCTGCACAATCTCTTTATCCATTCATAACGGTCACCACAGCTATTCAAAGCCAATAATTATTTCAGTCCTGGACTTCTGGGTAATACCCACAAATATAATTTCTATTCTTCTCAATTTTCTCCCGTAGAAAATCTTAGGTCCAAAGAATCTTTTCACTTTGTCTTACAAAGTGTGTGTGTGTGTGTGTGTGTGTGTGTGTGTGTATGTGTGTGTTGTGTGTGTACGTGTGTGTGTTGTGTGAGTGTGTGTGTGTGTGTTGTGTGTGTGTGAGTGTGTGTGTTGTGTGTGTTGTGTGTGTGTGTTGTGTGTGTATGTGTGTGTTGTGTGTGTGTGTTGTGTGTGTTGTGTGTGTTGTGTGTGTGTGTGTTGTGTGTGTGTGTGTGTGTGTGTTGTGTGAGTCTGAGAATAAAACCTAGAGCCCCACATATGCTCTGCTCTGCTACTGAGCCAGATTCCCCAACCATCTGCAAGCATTTTCTGAGAATACTACATCCTATTTTGAAAGCATTTGACCTATCTATATTCTATAAATAACCGCAGAAGAGAATTCCCATTCTTTTCGTTACACCATACTTTCCACCATATGGCAATAGTCCAAGTCTACAATGAGCAGTTTAGAATTTACTAAGTGTCTGAAACTCACTTCACTTAATAGTACCTACGATACACACAATTCTACCATGGCACCTAGCCTCTGACATACGTCTATCTTCCCCCACTTATTTAATCTAACAAAAACCTATTACAACTAGTCATTGAATTTCCAAATTGGTCATATGAGGGAGCGCCTCATGCCCTCAGTTCTGATTTACCTACTCCCTAGTGCTGCAGCCAGTGCAGGTGGGGCTAGCTCTGTGCAGTCCTATCCTCACTGCTTTAGGTAATACAGGAACCATGGACATCAAAAAGACTTCTGCTGCTGCAGGGCACAGACCCTGACCTAGGCCCTAGCAGCAGCCCAGGCCCAGACAGCACAGACTACTTAAATCTGCATGGCTTGGGCAGAGGTTCTACCCTGGAACACTAACCTGGCTCTGGGTGGTGGCCAGATGATGTCTGCAGGACCCTTAGTGGCATTACAGGCCAGGGACATAAGAACAGATCACAGCTGTGATTGGGCGATGGACTCAGACATGGTCCTAGGTAGCAGCCCGAGCATGGATGACATGATGCCATCGCTTGGCAGAGCAGGTCACTCAGGTTGGCATGGACTCAATGGCAGTGTGGTCCTTGAGTCCCCACATGGTCTCAGATCCCATCTTCTTGGCCTTCAATGGCAACAGAAGCCTGGGACATCAGTGCGGGTCCTAGTTGTGGCAGGGCCACAGACCCAGATATGCTAGGCTGAAGCTCAGAGCCATACCACGCTCTGGTAAAGTGTGGCAACACATGCCACTCAGGTCTGTATGGGCCCAGCAGGAGCTCGAGCATCTGCATTGCCTTCAGTGGCAACAGGAGTGTCAGACATCAGTTCAGGTCCTGCCAATGGCAACACAATGGGTAAATTGGTCAGTCTTAAGATAGAAATATTATCCAAATGGTTCTGGCATAATGAAAAGAATTTGTCAAAGGTCTTAGGGTAGGGAAATGGTTTGCTTGGTTAAGTGCTTGTAAAAGGCACAATATGAGGCCCTGATTTCAGATGCCCAGCACTTAGGTAAGCAGTACACATGGTGGGGTAGATCTGGAACCCTAGCACTGGCTGGGGGAAGACAGATGGATGCCTGGAACTTAGTGGCCAACCAGTCCAGACAATTGGTGAACTCTGGGTTCTGTGAGAGAGATCGATCTCATCTCAAAAATTAAGGGAGAGAGTGATGAAGCTACCTGTGATGTTTATCTCTGATCTTCAACATATGTGTGTGTATAGTGCATGCATGTGTTCACAGACATAAAACACTGACACACACACATGCACATACACACTCACACACATGTGCACAGCTAAGAGTATTTTCTGGTAGTAAAAGGGCAAGTCAGAAATTCAAACCCTGAAAAGGATGCAGTCTACTACCAATGCTTTGAAGATGAAAGAGAGGACAGGGCTAGGAGAGTAAGACAGCATCAGAAAGCCGAGGCCCTCAGCCAACAGGGAATGAGGAAACTGGATATGAGACTTAGAGGATTTCACTCTCAGAGGAAATCCTTACAGTCCTACTAAGAATGAGACTGAGAACTTACTTTTCTTGTGCTTCCCAGGTGAGAATCACCATGCCAATACCATAGCTTCAGTCTTGAGATTCCCTGAGAACTGGCCATGATACACCAGACTTCTTACCCAGAGAACTGTAACTTAGTAAATGGATGTTATTTTAGGCTGCTAATGTGTGGCAGTTTATGGCACAAGAATAGAAAACTAATACCGTTTTCATGACCTAACAGCACAGTTCTCGCACAGTAGGGAAAATCCCCAGGAGATTTTACAGAGCTAGTAACCTAGGGCTCAGGGCATCCTGGACACACATGGGGCCCAGGTCGCACAGCTGCCATAGCAGGAAGCACCGGGTTCCAGGAAAAGCGGTAAGCTGACACCACCCAGGGAGGGCCAGCATCTAAAGGGAAGTACCTGCCGTCCCAAACATTAGATAAGATTAGGTACTGTCACAAGACGTCTCTGATTCCAGGACTCACCTATTCTCCTTGTGCCAAGTTCCCTAGACAAATGTCAGCCAATCAGGGTTCTGAATCCTGGAAAACTCCCCACCCCAACCTCTACTATGATAAAAACCCTACCCTGCCTGGGCTTGGGACTCTCTGCTCTCAACCACTGCGTTGGACATAGGGATAATCCAAACTGATATTCGATATTAACACAACAAAAAATTTGGAATTTGGTTTTGCCTCAGTACTTAGTCCCATCCGGTCTTGAACCCATACTCCCTCTGCTTCTGCTTTCCAAGCACTAGTATTAAAGTTAGGAGCCATCACGTCTGGCTCACAATTTTTAATGATAGGATTAGACACTCAGCACTGGAGTCAGGCTGAATTTGGATGAAAAGCCTTAATATTAATTCTCTTAAAACTTTAACTAATTAATCAATTACTTTTACATCAAGATCAAATTTTCTCTCCATTCTCTCCTTCCATTTCCTCCTCCACCTCCCTGCCACCCCCTTTCCCCAATCCACTCCTCCTCTGTTTCTATTCAGAGAGGAGTGGGCCTCCCATGGGTATCAACAAATCATGGCATATCAAGCTGCAGTAAGACTAAACACCTTTCCTTGTATTAAGGCTGGGCAAGCAATCCAGTATGAGGAATGGGTTCCCAAGAGCCTGTTAAACAACTGGGGACAGCCCCCGCTTCCATTGTTAGAAGTCTGACAAGTAGACCAAGCTACACAACTGTCATATGTATGTAGAGGGCCTAGGTCAGTCCCATGCATGATCCCTGGTTGTTGGTTTAGTCTCTGTGGGTTCCTATAAGCCAGGTTACTTGTTTCTGTAGGTTTTCTTATGATGCCTTGACCCCTCTGGCTCCTACAATTCTTCCTCCTTCTCTTCATCAGGATTCCCTGAGCTTGGCCTAATGTTTGGCTGTGGGTGTATCTGTTTCCACCAGTTACTGGATGAAGTTTCTCTGATGACAATTGGGATAGTCACCAATCTGATCACAGGAGATGAATACTAATTTTTACCCCCCACAAAGCAGATGTGAGTTGATCCGAAGCTTAGAGTTTACCAACTGTGATTGCTGGCACCATGAATGAAATTTCTAGCTATATTCAAAGCAGAGTGATTGGAAGCAAGTTAGATGAAACTTAGGAAAACACATTTAGTACTAGCTGATATACTGAAGTAGACTTGCCAGGGTTCACAGAGAACAAATTAATCACAACCGCAGGAGGTTTGCAAAGCATTGCAAAAAAAGAAAAAAAAAACATCACCCACAATGTGTGACTTGAAAAGAGAATATCAATTGGCTGAACTATTAGAAAAGCTTCATATGGAAAAATTCTTTCATGCCATTTTGTGTGTGTAGTTTGTTAAATCAAGACTAAAATGAATGGGTAAAATGTGTGGGGGTGGCAGATTTTTGATCAGCGTAAGAAGCCTCAAAAGTTCTGTCACCTAACAAGAGTCCCGGCTGCCTTAGCAAACCATGGGGAAATTCCCCACTAGAACTACAAAAGCTGCTGAATGACAGCTTGTCAGACGCTGCAGGGAATGCATTTTGGACATAAAGCATTGGGATGCATTGCTCCTGGATCACCTTGGGATTCTAAACGCCTTCGTCGTAGACTACAGCACACTGACACCTCCTCCTCCTTATCTTGCTCTGGTTGTCCTGATAAACCATGTCCCTCAGCCAAGCACAGACACACTATTCTCTTAACTATTTTCCATCTCCTGGTTCTCATCTTTGTCCCATCTTCTTTTCATCCTGACTGATCTTTGTCATTTTATAAGACTGTCAAAGTCATACCCCCAATTGTAAGTAAGAAAAGTAAAGCATTCCTGAGCCTTTCCAATAAATGGCCTCAATTTCTTCTGGACTCTTCGGTATCATGTTTTTCTCTCTCTAGTATAGCATTTATGACGTGTCCTCTTTTATACATTTTTACAGTCTTCATTTCTTATGAAATGGAAAGGCACTTGGGGGCAAGGGCCATGGATTACACAGTGTTCCTATGCAGGTTTTGATACAATAATTTCCTATGAATCTGGACTATCTGCCCCATTGGGCTATCCACAGTGGGCTGGACTTACCAACATCAACCATCAAGCAAGAAAATGCACCCAGAGACTTCCCTATCAGCCAATCTGAAGGAGACATTGCTGTGTAACAACACTTTTCTTAGGGAGACACAACATACACCTCTATCCACTCCAGACAGGAAACCCTCAACAGAACAAAACATGGCTACCACCAAAGTTCAAGTTGGTGAACCAATGAGTTTTCTTGGGGCTGCTTACAGAAGTATCAGCGAGGGATTACTTACAGGAGCAGTAATGATTCAAAGACAGCTGTACCACCAAAGCCCACCCCAGCAGGGGTGACAGCTCACAAAAGTGGGGAACCAGGAACACACTGCACGGCCTAAGACAGCTGAACAGATTAGAGAACATCCTTTCCATGGGACTCAGTTGTTTTAAACTCATTCATGTAGCTCAACTGGCTTTGCCTTTTCTTTTTCTTTCCTTTTCTTTCTTTCTTTCTTTTTTTTTTTTGAGACAGGGTTTTTCTGTAGCTTTGGGGCCTTTCCTGGAACTCTGGAACGATCTCTTATAAACCAGGCTGGCCCCAAACTCACAGACATACGCCTGCCTCTGTCTCCCGAGCACTGGAATTAAAGGCATGTGCCACCACCGCCTGGCTTGGTTTTGCGCCCCACAGTCCAGCTTGTCTTGTTTACTCATCTGAAGAAAGGGCCCTAAAGAATCTGATCAGTTTCAGGAACTTCCTGAAGCTATTTTGAGTTATTTGCCTTCTGGTTTAAGCCGCTTCCTTGAAAGATAGAATGTTTTAACCTCAGAGGACATGGTTACACAACAAAGAAAAGAAGAAGTTTCTTCTCATATGACCTAGTTTATGTCAACTTGACAAAAACCTAACAAGCATATTAGTCACAAAAGCAAATCAGGAAGGAGCTCCACAGCTGCGCGCAGCCTTCCTCTATGTGCAACCTCAGTTGTAATTCACATCTTCGTTTTATTTTGTGAGACAGGATGACTCACTGATCCTAAGACTCACCATTTGCCTTGACTAGCTAGCTAGCAAATCCCTTGGCTTCACCTGCCTCTACCTATCAGGGCTGAGGTTGCAAGCCTGCAACTGTGACACCTGCCTTCTTTTTTCCCTGAGGTCTGGCGATCCTGCTCAGGTGGCTCTGCTTGCATAGCAAGCACTTGAGCTACTAAAGCCATCAATTTCCCCAGCCCCAGAAAAGATTTCAAATTCTAATTTTCCTCTAAATATGTGTGGATGACTAGATGATAAAAAGACATCACAGTAATTATGATTATGAAATGTTCATATCTTCCTCATTTCCATAGTTTATTTTTAATATTAAAATATTATTTCTGAGTTCACCTTCTTAAAACCAAGCCTCTCAGTAAAGAGTGATTTCTGCTTTGCCTCTTTTAAATCTTTCTAGAGAGTTGAGAATGCAAAGAAGTGCCCAAGCCGCATGCCACTTGCCCCCACTTGAGTTCTGGATCTGGTTTGTAATGTCATCCACCAACAATTGAACATCACTCAGTGTGGCTCCTTTACTCAAGTTAGTTTTCCTTCCTCTCTGGTCACTTTGGAGCCTTTTTGACTTTACATTTCTTACCCATTATTAGAAGATCTACCTTGAACCTTGGTTTCTCTACCTATGAAATTAGTTCACTGGTTCATGCCACTTAGACAAACTATGTTATTTTTGTTGTTCTGAGCTAAATGCTTCCTGATTAAGGAGAGTTTTCCAAAGCATAATGCTATACAAATGAGAATCTAAGTTAATTAAATTCGGTGACATTAAGCTAACCATAAAACTCCCAATGTGTACAAAATGACTCATTCCAGCAAGCCCTATTTAATAATACTAAATTGTAAAGGGTTATGAATTAAATGCTGTGCCAAGCAACCTGAAGACTAACGAAAACTGAATTGCAAAAATGATTATTTTTTGCTTATTCTTCCCAAAGAAGATATTCTTAAAGTCTTGGGTTTTTTTCCTCCTCGTATATTACAGGAAAATGCAATGAAAGAATATCTCAAATTGTTGTAAAATTTTAGAAGTGGAACAGGTATTAGCATTGCAGTAGGAAACTGGCCTCTGGATTGATGTCTTCCTAAAACAAGGACTGGGAGTTCACTAGAGGGTGAGGCAAAGGCAGCTTTCCTGCAGATGTAAATTGATCTTATCTATAATGAGCTCATAAAGGCTTCAAACATGCAAACACATTTTTCCATAGCACTCTCATGGCTGATGGAGAAGCAAGAAATATATAAACAACATGTTCATCATTTTCTGCTTACAGAGGTGTGCCACCACTTTGAACAACAGTAGTCACTGGAGCGGATACTCAGAATGGACAAGAAATAAAACTGGAAATATACAACATGTCTTCCCACAGGAGCATAGAATTTGAGACAATCTGGAAGATGATTCTGCAGCTTCATATCGCTGCCAGTGAGAGAGGTTGAGACATAATGCTTAGTTACGAAAGCCGTGTCCAGAGCAGAATGCTCAGTGTCAATCTGTACACAGCACTATGTATTAACGTGATGTTGTAAAGCTTTGCAAATAGAGATAATGAAATTCTACCAGATTATAATTGATATAGTTATGAGGGTTTTTTTTTCATTTGCTGATCTGTAGTTTCCAAATGTCTGCAAGGTGTAAGGATTTCTTTTTAATGTAACTTGAACGTGAAAATTTCAAATAGTTTGTTTACAATTCTAAGTTCTTGTAAGAATTACCTAAAAATTTTCCAAATAACTATATAAATTGCAAAACTAATAAATAAATGGGCAGATAATATGGAGAAATGTCCCAATCACAGCACGTCACAGTTTTACTCAGACGGACTCCATTAAGAACACTAAGAACTCTAATCAAAATATGTGAAAATGAAGCATTCTAAGTGATTTCAAAAGACTGTCCACTTCTGAAATAAATATAATTTGATGTTCATTTCATAAAAGTTAGCATATAATAAGTCCTTATTTTTGGTTTGATTATGCCAAACATCTGTTCTGCATCAATTAAGATTATCATCTGATTTTGTTCTTACACTGATTTGTTATTATATTTATTGATTTATATATGTTGAATGTGCCTTGCATTTGTAGGATGAAACTTAGTCACTATGTATCAACTTTTTAATGTCTCAGTTTGTATTTCACTGAGTGCTTTCATCTATATTCATTCCAAAATTTGGTCAATTGATCACCTTTTTTGCTATACCCATATTTAGTTTTGTTATCAGAAGATTACTGTCTTCATAGAGTTTGGATAGTGTTCTTTCCCTCTTGACATGGGACAGTTTGAGAACTACTAGGGTTACAGCTTTAAAGTCTTTTTTTTTAGACTCAGCAGTAAATCCATGCAGTCTTGGTTTTTGTGCTGAATTTTTTAATTACTGTCTCAATTTTATTGGGTGTTACTCTGTGTCTACATATTTCTATTTAATTTTTGGTAGATCATTAATGTTTAAGACACATATATTTCTTCTAGGTTTCCAAGACTTAGCAACATGAAAGTTTCCAAAATATTGTCTAATGATTCTCTGAACATCACTGGGTTCCCCTATAACATTCTGATCAATTCTATGGATTGTTTTGATCTCCATTCCATTAATTTTGACCCTATTCTTTATTATTTCTTGGCATTGACTACAATTGGATTTGGTTTTCTCTCCTGTTTGTTTATTTATCTGAGATCTTTTAAGCATTTAATCTGTGAAATTTCCTCTTAGCACTGTCTTAGCTGCATCGTAGATGTTCTAAACTGAGTAGGTCAAGGGTGGGAGGGAGAAAGGAGTCAGGCAATGACTGGACACTTAGAAAGGTAAGTGCCTTGGTGACAAAAGTCTTACCTGAGGCCATCCCCAAGCAGATGGAAACTTGTCAGAGAGAAATGTCACTAAATCACAATGGAAAGGTGTTCATTTTCATGGGATGGGTGCCCAGTAGGGTGAAAGAAGATGACTGGTGTCACTGTGACTTTTGTAGGATCAGTAGGATCCAGGAGCAGAGACAGAGTCAGAGAGAGGGACAGAGGGAGAGACTCCAGTGGACCAGTGAGAGAGACGGAGACAGCAGGCACTCTGAACTGGCATTTTTTAGAGTAGACTAGGAGAGACAGGGATTTAGAGCAGACGGAGGAGAAGCAGCCAGAGAGGTGGGCTCCAAAATTTGGAGTCGAATATGATGGGTGGCAGAGACTGACAGAAACAAATTATTTGAACCTTAGAGGCAAACATACACCTTTAAATCACAGCATTCAAGGGGCAAACACAGGCAGAGCCCTGTGAGTTTGAAGCCAGCCTGGACTACAGAAAGAGTTCCAGGATATCCAGGGCTGCACAATTGAATCCCTGTCTCGAAAAACCAAAAAACAAACAAACAAAAAGAGCAAGGAGCCCCGGCCCCTTGGGAATGGCTCATTGTTTCCCTCCTAGGTTTTTGGCACCAGTTATAAGCAAGGAATCAGTTAAAAAATAATGACCAAAATAGTTGGTCGGGGAGGTTTTTATTGTAGATGAGAGAGAGATAGCAGTCGGAGGCCCCTGGAAGAGTCAAAAGCAATGAAAAAAAAAAAGAATAAAAAGCAGACTGGACAGGGTCAGGACTGTCTTCCAGAGTAGCTAAATAGCACGGCTGGTGGGGTGGGGCAGGGTGGAGATGGGGAGGAGTGGGGTGGGGTTCGGCACACACACCTGTTGTAAGGGAATGAATCTGGGAGGAGGGAGGCCTGTGAACTGCAACAGCTTGGAAGCTAGGGTGGTGACGGGGCAGAAGGGCCAGGTGGATGACCTGGACTTTGAAATACATTAACAAATATGTGTAAGTAGGGATTAAAGAGCCTAGAGGCCTGCAAGGGGTTTGATAGGCAATCACAGGTGGAGAAGGAGCCTTTTCCTGGCAGGCAGAAACCTGCTTCTGCAGGTTCCTGGGGAATGCTAACCATGGAATTTTATCTAAGTGCCAACAATTCCTTCTATAGCCCAACTTGAACTTTATCTAGAGTGTATTTTCTGGACATATGCACTTCCCTTTGGAGTTTGGGAAACAGGAGTTTCCTTTGAAACTTATAGGTATGTTATCATTTCATTTTTGTTTAACTGTAGGGAAACATCATTCCTGAATTTTCCTCCATGGTTTCTCCAGTGATGAACTCTTCTTCCAATAGTGTATTGTTCATTACCCGTACCTGTTCAGTTCCTCTTGTTGGCAGTTCTTAGTTTTAGTTTTACTGCTCCATTAAGACATAGATCTAATTTGATTCATTTGTATTTGTTAAAACACGCTCAGTGGTCTACATTGTGATTTTTTAGAATGGTTCCATGGGCTGCTGAGAAGAAAGTTTATGTTCTATGCCTGTTGAGTGGAATATTCTATAGCTACCTAATAAACATAATAGATCTTTAGTAGTTTATGTCTGAAGTTTTTTAGTTGCTTTTTTACCTGTAGTATATATCTAACCATAAGAGAGACAGTACACTTTCTGGAGATCTACTAAATCATGCACAATGTCTAAGAGAAAAGGAGCCTAAAAAAACGAAAAAGTCACTAGTAAAAGACAAGACGATATTGTATCTTACGAGGTCATCATGGCAGAACTATTGGACAGGTTTTGATAAACATTACAGAGCTATGGATCATTGCAGGAGAGAGTCTGCACGAACCTGAACTCTTGCCAAGAAAAACCTGTTTTAAGGAGAGAGTACCATATAATAATATAACTAAAGCTTGATGAACATAGTAAAAGGAAGTCAGGGTGAGTCCTACTGTTCAGTTGAGATCCTTTCAAAGGCTCCTTCCTCTTTCCTGTTTTCAATTCAAGACTAGAGTAGGGTGGTGGCTCTCTGAGTCATAAAGAAAATGTATAGTTCAGATATTTAAGCAGAGGACAGGAATAAGGAGGTAGTGGGTCTGCCTCGTTGCACTCTACTCCAAATTGTTGAGAGACAATAATTTCTGTTCCATCCCCACTTCACACTTCTTTTATTCAGGCCTTTAATATCATAATATTAAATACTTCTTGTTCTGATTTTTTTCTGTGGTCTTTCTCTTATGTACATTTGTCAGAGAATTCATCTGAATAGGGTAGATTATGACTAGAAAGGGTCACCTTGGACAAAATGTTATGAACAAAAAATATAAATGAACAATTTCCATAATATTATTCATACTCTCTTTTATGTAGGAAATTGTCTTCTATGTGGTCTCTACTTCACCCAACGCAGGATTCTGTGTATTTAGAAGCCATGCCCTTAGAATAGATAACTGGTCAGGTTTTAAAGTTGTGAACATTTTACCCTAAATTGGTGAAAATGGAATTTAATATGTAAGATGAGTAAACAGAGAGATGCAAGAAGTAATTAATCCAAGATGTTAACAGGAATGTATGGGAGACATTGACTTAGGCATAGACCTTGCTCAAGGTCCCAAAAGGTCAAGCCCTGTGGTCACCATCATTCACATAAAGTTTCAAGTCTTCAAACTAATGCTAAGTTGTTTATCTGTCCTTATAATAAATTAGGAGAGAAATGATAGCCAAGGCCACAAGCAGGCCAATCAAGATAAGGAAGTCTACTCTGCTTTCACTCTCTTTCATAAGGAAAATAAGCTGAAGCCACAGGATACCAACAAATATGACGTCTGTATCGCACTCTTTCCTTGTTCCTGTGCCAGCCACTTCACAAACACTAAGTGTCCTGCCATGAAAAGTGGAAATTTTTTTCCACATCTGAAGATGAGAGTCCAATTAATGAATTTCCATTAGGTGAAATTGTGTGGGGATGTATAATTTGTAAATGTTTGATAATATCCTATTTGTTCATAATGCACTGTGATCATGCACCCCCACCACTCCTTCAGCTGGTCCCCTCCTACCCTTATGTCTCTCTTGTCTTCTTAGGATTTAAAACATTTTTCTTTATTTCCTTTTTTCATTTTTGGGGGGAGGGCCACACACATGTCACTGCTCCTGTGTGTTCATAATCATAATAGTAATGTCATACTCTGGTGACAGCTCTCCTCAACACTCCTTCCCACATTAGGTTTCTGAAGACCTTCCATCATCTCTTCTGTGATAGAAGGTAGTCTAGTTGTCTCATTTGGGGTCAGACACTCATCTGTTAATGATTCTCAGCACTTTGGCCAATTATATGTCCCCACTTTGAATGTCACCTACTGCTAAAAGAGGTTTTTCTGACCAAGTCTTCACCAGTCTAGAATTTCAAACAAATCCAACTTGGAAGTTGGTTACCTCAAGACACTTATACCACTACTGCACCAGTGGGCATTTCACCAGGTAGATCAATACTGTATCACACAAGGTAGATAGCTGGGAGTAATATCTGATAACTTTTATACCCCAATAGCCTGCATAGAATCCTCCATCACTATGAGTGCTAGTCAGCAGGAAGGGAGCTTCCGGCTCTGGTGTGGGAAGTCCTTCTGTCTGTGTGTAAAAAAGCTTCTTTGGCCTATGATAGGACAGAATAGAGCTAGGTGGGAAAACTAAACTGACTGCTGGGAGAAAGAAGGTGGAGTCAGGGAGAAGCTATGTAGCTGCCCGCAAAAGACAGTGGTGCTGGAACCTTGCCAGTAAGTCACAGCCACGTGACAATACACATATTACTTGAAATGGGTTAATTTAAGATGTAAGAGCTAGCCAATAAGGAGCTAGAGATAATAGGCTAAGCAATAATTTAATTAATACAGTTTCTGTGTGATTATTTTGGGTCTGGGAAGCCAGGAACGAATGAGCAGCCTCCAACAATGCAGCTCAGTTCCACTTTGGTTTCTATGTCCGGAGTGTATGCAATCCTCAGGAGGAGACACTTGCTGCCTAGTTCTGCTAAGCACCAAGAAAAAAGACAATAGCCTGTATTATTTTGTGAGTTTCTACAGGCTCCCTGGCAACCACCCTTAGGGAAGTATTCCTCACTTGGCACTGGGCACCCGGATTTTGTTTTAGAAACCTGTGACTTCTGGTATTCACCATAAATCAGAGGATTTCCAATAATGTTCATTTAAACAAACACCATTGTTTTAGTTATGAAATGTTTCTAAATTTCTAAAGGTTTCTAAATTTTTTTATACATCCTCCAGTTTAGTTGATCCCTCCCCCAGTTTGCATCTTTTCTTCTTCTTCCACTCCCATCAGCTCTGAACCTTTCCTCATTTAGTATCCTCCATGGCCCCTTTCATGCTGCTTGTATTTTGCTAATCATCCCACCCAGGCATCTTTTGATTAAGGAAAGTGGTCATAGGTATTATCTTTCTGCAATTAAGCTCTCAAAAATAATCATAAACTAAGGGTTACAACAAATCATAGTCTCATTCTACAGTGCAGACTAGCCTGGACATCACTTTGAAGCACAGTGTGGCCTTGACTTTACAGTGATATTCCTACCTCAGACTTTTGGGATTTCAGGTGTGAGCTACCATGTCTAGTTCCTGTTAAATAAAACTTAAACATTATACAGCTGTTTCTAAACTCTTTTTCTAGTGTGGAAAAATATCTGATTTTTATCATGGGAGAACATTTGTATCTGCTTTTACTCAGAAGGTCACTTCCCATTCTGCAATTCTGTTTTCTTTGTCCTAGAAAGCCAAACCCTCTTCCAGTATGGAAGCCACCTCTGAAAGTTCCTCTTCTCAACAAGGTCGTTTGAAGCTGCAGTTCTTTGAGGCTGAAAATGCGCCCTTTCCTTAATTACTCCATAGTCATTAATCTAATATTGATATCATTTCTAGAAGAATCTACTTTCTGAGTCCCACAGTTGAACATTAAATTGTCTCCAATTGGTTCTCTGATATCTCAAATGCATGACCAAAATGGATTTTTCAATTATTTTCTGCATTAAATTTCTAAGCTTACTAAAGTTAAGGATCATCTATCCAGTAATTTAAAGAAGAGAGTGTATCTATTAGTAAATTTTACCTGTCTTAGTCCTGGATCTAGCTCAGTTTGCTTTCCTCATTTATCAGGTTTCAAATCAAGTCTAAACCAGTTACACCTATCTCATCTGGACTACAGTGTTCTCCAAATAGTTTTCCTTTTTCTGTTTCTCATTTGCTTAATTTGTTTAACCATATTCCCTAAGAGTGACCTTCAATGTAGACAGGTCCTCACCAGTTTTTGGTTCATAAAGTTTCTGTGACTTTTTAGGTCATTGAAATGTACCTCCTGATGACCTGTACACTGAATGCCCCCTCCTTCACACGTCTTCATCATAATTCTTTCACTGGGCTCCAGTTACTCTGGTCCTTCTCTTGTTTCTTGTTGGCTACAAACCCTCTCTCTCCTCTGTGTTTCTGTTCCTACTATTTCCATTTGGCAGACTGTTTTACCCAGTCTTCCCTCAGCTGTTTCTTCCTTTACTTCTCCAAAAAGCTATAAATTGGCAAGCACTCCCTCAGCCACCAGATTAGGTTCTTCCATTACATATTAACATTGATATTGCATAATATGAAACACAGTCTGTAGCTATATATTTACTTGCTTACTGTCTTTTCTTTCATCAGACCATGAAGCTCACATGTGAGGATTTATGATCATTGAGATTCCTATGCCAGGAATTACATTCACTGAGGGTCATCCATGAGGACTGTATTCACATATGAGGCCTTGGGTTACACTGCAACATTCCCAGTACCTAGCACAGTGCCTAGTCTAGAGTAAGTTTTTGCTATTGGATATATGATTAGTTGTCATAGCACCTTCATATGATTTCATGTTCTGGACTTTCTCAGTCGAGCTGGCTTTACATACTCTCACTGGCTATCTCACTTATTTCTATATCACACATATAAACATTGCATTAAATCAGTGGGCAAAAATAATTATGTACTCACTTTCTGAAAAACGTTACCCATTTTTGCTATTATAATTAGCATTATAATTACTGTAATAGAACTTTCTCATTTAAGGAAACTTACGGAGGTAGGAATCGCAGGATTGTAGCTGCTGAACATTTTGTCCCAGGGGATCACAAGGTTTCCTTTGGAAATATAACATTGTAACTGCAAAATAAGTAATCTTAGATAAAACAGTCAGACCTTTTCATTTTTTAAATAATTTATTTACTTTTGAGATGGAGTCTCCCTACATTTCCCAGGCAAGGTTCACGAGATCCTCTTGCTTAGCCTCCTGAGTACATGGGATGAAGGGACAGGACACAGACACTGACTGGGTCATTCCCTGTCAATGCTTAGGAAAGAAATACTCTTTGTGAAGCCCAGTTTCTGTCATGAAGCCCCTCTCTGGGATCAAAGACTCTTCTTGTGAGATTGACACTGTTGAAGTCTAATTTCTTTCCTTAGAAATATTTTCCATTATATCTACTATGTGTTGAGATTGTTGGGACCCCAAGATGCTCATTAGAAGATATGTTTATTGTGCATATGACATCTTACATCTGATTTGGGTCAAAATTTTTAATTGACTCATCTATCAATGACAGGAATAAAGTAACCAGTTCTGTCAACTTAAGAGTGGCAGCCAGAAACTCATTTTTTTTACTCAGAGATTTATTATCAGTACTTGTGTTATGAATTCCAAGGAGTTTTCAAAAATTAAATTTATGAAAACCCGAATTCTTAAAGGAGAAATTTAAACATTTTTTTAAAGTACATAAAGTACATTTTTTTTTTTTTGGTTTTTCGAGACAGGGTTTCTCTGTGGTTTTGGAACCTGTCCTGGAACTAGCTCTGTAGACCATGCTGGTCTCGAACTCACAGAGATCCGCCTGCCTCTGCCTCCCGAGTGCTGCGATTAAAGGTGTGCGCCACGACGTGAAGACATTAACTTTAAGTGAGGAATAGACATGAACAAAGAGGCAATCCTTTTAGAGTCTACAGCATGCTTGCCACACTGTCAAGGCCATAACAAACAGACCTGATCATAGGTCTAGTAAGAAGTCAGCTTTGGGCAAGGTCATGTTCTGAAGGATGATTTGAATCATCAATCCCAGCATCTTCTGGAAAGTCAGAGCTGCCCATGCCCTCAAGTCTATCAGGGCTCTTCTAGAGCAGACATGACATGGCGCTTAAGGATCTCTAGCCAACAGGACTGCCCATGCCCTCGAGTAAATGAAGGCTCTTCTAAAGTAGACATGGCATGGCGATTAAGGCTGTCTATCCAGACTCCCGACTGCTGTAAGGCTCAGCGTAGGTAGGTTTCCAGAGTTATTTTCTTCACCTGTGAAGAGCTTCTTTCTCTCTCTCTTCTTTCTCTCTTACAAGCAATTATTTCCTTCAGTCTGCCTCAGTCTGCTAACTAGCCCCTGTTCCAGGAAGATCTCAGCAATATTTGCCCCAAGCATGCGTACATGCACAGAGTCAGCCAAAGAAGACATAGATAGAGGTGAGGGGGTGGGGAAGATAAGGGCTCTGGCTGATACAATCACTATGGTTTTTCACAGAGGAGACATTGCAGACAGCTCAAAGTAAGACAGAGTAGGATTTAGCTATACAAAGTCAAGGCCTGGAGCTTACTGTTAGACAGGACACCAAGGACAAAGAAAATTGATTTTGCCTTTAAGGTGCTTTTTGTTCTGCCCCAGCCCTTTTCCACTAGGTATTCTGGGGCAGTGCTTTTTAAACTTTCATGTGTACATGGATTAGCCGGAGGACTTGTTACAGTGCAGATTTCAGTCCAGCAGGCAGGTCTGGGGTGGGCAAAAGAGTACATTCCTAACAAGTTCCCAGGTCATGCCGAAGCTACCAGTCCAAGAGGAGAATTTCATACTGTACAGTACAGGAGAGAGCAATCACTCCACCCCTCCCTCCTACTTCTCCTCCCGGACCTCTTCCACCCTCACCCCACCCACCCCAAACTTCCTCTTCTCTGAGAAGTATCTTTAAACAACTATATCCTAGGCCTTATGTTTCCAAGACTAGACAAGAGCTCTGAAGAAATTCAGGGTATCTGCATGTGCAGCCCCTTGGGTCTGAGAAGCTGAGCTCCAAGGGATTTCAGGATATCTTCATGTCCACCTGCCTGGGGACCAAGACTCTTCAGGGAAGCAGGCAATGTGAGGTTTTTATGCTGCTATTCCCACACTAGGTTCAAGGAGCGTAATGAAAAGGGAATTGCTGCCATGAACAGCATGAAGACCTCTCCCTGTCTCAGGTTCGGCATGGACTGTGTTGTCCTGTCATCTCTCAAACTTGTGGCAGAGAAATGCTGAGACAGTATTTGTGTGGCTAGTGACTCATGTGTTTCCTGGCAGAATCGGAACTTCTTTGTTCGCGCATAGTCTAACGGCTCTTGTGGATCACCGTGGGGACAGCGTTGTTTATACTACAAATAGGAACCAGCAACCAGCATGGTTCATTTACCAAACTGAATTTATGTGACAAGCCATGTTCATGCTAAGGTGACTAGTTCATATAATTTTTTTTTACAAATTTTAAGTTTTCTGTTACACACTGTTCCCTCAGACTTTTAATTCAAATAATTTAAGAAATATTGGGTGACAGATGTATCTCAGTGATAGATCAGTTGCCCACCATGTCTGAGCCCTGCTGTTAGTGGGGCATGTTTGTGGAAAGAGCCATATTTAACTACTGGTTACCAAAATTTAGTAGTTCCTGTTTAAGATTAACTTATAGTAGAGAAGCAATTTCTTACAAGTCTTCATTGAGTCAAAACTTAATAAGCAGGGGACTGGAGAGATGGCTCAGTGGTTAAGAACACTGATTGCTTTTCCAGAGGACCTGGGTTCAATTTCCAGCACCTACAAGGCAGCTTACAACTGTCTGTAACCCTAAGATTTGCCACTTTCACATAGACTTGCATGCGAGCAAAACACCAATGCATATACAATAAAATAAACAAATTATTAAATAAAAACTAATAGCACAAATGCTGAAATCACTGTTGTCAGAATCTACCTGCTTTGGCCATTTATTTATTTATTTATTTATTTATTTATTTATTTATTTATTTCCAGACAAAGTTTCTCTGTGTAACAATCCTGACTGTCCTAGAAGTTGCTTTGTAAACCAGGCTGGTCATATACTCACTGAAATCCCCCTGCCTCTGCCTCCCAAGAGCTGGGATTAAAGGCATGTGACACAGCTGCTGGCTGGCTTTTCTCTTTAAACATAGTAACAGGTGGAGACATTGGGGCGTCTGAACCAGAAAAGTGGAATATTCTCAGAACACTTTCTGGGTATGTAAATTTGTCTTTATAATGTCATGATTGTCTCTGGTTGATAAAATAGATGGCAAGTAGCAGAGGCGATGCTTCTTAAAAATTCCTTGGATGAGAAACTCCAACTACATGATTGATTTCCTCTCTATTTTCTCAGTAATCAAGATAAATGGTTAGGATATTGAAGTAGCAATTCTCACGTAGAATTCTGTGTGCCAAGTACCACGCTAAGTGTATTGTATATGTTCTCTAGACCACTAAAGCCACCTGTGGATAGCAATATGAATATTTTAGAGATAAGAAATCCCATAGAGATTTAAATTTGCCCAAGTTTCTGAAGAGCTGATTCAAGTTTCAAACTTGAATTTGTCTGGTATAAAATCCATGCCTTTCCCATGACAGCATGTTGCTCCTACACACCAGTCACCGGACATCTCTTCTGAAGGAAGGACAGCTGACTTCTCTGTCAGCAACTTCAGGAAGGAAAGGCTTTTTTGAATCATAATTTGAAGGAATAGCCCACTGTGGCAGGGGTGCCATGATGGCAGGAAATTGAAGGAGCCAGTCACATTGTACCTGTGGTCAGGAAGCTGTGAAAAATGAATGTTAGTGTCCAGTTTACTTCATTCACTCACTCACTCACTCACTCATTCATCCATCCATTCATTCATTCATTGGTTTTTCAAGACCGGGTTTCTCTGTAGCTATGGAGCCTGTCCTGGAACTAGCTCTTGTAGACCAGGCTGGCCTCAAAATCACAGAGATCTGCCTGCCTCTGCCTCTACCTCGACCAGTTTCTCCTTCTTCCATTCCTCCCAACTTTTTCTATTTTACACAACCTGGGACTCCAGTCCATGGAATGCTGCTGCCCGCATTCAGGGTGGGTCTTTCCACTTCAGTAGATACTCCCTTACAGACAGGCCCAGGATTTGACAATCAAGGTTAATCATCACAGACCTTCAAATTCTCTCTGAAGCTTTCTGTACTTTCTGTATACCCTTCTACCTTGGTTTGGCTTACTTTGGCTGGGATGAAATGCTATAGTAAGTTAGAGTTTGTTTGGCTTACACTTGCACATCACTGTTCATCATCAAAGGAAGTCAGGATGGGAACTCAAGCAAGGTGGGAACCTGGCAGCAAGAACTGATGTAGAAGCCACGGAGTGGTTCTGCTTGCTCATTGTGGCTTGCTCAGCTTGCTTTCTTATCGAACCAGGGATGACACCATTGTGGATGGGTTGGGCCCTCACCCTTAAAAGATTGATTAACAAAATCCTCTTCAGGCTTGCCTATAGCCTGATCTCATGGAGGCAACTTCACAGTTGAGGCTCCTGCCTCTCTGCTGACTCTAGCTTGTGTATAATTTACATCAAGTTAGCCAGTGCACCTGCCCAGTAAAGCGCACGCTACTTTCTCTGCCTGAAATTCTTTCTTTGCTATTTTTTGGCTCCGTTCACCATTGTTTCTTCAAAAATTCTCTTCTTTTAGAATCATTCTACTCTAGACTTTTCAAAACCTGGTGTGCTTTTTGACTGTAAAACTTATTGCAAAGATAATTTTATGTTTGCATATACATTTAAATATCAAATTGCTTATCTCTAAAATTAACTATCTTTGATCTTTAATGACACGCCCTAAAAATGACATGTAATTTTCATTTGTTGCTGGGCTTCTGTCTGTGTGCTAGGCATTGTGTGAGGACAATTTAAGGCTCTAAAAGCTTGTTCTCAGCACATGAGGAAATATAAGTCTGTTTGAAAAGAAGTAGATAAAACACAATTGTTACAGAATAACCAAGTTCAAAGTACAAACATGTCTTCTTTCAAGATAAAAATTTGCTTTGCTTTCATCTTCCTTCTCTCTGGTTAGTATTGGCCTCAGCCCTACACTGGCATACAAACTCTGATGTATCTTAGAAGATAAAGCAATATAATCAGAGAAGTAGAAAGGAATCTGCAGAACAGCGGAAAACCCACTAACCTGTGAGAGAAGGAAATGTAGAATTCAAATAATGGCCTGGTCTTTCAGAAACTGGCCAGAATGGTGCACTGAAGTTCATAAAATTTGATGTCAAAAGTTGCTATTTATTGTGGTTCTTGAAAGCACAGAAGGAATGAAACGATACCATGAGTACATTGGCATCAGAATACTGTACCATGAAACCATAAAAAAAAATGGGCACAAGTTGCAAACCAGCTAGGATAGTCATGGTTAGATAAAACTACAAACTGAGATTAATTTCTCTGAGAATAGAAAAAATCTGAAGTACAAGTCTATCTCAACTCTGAAAGTTTCTTATACTCCAGCAAACAGATGTCACTGGGTGTGAAGGATTTCCTTACCGATTTACAGGAAATGAGACATGTACCCACAACATGTACCTGTAACTAGCCGGAGAGCCTCCTGCTACTGCCAAGAGAACTACTCTGAAAATAAAACAGAACCTAAAAGTTTAGGAGAATCTGTAGTTTTGAAAAAACAATAGCACAGAATCACAAAGTATATGCATGTGTGTATAGTTCTTGTTTCGTGCACCAGAGGCTCAAACATAGGGCATTGTATATGGGGAGCAGTCACTCTTCCGCTGGACCCCACATGACAGCTTTTTATTTTGCCATGTCCTGTCCTCTAAGTATTTATTATTTATTATTATTCTCTGAAATAATAAATTGGAGTTTTAATCGTAGATGTCTTAGAAGAGTAGTCAGTTTCCCATACAGAAGCATAGGTTAATCTAACAGAATAGTTATAGTCAGTTCTCAGTTGTAATACACTAAAGTTGCATTGATTCTTAGTTATGCGGAACAATGGACAAACTAAGTGAGAAAAACCAAGGCCAGAAGGAGGGGAATAGCTGAGTGTGTGTGTGGGGGGAGTGGGTGGATGGGGAGGAAGGGAGGAGAAAGGGTGGATGAGTGAATGTTGCAGCGGATTGGTAGGAAGGCAAAGTGCCGAGGAAGAGGAAGAAGAAGAAGAAGAAGAAGAAGAAGAAGAAGAAGAAGAAGAAGAAGAAGAAGAAGAAGAAGAAGAAGAAGAAGAAGAAGAAGAAGAAGAGAACTACATTCTCCTGACCTACTTCAGGACCAACTAAAGTTTTTCTGCTGTTCTCACACAGAGAGGAAGAGGGACATATTCCTCTTCCATGTGACTCCCAGGCACACTTGGTACCACTTTAAAACTGAGAAACTTAATAGATTTCTTGGGGCTAGATTACTGACATCACTTTTGTTGGAAAATGAGCAGCTTAAAGAATAGATTCTTTGGGCCGGGCAGTGGTGGCGCATGCCTTTAATCCCAGCACTCGGGAGGCAGAGGCAGGGGGATGGATCTCTGGGAGTTTGAGGCCAGCCTGGTCTACAAAAAAAAGAATAGATTCTTTGGCTATTGAAGGGTAGCTGATAGGAGAAGATGCAGAGACCCACAGCCAAGTCGAAGTTGAGATCTCCATTTAGTCTCTCTGCTTGGAACTCAAGAAACCATTGGAAGAGAGAGGAAGAAACGTAGAAGTCAGAGGAGTTGAGGACATCAGGGGAATATAACTGACAGACTTCAACCTAGTCGAGCTCACAGGGGCTCACAGACAGAAGTGACCATCATGATGCCCATATACAAATAACTTTAAAAAGTAGATGCTTCTAGGTCTATAGACACTAATTTGAATGGATATAAAAAGGTAAAATTGAAGCCAGTGGTGGTGGTGCATGCCTTTAATCCCAGCACTTGGGAGGCAGAGGCAGGTGGATCTCTTTGAGTTCGAGGCCAGCCTGATTTACAAGAGCTAGTTCCAGGACAGCTAGGACCATTACATAGAGAAACCCTATCTCGAGAAAAAAAAAAAAAACAACCCCCCCAAAACCAAAATTGAACCATATGAGATTTCCAATATTTAATAGTTTATGCTAACAAGCATGGTAGTTAGATACTGTTCAACTTAAGAGTTAGTAAGTTGATAGATTTCAAAGTTGTTCCTTTTTTTAAATCTAAATTCACACTATCCAAATGAAAATCTGAGAAGGTATTAACTATGCAATGTAGAAGAATAAAAATGTAGAGATTAGAGGTGTTTTTAGTTCTATATGTATAGTACGATTGATTGGCACCATTATATATTAAATGAAGCTATTGAAACACTGTCCTGTAACAAGATTAATAAAGACCTAGAGACAGAAATTGGGGTTCAACCTGAAGGTCAGAAAAGCAAAACAGCCAGCCATTGGCTCTTACCTCTACCTCCTCAGTCTGAAATGGTGATCCTGCCTCCAGGAATCTCAAAATGAGACTGTGTGTGAGAGCTGTCTCCTCCTGTCTTATATTCCTCTCTAGGGCTGGGCTTAAAGGCATGCACCACTACCATCAAGTTTCTATGGCAAAATAGTGTGGGTACTGGGATTAAAGGTGTGTGTCACCACTGCCTTGCCTGTAATCCTGACCAGTGTGGCTGTTTTACTCTCTGAACTGCAGGTGAGATTTATTTATTAAAATACAAATAAAGTATCACTACACTGTCCTATGACATCAATCCCCCGTATCAAACTGTGACCATGTCAATTCATTCTGTGTGTTTGTTTATTGGCTTTTGAGATATAGTCATGTTATATAACCCCTGAACTCATGGCAAATCCCCTGTCTCTGCTTCAGCTGTGCTAGTATTAGAGGCAGGAGTCACCTACTCAAATCTGTTCAATATTTAGAAAGCACTTCCTCTAAATACAGCCTTACAGGACCTACAACATAGATTGAGGTTCACAGTGAGCGCTAGGGCACTGTAGATGAAATCATTGTTTTGCATCACTTAATACCCACAAAAGGGTCTGGTGTCTCCTTGTAACCATGACATTGCCTGTCCCACAAAGGAAAAAGAAAAGGCCCCTTTTATGTCTTCCCTCTTTCTCACAATGCTGTCAGTTAGAAGAGTTTTAACTTGGCAGTTTGTTGAACAACAGTGTCTTTTTTATTTCTATCATTTCAAGATTAAACTTCAAAGACAAAAATAAGATCTGTGCTTGCTGTCATCCACTTGGCCATTTCTGTAACCATGTGCAAGGAAAAGACAATGCTATCTTTCTACAGGGTGGGAACTGGCTTCACTCGGAGATGAGTTCCTTTGCAATGTGTTTAAAAAATACCATTTGACATTTACTCATACAAATTTTAAAATGTGATCATTTTAAATAAGCTGAAAGACAAAGTGCATGAAGCAGTTAGTTCAGTCCCTAATGCACACGCTCACGTGCACACATGCACACACACACACATTATCAAACACAAGCAAAATATTTTTCTTGTGAGCCCCTCCCTATATAAATGTTTACATCCTGTTCTTGTTCTTGATGACATTATTATTATGACTTTTAAAACAATAATTCTTAGGAACTAGCGGAGGTGAACAGAGACCCGGAAGATTTTGATGATGGAAACCTTTATTTATTTTGTAAATATTTATAACTACCTGTTTGCGATAGGTCCTGGGCTAGGTACTTCCTGGTTTCCAGAACTTCTGGAAAGCTTCTGTGTAAACACTCAAGCATTTTTTCTCCCTCCTTTGAGAGTTCTGCATGCTTAAAATACTTCCAATAGATAAAGGGTAGTCTGTTCTCTGTGAAAGGAGCAATTGATGAGCTCCTCTGTAAAGAGATTCACCACAGGGCACCGAGGGAAGCCCCAGGTGTCTAGTTGAAGCAGACACTACGCTGACAAAGTGTTCCAGAGTTAGAAGGCACTTTGTACAGAGAGCACAGTCATTTTATATCGACCTTCAATACTGAGGCTGAGAGGGATTATCAGCGGATCTTAGTAAACAAAACAGCTGAGCTCTTCAACAACTGATTCCAGAGTTTTATTAGCAAATTCAGATTTTTTTTAAAAAAATCTTTTCAAATGGATGAAATTTGCTATTTTAGACAACTTTCATACTACAGCAGAGACTTCTTATGTTGAGTCTAGCTTTATTTATAATCATTTCGGTCAGTGATTTCCTATTGCATAAACTCTATTAAAAAAACCAAAATCACATGTAACTTCTTCTAAATCTCTCATAAATAACGAGAATTGTCTTCTAATTCACAGATGAGGAAAAGAGGTTGGAAGAGCAGCCACTTGCTCACCATAATTCTTGATGGAGGCATGGCTGGGATTGCAGCAAAAACACCGTTTATTACTTTTTGGTGAAAAGGTAACCCAGCCATATCTTTCTGAGATAGGCAGTATGTGGATGGCTTTATCACGGAAATGCCTCTGATTTTCATAAAACAGTGACCATGTCATAGCCAATTCCCACTCTTCCCTTCCCACGTACATTCCAAACTACTGATCAACACATCTTCCCAGAAGAGTTATCTTTGGATTATATAGCTTCCCCCGCACCCCAGCATCTCAGTTGGTTCCAAAACATCTACCAAATAAAGTGCTGCCATCACAGATTGGCAATCAGGACCTCTGAGCCCACCTTGTTCCATTTCTCTGAATGTACTACATCTTGCTGCTTTTACTCCAGCTAAGTAGGGTCAGGCCTGGATGAGGTAGGACACAAAATGGAAAGGCTGACCAAAGAACTTGGCAATCAGTTTAAAGTTTTAATGCTGTATTTAAAAAGAAAGAAATCAATGCAAAAATGCATGATGAAAATATCAAAATTTTAAGTAAAGGCAGGACTGGTAGTATGGGGGTTTCTGTTTGCTTCGAAATCTAAAATGCCTTGAAGGGGCTCTCTGGCAGCTAGATTGAGTCTAGCTTATCTTGCGGTGACCTCCCAGTCAGATGTTCATACTCCTGAAGCGTCCTCACAGTTAGTTCTCAAAGCCCCTTTCCACACTAGTTACCTCTCCGAATGTGCCAGCATTTAGCGTTAGCTCGCTTCTGTCAGGAAAACCGATTTCCCTTTGCACTTTGAAGGCAGTCTGAATCATCTTGGATCCTTTCCAGCACCTTCCTAAACCACCCTGGGCAGGCTCTTAGCATCTCTTTGTAGAACTCTTTGGTTCAAACTGGCTGAGCAGCCACTGGACCCAGCCATAGATTTTTGGTCTAGACTCTAGAGTCTTGTTATTATTGTTATTTTGTTGTTGTTATACTACTTAATTCTATGGCAAGATTCAGTAACCGTAATATTTTGCATGAAAAAAATCTGTATGTTGAGCAATTATTTATTTGTTCATAAAATAAAATCCAGCAAACCCAGGTCTAATTCTTTCATGAAAGCAGTGGGCATTTCTAGCAGGACAGCTGCGCTGCCTGCAGAGCTCTCTTAAACTGGCCTCCGCCTTCCCGCTTCCCTCATTTACTGGGCTTTCCAGGCCCCATTAGCTCTTGGATTTTGTCACCCTTGGTAAGCTTGGGACTGAATAAAACCCCACCTGCTGGGCCCACATTCCTGTAGCGTGTTTTCTGGTTGTCCTTTAATACCGGCTGGCAGAGGTTCGCAAAATCAGCCCACCTTTCCAGCCCACAAACTTCTCACAACCCTGCGACTCTCACTGCCTTGCTCTCTCTGACCCGCGCCCCCGGGGCCTTCCTCCACTTGTCCCCTGGGCTCCAAGCCTGAGGCCCATCCCCCGAGCCCTCTGCCACCGATCTTTGCCCCGGGCCAGGGCGCTCTGGCTCGCCCACGGCCGCACTGGGCATGCTCATAGGCAGCGGCGGGGGCAGGTTGGCTTCGCTAGCTCGCACTCGCGGCAGCGGGCTGGCGCGAGGCTGCAACTGGAGCTCCGGTGCCGGGACTTGGAGTTGCCAGGAGTTTCCCCGACCCCTCCCTCCTCGCCGCGCGGCAGCAGGAGCCCGCGCGGGAGCGGCAAGCAACGAGCAGCCAGCAGCCGAGCCGGGCCAGCCTGGTCCTCAGCCCCCGTCTCCGCGCGGGGCAGTCGCGGGGAAGCAGTGTCTTCGGTTGGGACGCGTGCCGCGCACTAGGCACCGCCCGAGCACGAGCCGGGCTGCACGGTAAGCTCGGGGACGCGGGGAGGCCAGGCCACCCGGTGTACGGTGGCAGCTACGGTAGCTGCCGGCTGGGATGCGCGCCGAGGGGCAGGCGCAGAGGGTAGGCGCGCGGAGAGTGGCGCGAGCAAGTTGGAGGGCGGCGGAAAGAGGGGGCTGCACGCCTGGCGCAGCTGCTTTGTGCGCGCGAAAAGGGATCTGGCTCGCTGATTCTCCCCGAACCTGGGACCTGGAGTGCAAGAAATATTGGTCTTAGCCTAGAGGATAGTTTCCTGTGAGAAAGTTGGTGGCAGTGTGGAGCCCTTAGGTTTGCACGGCAGGCTCTACAGAATGGCCCCCAAGGGTGCCGCCTGGAGGCTCTGGTTATGGAGAACTCTGTGGGTCGCTGCTCCCCTAGTCAGAGCTCTCTCAGCTGAAATCAGCAAATCACCCCAATCTATGAATCCTGCTGTCTTCTAGGAAGATCGTTGCTGCCAAAACTGAGGCAGATACTTCTTGCAGGACAGGCTTCTGGCCCCCATACCTTTTTTGCTCCTGTGCCTAACCTAAGAAATGGTCAGGGGGCTAGGTCAAGGCCTCCTCTGAGCCCCGTGTTTTTGTTTTTTGTTTTTTTTGTTTTGTTTTTTAGAGCGCTTCTGAATGTGGCAGGTCCGGGGTAGATGTTAGCTTGCTTCCCCCTGCCTCCCGACTTTTCGCAGGTTTACATCATTACAGACCCCAGGACCCAAAGGTCAGTTAGAGAGTTTAGAATGGTGCCCAATTTTTCAGGAAGAGTGCATGGGAGCTTGTTTGCCTTGGACTTCACAGCAACCCTCTCCTCTTTCTCGCATTCTTCCACCCGGACTTTGTGGGAAGGAGCAAAGCCAGGGGCAGAGGGCTGTCTGCTTCATTACATTGGCTCCTAAGGCTCAACGGTCTGAGCCTGGCTGTAGCATAGTGCAAGTATGTGGAGGATGTCTGTGTTGTCCTGGGTCCACTTTTTTCACTTTTTGTTTTGAGTTTTAGGGTTTTGCCTACACACCGGTCAGAGCGGAGTTGTCATAACAGGGTGGGGTGTTGGGGAAGGTGGAGGAGCAGGGTTGAAGTGTGCGGAGGAGCTTCAGCTTGGGCTCTGAGTGGTTGTTTGCCTTGACTAGGAGGCTGCTATGGGAGGAAGCCCGGAATGATTATGCAGGCTAGAAATAAGCCTCTCTCTCTCTTTCTTCCTTCCCTTTTTGATTTTCTCTTCTTCCTTTCCTTGCTTTTAGCTGAGCACCTTGGCTGGTTGGTGTGTGAAGTGTTTAAAGGGGCCCTGTGAGGAAGGGTTAGTGTTTTAGGACCTCACTGTTTGTGCTGTACGCTTTTCTCTTGGGTTCTCCCTTGGGGAGTGCACATTTGGGGAGAATTTCCAGATGTCCGGATTCCATTGGTGGGGTTATGCCAAACAGGTTCTACAGTCAGACAGACAGACAGACAGAGCGGAGCCCCAGATTTCCCCAATGCCAGGCCTGGTGGGCAAGCTAATGCCACTCTGAACTTCAGGGCTTTTCTCATTTTGTCTTTGTAACAAATAGGAGATGGTGGTGACACCATTGCTCTCTGTGGCAGTTGTGAGCCTTGAATGGCGCGGTGGGAATGGAGAGAGCTAAGGAAACACAAGGCGGTGTCCGCGCCTTCTGTATTGTTGCTCAGTACTGTACCCAGGTTTAAAAAAGTCTGTTTATTCTTGATGATGACAGAGCCAGGTCTCCTCCTGCTATGCAGTCTTCACTACAAGGTTTAGCTGCTGAGATCTGTGGAAACAGCGATTCACACACCTTGCCCAGCTTCTCTTGGGTCTATGGGTTGGAAATCCCTCTTTTCTGTCTGAGGGAGGCAGTGTGGTATAATGGAGGAGCCCGTGGGGCCTGTGCTAACACTGCTCACAGGCCTGGGGCCCCAGAATTGTCTGTGTCAGCAAGGCTTTCTTTCCTTTGTGAGTCGAGGCTGGTGAGGAAATCAGCAAGTCCTGCCTTAGAGCTCTCTCCTCATAGTGACCTTGAACTAAGAACTCAACCTGTCTTTGGTAAAAACAGTCTGCGAGATGAAACACCAATTTAAGTGGCAAGGACAGGGGAGACTGCATGCCACGCAGTTAACAGGGATTTAATGAGGGCCCTGAGCTTCCCTAGAAACACACCCTGAACCGAGAGCAGAGCTTTCCAAGAGCAGAGCTTTCCAAATAGGAGCATTAGGCCTTGCTAACCCGTAGATTGCTGGTTTCCACTTTCAGTCTCTAGGTTTAGAACAGAGGTACAGCAGTTTGTGTTCCTAACTAGTCTCAGGTGGTGCTGGGCTGTTCCCATGTCTATAGAATCACGTATTTGTATAGGAAGAGAAAGAGATGAGGGCTGTTCCAAATTGTCAGGATTTTAGTTCTTCATAGTAGAAGCAGGGTTTCTTAATTGCTGTAAGCATTTTGAACTCCAGGACACGTGCCAACTTTCCTTCCTCATTTTACTGATTCTAGTCGCTTTACTGATTCTAGTCGCTTTTCGGATGAACGATCTTACAAAAAGATAAGATTGCCCCTTTTGGTAGACATGGTGATCATGCTTTGGTGATCCTTATATGTATACAAATCTCTGGGACAGTCTCTTGCTTATAATTGATGTGGGAGGCTCAAGTCCAGGGTGGGTGGTAGCACCCTGAATGGTGCTCCTGGGTTCTTTAAGCAAGTTGAGCAAGACATGGTAGCAAGCCAGTAAGCAGTGTTCCTCCAAGGATCCTGCCTATGTTCCTGCTTGAATTCCTGCCCAGACCTCCTTCAGCGATGAACTGTGATTGGGACACGTAAACCAAATGAACCCTTTCTTCCCCAAGTTGCTTTTGGTCATGACGTTTCCCACAACAACAGAAAGCAACGTAGCACAACAGGTTAAGTCCAACAAGTATTCTCTTTTTGAGGCTCTTGGCATTTAGTTTGCACACAGCATTGATGGCTGGAACGATGTGGTTTAAGGGACAGCTAAAATTGACCAGAATGCACATTTAAAAAGGAGTTTTACTGATGCTTTCTCTGAACACACAGCTTGCTCAGGCCTTCTAGAAGTGGGAAGTGGACCCCATGCCAGTTGACCCATGGTGATCAGACTTAGTCAAGATCTTCCATGCTTTCTGAAAGATGATGGCCTTGGAGTGACCTACAGCTTTCAGAGGCTGCCGTGTGTTATCAGCAGGGTGCCAGAGTGAATTATCTTTTTTACCATTGTTTAGACTCAACCAATCCACAGCATTTTTCCTTGTCTCCCACACTGTGGATGGTCCTGTGCAGGGAGATCTTACTATGACTTGCAATGACTTGCTATGACCTAGATAGATTGTGTCTGCATTTTTAACTAGTTTGCATCAGAGAGTCACCAGGAGCCTCCTTGAGGCAGGACGGTTTCTGGGGAAGAAGTGAAGTTTATATAATACAGCACCCAAATCTGGGCATGTGAGATCAGTTAGCACTTTCACTACTACTTACATTGCCAGGCCAAATGGAATCCCAGCTAGCCCGCCCTCAGCTTTATCTTAGCTTTCCATTTGTGCTTTGTTTTAGCATTAAAATGATTAACAGTGGGGAAACTTATCAGTAGATCAGAAGCCTATTCAAAAACTCAAGTGCGCCTCTTAATGTTTTAGTAGATAAAACTGAAGGCCCGAGCCTGCCTTCCTGACTGCAATCAGCACCTAGAGAAGGAGCAGTTGCCAGTTTTAAGATTCAGTGGTTCTCCTAGCAGGAGCCATGCTCCAGCTTCAACCCTCCTCCCCATAACTTGATGTGTGTATTTTGGGTGGTACGCTTACTTTTGCTGCTATTCTGATTGTTTTCTTTCAGGAGTGTGAGTAGTCCCTTTCTTGACACTGTTGTTGACTTTTCTCAGCAGGAACTCCCTGGTGTCTTTGTTCTCTTAATACGTCTATTGTGCGACAATCATTATCATATTTCATTTCTCCTTGGTTGTCACTGTTGGTGATGGGTCACAGGGAGTCAAAACCCAGGACCATTCTGAGCCTTCCTGAGAACGCTTTAAACAACAAAAAAAAAAGTCCCTGGAACTCTGCACTAGCTCAGTTCTAAAATACATTTGTTTGTTATTTGTTCTTCATTTCAAAAATTCTTTAAAAAACAGACAGCTTTTACACATTATGCGTCCATGTGTATTCTTTTTGGTAACATGCTAAGAGTGTCTACCAGCAGATGACGTTAAAAAAACAAAGCAAATAGACTTTGTTGTCTTCATATAAAGCGTGTTTTCTTCTCAGTGCTGTCCCGCTGATAGAATTGTGCAATAATTGGATTAGCTCAGCAGTTCTGAGTGTGTTGGAAGGATGCTGTTGGGGTGGACGTTAATAGGTGTGTTCTTCTAGAGCACATATCAGTTTGGGGAACCCTATCTATTATTTTCCTCTCATACAGAGACGCTCAGCATGTGCAGTATCATATCAAAAAAAACTGAGGGGTACCCCATTGAATGCTGTCAACAGATACTCCCTCATAGTCATTCTAGTCAGGATTTCCCACATCACAAAGCATTAATGAGTTTGTTTATGAATCACAGGGGATGTTCCACTATATTAGGATGTACTAACAATTCCAATATGCTCTCTAATACTAGTACGGATGAAGTGGCCTCACCTACTATATTCCTAAAATGTTAGGGGCATTTTCTGGATATTGGTTGATTAATGAATTCTGTAAGGGATGACTGGCGTGTACTGCAGAGGGAGAGTTTTAAGCCATGGTAGCTAAGAAAATCTCCAGAAAGGGGCAGAGGTGTGGTAGTGTGAATAGGGAACCCTACTCTTCTGCACACGCAGGACATTTTGGGTTGGTGGTATGATGCAGTAGGATTACGGGGACAAGCAGTTGTGTCTGTGTGGATGACGGTCAAGGAGCACAAAACAAGAAATGTTTGGTGCCTTGCTCAGCATGAGTCTTAGAGATCCTGTAGTGGTGGTCCAAAACATATGTTCCGTGCTTTCTAGATTCGGAAATTCACTAAGGTTACAGGTAGGTTCTGATGATGGCAGGAGAGATGCTTGTGGGCGGTAGAAGGGGATTGATTGCAAAGCGGGAGGACTGGCTCAGGGAGGGGGAGTTGAGTTGATGATAGAACACCATCGTCCTTGCACAGTGGAACTCTTGTGGCAGCTCCATGGAAGAATGCTGGGTAATGAGAAGGACTTTCCAGGAAGAGAGTTTCTCCCTAGAGTTTCAAAAATAGCAAGAAAGAACTCTCACCATTCAACAATAAAGAGGCAAATTACCCAATTTGAAAGTAGATAGGAATTTGCATAGCTATTCCTTTAAAGAGGGCTGTGAAAATTTGCTCAGTGCCATTAGGCAGCAAGGAAATGTAAATCAAAACCACAAGGAGACACCTCCCATCTATCAGAGTGACTGTGAGCCGAAGACACGGGGAGTAATTGGGCCTTCACGAAGAGTATTGGTGGAATGTGAACTGTGCAGGCAGTTTGGAAAACAGCTGGATGGCCCTTCAAAACGTAAAACATGGTCTACGAAAAGAAGCCCCCCCCCCAACTCCTAAGAATATTCCCAAAGGAAGTGCAAGCATGTCAAGATAAACTCTTAGGAGTGAATATTTATAGCAGCATTAGTCATAGAGCTCAAAGATGGTAAGAACCTTCCTCCATTAACCAGCAAACAAACAAGACAAAGTATGTCCCTACAATGGCAGACAGTCTTTCTGTGAAGAGGAATGAAGTTTGGATTCACACTACAACATTGCTGAGCCTTGAGCCTACTCTGTGAAGAAGAGCTGCCCCAGAATTCCTTCTGAACTGCCCAGAAGAGAAAGCCCAGGGTGTTCGAAATGAGTGTGAAACAGGAAGTGACTCTGGTGAGCTTGGGGTTTTTCTTTTGGGGGTGATGTAATGTTTTGGAATTAGATGGTGATGGTTACATAATTTTTGGTAACTATTGAGTTGCATACTTTAAAAGCGTAATTTTGTGGTGTATGAATTACAGCTCAATTTAAAGAATAGGAAAAAAATGTGTAGTGGCCTGAGAGTTTTAAAAGGGCCTTACACATCAGCTTCTGCTACTGGAAAACCATCTGGCTTACTTATTTCTCCATATCTGTGGGGCCTCTAAGGTCCTCTGTGAACTTTCAGTAAACTCTCCTCCCCCCTATTGAAAGGATTTTACTCCTTCACCCCTGGGTCCCTGGTGAATGCCTGTTGTCTTCCCATCCCCTCCTGTTTCTAGATTCCCCTTTTGAGACAAATTCCATACTTGGGCTCCCTGATCCTGAGCCAGCAGAGGTTCTAATGATCTGGCAGCTCATATGTAGCGTCTCCCTTCAGATTTGACTGTGGTAGACATTTATGTCATGTATGGGTTCCTGGAATTCCGTCAAGATCTCCCTCCTCGTTTTAAATCAAACTGTATTCAGACTTCCATGGGCTAAATCCTAGTGTGTGAGCATCAGTGTGTCTGAGCCAAGAGTTATGAAGCTCTAAGTATGTTTAACACCACTGGGGCTGAGGCAGTTGTCCTGTGGGCGGAGACACTCTTCCCTTTCCTGGCTTGGTGGAGGAGTGCTCAGCGGAACTCTGGAAGTGCCAGGGGATCATGTTTGAATGCTGACTCCCGCTCAGCCAACTGCTATGGCGCTTGAGATTCTGCAGTTCTGTCCATCCTGGAGTTCACACAGATGCTGTTTCCCCATGTGTCACACTTAAAGTGAAGCTGATCTTGTGCAGAGAAGGCAGCTTTGGGATGGGGTGGAACTGACTGTGAATCACAGCTCTGCCCTGTGTCTATGGGACCTTGGCAAGTTAATTACCACGTGGGCCGGTTTTCTTTCCACATCATGGTAAGACAGAACTCAAAAATGTGCTTAGCATAATGTCTCAGATTAGCAATGCTGTTTGCCTTTTCCTTTTTCCAAGGGCCAGGAATTCAATGGTGAAAGCTAAGACCAAACAAAACAAACTATATATATATATATATATATATATATATATATATATATATATATAATGTTTGAATGCTGACTCCCGCTCAGTCAACTGATATATATATGAAAGAACGAGTTGTGTGTGCATGGGTTGGTATTGGGATTGGTAAATGAGATTTAATCTCAGTCCTCAGGGAATAATTTTTTGTTTACATTACCATACTTTGGGTGAGGTTTCTGTGTCACTCTTAGCTGAGTCTGGGTCATTTTAAGTTATGGGGATCAGTCTCTAGTCGGCTTTTGTGGGTCGTCTTTTGCTGACCAGAAGGCCATCACTGACCGAGCTGTCAGTCAGTGCCACCGTTCCTTGATAAAGCGCAGATCCGCCCATCCTTGTCTTGCTGGCTTCTGCCTTTCTTACTGATATTAATCTCTAATTCAAGGGAGGCAAATGAAGGGAGCAGATGCACACAGGTGTGCAGCCCCAGAAGATGTTTCTACAGTTAAGATGGCAAATATTTGCTTCCTGGTGACCTTTGGAAAGCCTGGCTGCTTGGCTGCCTTCTCTGAGTCTGTTCACTGTGGGTGGTTAGGTGGAATTAGGTTAGTAGGGAACAACTGAAGAGAAATCCAGGACTAAAGCCGTCACCACAGTTGTAGCTGGCATCTGTACTGGGAGCTGTGTGGAGTCTCAGTGTCCTGTATGGTTAATTGACTAGAAATAATCTCTTCTGGCTGTCCACACGGGGTTTACCCAACAGTTACCATGTGAGTTGGTGATTATGGACTTTTGTTATGCTTCCGTCACCTTCACTGTGTGCAATAGAAGCGAATAGGAAATCATGTTTGTTTTTCAATTTATAGAGCTTGCTTGCTTTCTTTTGGGAAACAAGATAGAAGTATGGTCTTTAAGACAAACAAATCCAGTATATCTAAACAGTTTCCAGTTGTCACAGTCTGAGGGTCACTGCTTTTGTAAGGGTGACAAATGGATCCCATGAGACCCTGTCCCACACTCTGGTTTGGCTCTTGAAAGTGGGAAGTGTCTGATTTCTGGGGCACATGATGTGTGTGATCTAGTTATTTCCTGTAGCTTTCATTATCAATGTTTTGTCTGGCAGGGCACAAATCATTGAGGCTTTTTTGTTTTGGTTTTAGACTGTCTTGAAAGGTGTTGCCTCACATAACCTAAGGTGAAAGCTCATAGTTCCTGGTGATTGTGAAGTCAGTATTGTTCTTGATGAATTTAATCTACCCTATCATTAAATAGCAGCGAGAAAGCTGTCCTACTGTTGAGGGGTGTAAAGCTGGGTGTTCCTAAAGTCAGTCCTTTAAAATTAAATCTGTAGACAACTATAACAGTAATTACAAAACCAAGCAAACCTCTATTTTGATGCTAGGATGTTGTGCTTGTGGAAGGAGCTCAGTGCTAGGAATGAGCATCTTTATCCCCATTTTCTTCTGGTAAGTGCAAAACAATAGTCAGATCCCTTTATCATATTGCCAGTTACACAGTGGTTTATCTTGTATTTAATTTTGGTAAAAGATGAACCGAGAATTCTGAACTCAGATGCCTTTTTTGGGAACTGTCTTTGCTCTCTGGCCCCACAGAACTTAAATCCTTCAGAAGCAAGAATAGGGATCTTGACATGTAGTTTGTTTGCATCCCTGCAGATAGTATGCACATCTGGAAGCCAGCAAAGAAACAGTAGTGTGTGGAACTAGACAGCTGCTTCCTCTGGGATTCCTCGTCACTGTCTAGTCTATTAATGATTCTGCCAGTGTTGTTTTCTTATGTAACTCTTGCCTACAGATTATATACGCCACGGTTTTGAGTACTTTACAATTGATCCCCTTAAAACTCACAGCTAGCACTTAGAAGTTTATAGAAATATGTAGCACTTTTATATTCTATGCCTTTTGTTTTGCATTTATTTTAATAGACAAGTGGAATCATATGTGTCTTTTGCATACGACATGTTTTGATATGGGTGTACATTGTAGAATAACTAAGTCAAGCTCACAATGTGTTACTTCCTGTTTATTTGTGGCAGACAGTTGAAAGCTCTCACACAGTTTTCAAATACACAACACAGTGGTGTTGATGACTGTCATTTTGTTCAGTGAATCTCTTAAATTTATGTCTCCTAACTAAAATTTTGTATCCTTTGACCAACATTTTTCATGTCCATTATCCCTTTGTAACCACTATTCTATCCCATACTACTAGGAGTTTGAAAGTATGACTTCTGACCCCCTGGTTTTGTTTGTGAGATTAATCTATGCTGTGTGTATCACAGTAGCTTATTCATTTTCAATGGTAGATAATATTCCTGTGCATAGATATGCAGTAACTACATATGACAGATTTGAATGGTTTTCAACCCTAGTAAGAATACTGCTGATGTGAATGTTTGTGTTCATCTTTCTGGGTGACTATGGTTTGCATTGCCGGTTGAGTTTGTGTATATGATTGCTGAGTCCTAAAGAGTTATGCTAGCTAGTTCTATGCCAACTTGTTGCACAGTGCAGTTATCTGAAAGGAGGGAGCCTCAATTGAGAAAATGCCTCCATAAAATCCAGATGTAGGGCATTTTCTTAATTAGTGATTGATAGGGGAGGCCCCTTCCCATTGTGGGTTGTAACTGTTACTTGGCTGGTGGTCCTGGGTTCTATAAGAAAGCAGGCTGAGCTAGCCATGACAAGTAAGCCAATGAGTAGCACACCTTTATGAGCCTCTGCATCAGTTTCTGCCTCCAGGTTCCTGTCCTGTTGAGTTCCTGTCCTGACTTCCAACAATAATAAACTCCCATGTGGAAGTATAACACAAACAAACCCTTTCCTTCCCAGCTTGCTTTCGGTCATGGTGTTTCATCACAGTAATAGAAACTTTTACTAAGACAAGTTAGTACCAGGATAGTTGGGTACTGCTGTGACAGACTTGTGTTTGGAAAGATTGTGGAAGGACTTTAGCCCTTTGGGCTAAAGAACAATTTTAGATCAGTGAGCTGTTCTGTAGAAACTTGGAAGATAAGAATGTTGAAAGCAGTTCAGACAATGAAGGTCTCGGTTGTAAAGTGTAAACAGAGACTGCTTGTTCATTTCCCAGCTACGCAGATCCGAATAATCACACAGAAGCTATATTAATTATAACACTGTTTGTCCTGTTAGCTCAGGCTTCTTATTAACTAACTCTTACATCTTAAATTAACTCATTTCAATTAATCTGTGTATCACCACAAGGCTGTGATCTACTGGTAAGAAAACAGTGTGTTCTTCTTTTTAGGTAGCTATATGGTGTCTTATGACTCCACCTACTCTTTCTCTATCTCTGTTTGGATTTCCCACCTGGGTTTCCTCTGCTAAGCCATTGGCCAAAACAGCTTTATTTATTACCCAGTGAAAGCAACACAGAAGGACATCCCACGTAATCTCCCTCTTCTGTCTAAATAAAAAGGAAAGTTTTAACTTTAATATACTAAAATTACCTATAATAAAATAGTATCAAGCAAGAATTATAGTTACACTATTTAGTCCATTTACATTTGGCAAATTAAGGAAAATACTCTATCATTTATCCTATCTTTGTGAGTCTAAAGTTTTATATCTAATTTATCCTTTATCATAACTAAGGAAAACTATAACTGTAACTATCTGTCTTCAACTCTTCAAATACCACAGAAGGATATAATATTACCTAAGGAACAGGAAGTGCATTGTAAGCAACTTCCAAAGTTCTAGAATTGACAGAGACATTTTGCTGCCTGGCCAGTCACCCAGAGTTCTTCAGTAATGTTGGGGCATCCATCTTCAGCCTACAGGCCCATAGTATCTAGCAGACTTTTCCATGAAGCAGGAAATTTGAAGATCTGTTCTGCCTTGTGATGGCAAAGTTCATCAGTTGGTTTCTTCTGTGCCCTGCAGAATGTCTGGCAGTTTCCTCTGTGAAGCAGGAATCCTGGAGGACCATTCTATTATTTTTTTGGAAATTTTGGTAGTCTTGCTAAACTTTTCTGTGGTTCTGCATGTCCAGTTCATATAGCATACCATTAAGCTTTCCATGCAAGAGCAGTTTCTTGTCCACATGGATAGCCTTGTCACATTGAATGCACATTCCATAACGAATTTCTTCAGTGTCCATCAATGTCTCTGAAGCAATTGGTGCTGCCAGAAGCAGACATGTCTCACTGTCAGTAAAAGTCTAAGTTCTTAAAACATTTTAAATGCTATGTTCTGTAGGTCTTTGAAAGATTTGAAGAATACTCATTTGAAATATATCTCTGTTCATCTAGAAAACCTAACAAACATAACTACATTATAGATGACTATTAATCTGTATTTCTTACAGATTACAATTTTTAATTAGCTGTACACAGTACCTTAAACAAGAGCAGAAATAGTATACATAGTCTAACAAAATCAACCTCAAATATGTATTAAGATCCATACCAATGCAAAGAATTCATCTCTACATCATATCCTCCCCCTTTTTTGAAATTGACTGTGACCATTAACACTTTTAATTAATGAAAATAAACATTTATAAACAATCATTTTGGGAATTTTGGCGGAGTTTTCTCCAAATCGCTTCCTGTTATTTGTAGGACAAATTGTTTTAGGGTTCGTGGATCATTTGGGGAGTCTTGTTTCATCAAATCATATTAGCCTTGAAGAACTCCACAGGTTCTCATCTTCTGTGGAAACAAAAGCAGAACCCCTTTTCCAAAATAACATATTCTTAGAGTCAAATTTTGAAGTCAAGATACTTTTATGTTGGTTTAACTTAGCATCCCCCAGAAACAAATGTCTCACTGCAGTCAAAAAAATTCAAAGAAAGTACAATAATTTGCATAATCCAGACTCTCTGTGTACATGGCTTATTTCTTTTTTACGCTCTTTATTCTTTTAATTTACTACTGTGTGTGTTATTTCTTCTCTCTCTCCTAAGCCCATGTACATTTATCCAACACTATAACCCATTTAGAGGAATATATCTTTATTGCTTATCTGTAATCATTTTCTGACCTGAAGTGCCTTTTTTTTTAATGCTAATCAGGTGTGGCTTGGACCAACTCCACAGTCATGCCTGCTAGTTCCACCCCATCCAAAATGGTAGAGGTTTGTTTACTGCCTTTGTGAGTCGTGATCACTGCCCCAGCTCCAGGGAAGTAGCTGTCTGTGTTGCTATTAAGCAACTAGTAGCACACTGCTAGCAAATCCCATTTAAGTGCAGGACCTCCTGAAAGAACCAGAGTTCATGATGACAGCACAAACCTGGAAGCTGCTGTTTCTTAAAGAAGCCACACAATTTTTGCTGCTAATGCTGAGTCAGGAAGTCTGCTCTTTTTTTTTTTTTTTTTGATTTTTCGAGACAGGGTTTCACCGTAGCTTTTGGTTCCTGTCCTGGAACTAGCGCTTGTAGACCAGGCTGGCCTCGAACTCACAGAGATCCGCCTGCCTCTGTCTCCTGAGTGCTGGGATTAAAGGCACGCGCCACCACCGCCTGGCAGGAAGTCTTCTCTTAAAGGAAACATGCTTGCCTCTAGCAAACAGAGCCCACCTGAAAAAATGCTGCAACCAAGAAGCCGTGTTGAACTCTGTTCTTTTATGTTTAGAATTCCTTCCCAAGCTTTCTCAAGCTTTATGGAGATGTAGTTGCCCCACTTTCCTAGACCCGAATAATCACAGAGAAGCTATATTAATTATAGCACTGTTTGTCCTGTTAGCTCAGGCTTCTTATTAACTAACTCTTACATCTTAAATTAACCCATTTTATTAATCTGTGTATCACCACGAGGCTGTGGCCTACCGGTAAGGGTTCAGTGTGTCCTTCTCCTTTGGCAGCTATGTGACGTCTCATTGACTCTGCCTACTCTCTCTATATATCTCTGTTTGAATTTCCTGCCTGGCTTTATTCTGCTAAGCCATTGGCCAAAACAGCTTTATTAATTATCTTATAAAAGCAACACGTATACAGAAGTATACAGAAGGCCATCCCACATCAGTAAAGTTTCAAAGGGAAGACAGCAAAGAACCTACTGGACCTTTTGTGTGAAGAATCTGTTGTGTCTGGTGAGCTAGACCTGAAAAGTTGGCTGTGATTTACACGAGTTAAAAGCATTAACTGCTAAAGAAAAACTTGTGCTTTGCTGGGACAATGGATACTAGTCAGTGGGGGCTAAAGACTCCGTGATGATTAAGAGGAGGCCAGCGTCACTGAGGTGAAGTCTCCTGGGAAGTGTTTCCTCAGGGTTAGCATGCATAAGCTGTGCTCCAGAAGTGGCCAAGATCGTACCTCATTCTGGCAACCAAACTTGGTAGTATGAGAGTCACCCATGGGGTATGGGTTTTGAAGGTGTCAGGAGGTCATGGAAAGCAACTAAGGCTTGTCATGTGACAGGGCAGGAGCTTCTGAAGAGAGGCCTGGAGAGGCTATTGGGGAAAGTGAATCCCAGTTACAGCAGAGACTCCAGCATTCAGTACCATGGCATGATGACGAAGAACAGCGGCAGTGGTGGAGTGGAGCCAGTTGGAGTCTAGAAGACAAGCTGTGTGTGCTGCAGAGGGCAGAAGTGACAAGCAGTTTCGAGGATCCCAGAAGTTCCTGAGTGGGTCCCAGATAATTAGACATTGAATTATTTATACTTTTGGAATTTGGTTTTGCTTTGTCCATATTATGATTGTACCCTGATTCATCCCTCTGGAAGTAAGACAATATTTGATTTCTTTTGTTTTTATAGGAGCTCAGAGTTGAGACGTTGAGTTTCAAAAGCCTTTGGATTTAACTGCTCCCCCGCTCTCTGAATGGGATGTCTCAAGACAGGGTTTCTCTGTTTAGCCCTGGCTGCCTGGACCTCACACTGTAGACCAGGCTAGCCTCAAACTCACACTCTACCTTCCCTGCAAATGCTTTGCCACTACTACCTGGCTTACTCTTTGGGATTTAGAAGAGTCTGGTGATTTTAAGAAGACTGATTTTTTAAGTGTTTGAATTTAAGACTGTGGGGCTTTTAAAATTTGGACCATTTATATTAATGTGTAATCTTAAGGAAAAACAAGAAAGGGTTATAGCTTAACAGCTATGTTAATTTTACAAGGGATCAATTGTGATGTCTAGTTTTATGTCACATTGACCCCAGCTGGAGTGATCTGAAATGAGGAAACCTCAATTGACAAAATACCTCCATAAGATCTGTTTGAGACCTTAAAAAATTTTTTTTTTTGTGAGATTGATGAGGTGGTGGTCAGGGTTTCCTTGGGAAAAGCAGGCTGAGCAAGCCAGTATGCAGTCCTGCCTCCAGGTTTTTGCCCTGACTTCTTTCAGTGATGAACTACAGTGTGGAAGTGTAAGCCAAATAAGCCCTTTTCTCCCCAACTTGCTTTTGATCCTGGTGTTTGGTCATGGCAATAGAAACTCTAATAAAGAAAGACATGAACAATTTTCTATTGTACTCATTTATGCTTTTATTAGATTTGAGTCTGAATTCCATAATCTTACCAGCATTTAGCTTGGTAAGTCATTTTGGTTTTAGTCATTCTGATGTGTGTATAGGGCTTTATCATTACGGCATTAAATTATATTTTTCGTGTTACTGTTTGAAGCTTGACATATTTTTATGTGCGTATTAACAGTTGGATCTATTCTGTGAAGTACCTGTTAAAGCTTCTTGCTTACTTTTCAGTTTGCCCACCTGGAAAATTACTGAGAACAGCCTCAGCATGAAGGTTCAGTGCCTAGTTATGTCTCTTTATATTCTGGGAGACGAGGGCAGGGAGGGGTGTGTAGAATCCTAAAACCCCTTTGTATGGAAAAATCTCCCAAAGAGGTAGAGCTAACCTAGACAGTTATAAAGTTATGAGAGATTTAATCTATGTATGAGCTTTCATTTTATAAGATTACTTTTGGAAGATGGGATAATATTGCTAAAGAATACTTTGTGTGTTCTTTTGAATAGTTTTCCTTGGTTTTAAAATGCTCTTGGAACATGAATGTGATTTAGGGAAATAGCAATAGACTTCACTCTAGATTAGCTCCATGGTACATTGGTATAACACACAACACCGCGTTCAATCTCTAGCACTGTGGAAACCAACAAAATACCACCTCTTGTGAATGTGGATGATCCTTCATCAGTGGCTAAAGAAGGGCACTGTTCATGTAACAGAATTTTTGTTTTTGTTTTTTCTTTTTTGAGCACAAGGTATCTTAACAGAGTAGAAGAGTGTTCCACTTCACTACTTCTGTAGTTGAAATAGCAACCAGAGGAGATTACACCTAGAGAAGGTCTAGGGATAGAGAACGTGATTCAGGAGTTGAGCCTAGCTGTGCTCCCCTTCCCTTTCCCCATCCTGCTTGCATTAGTCAGCTTTTGACTGCCGTGACAAAATGCCTGAGATCAGCAATTTAAAAGGAGACAAGCTTGAGTTTCCCTCTTCATGGCCATCTATGGTCACATGGCCTCTTTGTTCTGGGCCTGTTGCATGACATGGCAGAATATCATGGCGGAGAGGAAGCCAGGAAGAAAAAGAGGATAAAATTTCAAGGTTCTCGTATCCCCTTCAAAGGCCTGCTCTTAGTGACCTAAGTCCTTCAAATGGTCTCTCTTCCTGAAGTCCACACTACTTTAGTTAGCATGAAGTGAACTTTTGGGGAACTCTTAAAAGTGTTTTTTTTTTCCTTTGTTATTGATGTTGTTCCTTTGTTTTAAAAGAAAGAGTCCTGAGGTGTATCCCAGGAGAAGTTTAACCCCACTGTCCCCCACCTCCACCTCAGCTTCCCAAGTCTTGAGATCACTGCTATGTGTCACCATGTTTGGCCCATTGAGCGACATTTAAAATCTAGACCATAATATTGCTCCTCCTATGACAAATGAGAAAGGAGATACCTTTTAGCCAGAGAGTCACAGTGAAATCTGTCCTTGTCCTTTCCTGTATCGTCTCAGGAACAGGCTGAGGTTGAGCGGTGAGAAGCATCCTCCTGACACTCTGGCTTTAGGACAGAGTGACTATGGCCATGAAGGATTCTCAGGCCCTGTTGTTTGTATATGTTCTTCAAGGCTTTTCCATGTCCTGTCAGAACTGATTGGCTTGGCTGGAAACTTGGCTGTATCTGTTCAAAACTGGCCAATGTTAATCAGAAAAAACTTCTGCCAGGCTCATAAAAAATGTCACAGTTGGAAACCACCTTCTGTGTAGACAATAGTATTTTTCTACCTAGATATAAAATCTGACCATAGAGGAAGAGTATTGCTGAATTCTTTAATATTTCTTCATTACTGATCTTGAAAGCATGTCATCCATTTCTCTTCCCTGAGATTGCACGAGTTAATGTTTTTGGTGTAGAGTAAGGACTTACAGAATTTAATACTATGTTCTGGGATAATTTCTTTCTCATAGACAGCCAGCTGCCTTGACATAGGAAGGGACTGAAAAAAAGAGATACCCTTAACTATCCTTGGCTGGCTTTCACCTTTCCTGGACTCCTGAGACCAAGGCCTAGTTGGAGTACTTCTCCTAGGGCAAGAGAAACCATCTGTTTTCTTGACTGCTCAGTGGGAACTCAGAATCTTGCAGAGTTCTCTGTAGACTTCTCACAAGTGAGGCAGAAGCCATGCTGTCCCTTTCTTTTGCCACACCTTTAATCTAAATTGCCTTGATTTTAAGAAATGATTTGTACATATTTATAAAAACTTCTCTGGTAAGGGATTAAGATATTCTCTCTCTCTCTCTCTCTCTCTCTCTCTCTCTCTCTCTCTCTCTCTCTCTCCCTCTCTCTCCCCCCCCTCTCCCTCCCTCCCTCCCTTCTTCTCTTCCTCCTCCTCCCCTCCTCCTCTTCTTCTATTCCATCTCCTCCCTCCTTCTTCTTCCTCTCCTCCTCTTCCCCCTCCATTTCCTCTTCTTCCTTCTCCTCCTCTTCCTTGCATATGTCTTTCTTTCTTTCTTTCTTTCTTTCTTTCTTTCTTTCTTTCTTACTCTCTCTCTCTCTTTCTTTCTGACAGGGTTTCTCTTTGTAACTCTGGCTGTCCTGAAGCTTGCTCTGTAGACAAGAATGGCCTCTTACTCTGATATTCTTCTGCCTCTGGCTGTACTTGGAGACCAAACTCAAAGGCCTTTAGGTATAGAGAGATGTGCCTTTGCTGGGGTTAAAGGCATGCACCCACCACTGATGTGGGATTCCCCTCTGTATGCTGTGAATATCATTGGTTAATAAAGGAACTGGATTTGGGCCTATAGCAGAGCTATAGGGGAACAGAGCTAGTGGGGAAAACTAAATTGAATGCTGGGAAAAAGGAGGCAGAGTCAGAGAGAAGTCATGTAGCCCTGCTGGAGACAGATGCTGGAACCTTGCTGGTAGGCCATGAACCTCGTGGTAAAATAATGCAGATAGGTTAATTCTAGATGTAACAGCTAGCTAGCAATACACCTAAGTAATTGACCAAGCAGTGTTTTAAATAATATAGTTTCTGTGTATGCTATTTTGGGGCTAAGCAGCCGGAATCAACAAGCAGCCTCTCTCCCCCCAACACACCACTACCTGTGTAAGAGATTTGTTTTTATACCACATTTAATTCCATAGAGGATTCCAGAGCAGGTGCAAAGAGGTGGGTGTTGCTAACACTTAACTGGTCTCATCCTCAATGGCTGTGAATAGCTGGCACGGGTATCCATCTAAAGCACTTCCTTTATGATTACATTAACTTTTATGTAGATGTGTACATGGCAGAACTGGAGTGGCTGGCAGATGCATCAACTTTATACTCACCTCCTGCCAGAAGAAAAATGAGAAAATAATGCTCGGTATTTTGAATGTTACAGTGAACAGAGGAAGCAGAAGATACACATTGTGATAGGCATAGTAAGGGCCTCCTGCATCCTTCTTCTCTGGGAAAGATTTAGGTCAGGTCCCAGTGATGGTGTTGGGTCAGTATGGTAAATGCTGTTTCCCTGTAGATTGGCTGTGTTACCTTATAGCTGCAGTTGTCTGCAGTTCTCCAGCAGGTGTTTAAGCTCTTGGTTTGGGAATAAGGACCTCACCCCAGTCACTGCGATATTAATTATATTACATACTTAGAGTTGTAGACAACCAGGTTTAAAGGACATTTTATGGATTCCTTGAATTCTGTTATTTATAATGTTTGATTTATAAACTTAGAAAGCAACACAGAAAGAGCTTGTCCTTTCATTCATTGTTTATGTAGCCTTTAATGTAACTCCTGAACTCCTTGAGCACTGTAACATGCAGTCGTAGTAGTGAGCAACTGTAGAGTGTCATCAGAACCTGCAGCTGTGACCCAGAAGTGCCTCTCAGTAGAGACATCAGACACGTATCGGTAGGAACTATATTTCTAAAAGAAACTCCTACATTTTAAATCAGCTTAGCTTAGGTGAGGCATGGGAAAATGAATTCTAGTAGGTATTGAGAAAAAACCTATTTTTCAAGAAGTCTATCATTGACATTTGAACAAGGGGAAAAGACAGTGGGTTTCATTTAAGGTCAGAGAAATATCTGTGGAAAGATATACCCGTGTGCTTCCTGGGGAGGAGTGGTCATTATAGTAGTTAAGTGTTGTTGGAGAAAAGTCTTGGAGCCCAACCCCAAGGCATGTAGGCGTAGAGAGATGTGCTGCAGATCTCAGGAAACATCCTGAGTCGTTCTGAGCCTTTACTGTTTGAGCGCTGTTTTTTCTGTTCATACCAAATTCAGCTTTCTTTAATCTGTAAGAGCAATGTAGTGATAGCAGTGCCCTTAGGCGCCTGCCAGGGATACCAATGAAAATTTGTGGAACCCGAAAGGTTTGACATGAATTAAAGGTGATCTTTAATTATATTTCTTCCTATCGTGCAGTCCTCCCTACCACTAGTGGGCACTGTTGCTAAATGGGCATAGCCCCCAGGATGACAGTTGACTCTTGGCAAATAAGGTCTATTTCTTGGATAAGTGCTCACATTTAGGTAAAGTCCTACCTTCCTTCCTTGGTCCAAATTCATCAAATATTATCTTTTATATTTGTAAATATACAGTCCTTGTTACTTATCCCTTTGTAAGTGAATTAGTGGATGACTTTTGATTCATGTGACTCTGAAGACTGAAAAGGAGTGAAAGGTTCAGTCTGTTTTATTTTTTATTAAGAGTACGTTAGACTTCAGGGTCTGGCTTCCTCAGGCAAGTTTCAGCCTCAGGGTTGGCAGTGTGTCAAGGTCCTTGATTCTTCATAGGATGAAGAGGCTCACACCAGCCTTTCTAGAAATGGGGGAAAAGACAGTCCGAGAACTGTAGCAGACTCTGGAGCTGCCCTCTCAGGGATCAAGAGTGACCCTGTGATGTGTCTCTCTGCTGTTAGAATGCTATCCTAAGTATGCCACAGCCTTGCTACTCTTTCTAGTTAACCTGAGATGAGGAAATCCTTGTTCTGCGCTTTAAGACACACAAGACTAAATATCATACTGCTTGAGAGCTGCGTGCAAGAATCTTAAGAAAAAATATATCACTCATTAAGGTAACTGAAGCAAATTTATTGGCCACTATTCTTTACTCTTATTTAAAATGTGTTGATTTTTTAAAAAAAAGGAAAAGAGAAATTGTTTCTCTCTACAAAAGATCTATTTTGTGAATATTACAAATTCACTGCTTTTAGCAGAAAAATTCCTCATGTATCTAATTAGATGTTTTAGTCTTCTCTTCTCCCCACCATTTTGTCTTTCTATGTAGTTCTATTTTTTCCAGTGAAGAAAATAGCAGCTGTATAGTTCAACCAGGACTCCACCTGAACCTAGGCAGGACCTGTGACTTTGTATAATTTAAAAATTTTCAAAGGTTCTATTTTATAGTCTGGTTTTCAGTCACCATCATTTTCTTAGACACTGTTACTTTGATTTTTAGTAACCAAATTAATTGTTTATGTATAAATAGGAAACCAAGCAATGATTTTGTCTTATTGTGAAATGAGTATGAAGATTTATAGCCTGATGGGTGTGGTGCTCCCTGCACTTGGGAGACAGAGACAGGTTGAACTCTGGGAGTGTGGTCTACATAGCAAGTTCCAGGCCAGTCAAAGTTACATGAGGCTCTGTATTAAAGCAAAACCACAAGGATTTATGGCTCTATACATATTTTTTGTTGAATTTGGCAATATTAAAAGTGTATCTGAATAAATAATTTGTAGTGTAAAATATTTTATGACTGTAAAGCATCAGTTATTTTGGTCTTTATGAGTTCTGTCCTTGGGACTTTTCAGTGTGTCTATCATACTGGGTGCTGTGAATTCTCACAACAGTTGAGAACAGTTTTAGCTCTTCCTTGGGTAGAAGTGAAACATTGATTGTGTATACCAAGGAGACACTTTTCCTGAGTCATGCAGTTGGACCACTGCTCTTCCAGAAAGCATGAGTGTTCTAGAGGTTCTAAGTGCCCCAGAGGAGGCAGGGGGGGGCGATGACTGTCAGTCCTTATTAAGCCCTGCTATGCTGGTGGCTACTGAAGCTATAGGAAATGTGATCTCTGATTGACATCTTTCTCTTCAGAAACTCTGCTCCCTGGCTCTGCTCGTCACATTTTGTTTTCTGCGCTGTCTGCCAGGATGAAGAGCTCTTGAATGAATAGCGTCTTATCCTTAAGGTCATCGGGTTGGTCTCCTAGCAAGGCAAGAGATGTGTTTTCAGAGTTCACAGGGCCTGTGGTAAGAAGAGAAGGAGAGAGGAGAATTGTAAATTGTGTTGGGAAGGAGTAGTCATACTTTTCCTGTGCACCCCCCTTGCCTGCTCGAGTACCTTAGGCCTTGCCTTTCTCATCCTATCAGGGAGGGTGTTGTTCTGATGGCTGAGATCAGGCAGGTGTGGAGGTGTGTACCGAGATGGATTTTTCTTCCTTGCTTCTTTAGCCTAGTGGCCTGTCATTTTTTCATCATGGTCGTTCCATTGGCACTTAGTACCCATCAAAAGTCCTTGAAATAATCTACATCATTCATCTTTTGTCTATCGTGAGATTTAGTTAAGGGTTCGCAACTTCTTTCAAATCATTTGTGAAAATCAAATTTCCACTCAAGAGAGAGGTGGCATGTATTACTACTGTGCCATGCAGCTCCTCCTTATGTGTTGTTGTCTGTTTGTATGTCCAGACTGAAAACTTGGATAATGAGACAGTAACTTGTAGTTTTCTTGTCTTCAGCGCACCGGTCACACCTTGAGTCCCGAGAAGGGGTCTGGTGGGTTAGTGGGTGCAGTATGCTGAAGGCACAGAGAGAACTCATTTTTAGCATGGACAAGAGAGTTGTTTTTGCCTCGTGTTTCCTAAAAGAAAGATGTGTGTTATGGAGAATGAGCATGAGACATGCCGTTCTTGTTAGAGTAGAAACTAAATGGCTGACAAGAGGTAATATCATCGTTACTTGGGATCTTTGTTGAAATGGCAAATTTCGTCTGTGTCAAATGAGATGATCACTTTGTGAGACATGTTTTAATTAATGTGAGGATTAACTGAGATTTTCTAGGTAATAAGCCTCCTGCCTGGTCTGCAATGAGGTCTCTTCGGGGTAAGTCGTAGATTGCTATTAACACTATTGGTCTCTAGTGTGTGATAGGATCAGATGGCTACTGCTACAAAGACCCAAGACAACATTCTCCCTATTTCAGAAATAAGAATTATTAAATTCTTGGGTAATCACAAAATAGGTGCCCAGGTGCTAGGATTTATCACAAATGAGGTCACATATCTTCTTCCCCCTTCCTCTGAATGCAGCTCAGTGTTGTTATGGGGAAGGCAAGTACCTGCTGGTTTCCTGGGCAAACTCTACTTTTGTTGTCACCTGGCTCTAAAAGAAATTTTTCACATGGGCTAATATGAGAGGACCTCTCTGGTTGTTTCAGAGAACATAGGCTATGCCTTCATCTCATTATTTGGTACCCTGCAAATATAGATCTCCCTTGCAGTCGCTCAGGGAATAAGTATTGAGCGGTCATAGGTGGAACATTGTATGGAGTATGGCAGCTACTGATGAGACACAGCCTTTGCTTTTCCTTGAATTGCAGAAGAGCAGAGTCACAGGAGAACATGGAAGACACCTCAAAGGCTGCCTATGGAGTCCTGTGTTTAAAAGAATAACCATAGCCTGGAATCTTATCAAGAATTCAGGGGCTAATTGCCGAAGAGAACATGATTGGGGTGCAGCAGTATATGTGCTGTGGTTGAAAAGTAAACCTAGAAATAGGGTGCAGAGAAGCCAGCATCTGCAGGCTCACCCTCCAGCAATAACACTTGTCTCTAAGTCTGGGAATGGGGGGGCTAGATTTGTGTTTTAGGAAGTTTGACTTCATCACATGGGACTCCCAGAGGAAGTCATTGCAGCTTTCAGGGAACTGTCTCTTGAGATGTTTTACATTGGGTTCAGTTTTGGGGTTTCAAAAAACTTTCTCTTCCCTTAATTTCTTTTGTAGTGTCCCTAAGGGGTATGTAGGCAATAAATGAGGATGGAGTTTCTGAATATCTTGAAACTTGATGCAATAGGTCTTATACTCAACAATCTTAGAACATGATGTCGAAACATTTAATAAGATGCTAAGAATGCTTAAAGGTATTCTCCAGTCTGCCTACCTTTTATATTCATGCTAAATCCCTTAAATTTGACACTTGTGGTGATACTTGGTTTGTAATCTAACAGTTAAAGCTTGCCTGAAGATCAGAGTGTGGAGCTAGCCATAAGTTAGCCATAGAGACTAGGCAGTGGTGGCACACACCTTTAATCACAGCACTTGGGAGGCAGAGGCAGGTGGATCTCTGTGAGTTCAAGGCCACCTTGGACTACTTGAGCTTAATTCTGTCTAAAGAAAAACAGAGCCAGGTGGTGGTGGCTCAAGCCTTTAATCCCAGCACTAGGCAGATGGAGACAGGAAGTGATATGGCTGGGCAGAGAGAGACTATAAGGTGGGAGGAGACAGGAGCTCAGGATTCAGTCTGAGGATTCTTGGAGACAGGATCTTGCCCCTTGGGTCTGGGATTCGGTAGAGGTAAGAACTAGTGGCTGGCTGCTGTGCTTCTCAGATCTTTCAGCATTTACCCTGATATCTGACTCTGTTTTTTATTATTAATAAGACCAATTAGAATTCATGCTACACAACATGCTACACATTGTTAACTTTGATATGGCTTTGATAGACGCCAGAAGCACAGTAGGCACCACTGGAGACTTACCAGCCTGTCTTTCAGTCAGCACCATCTCAGGGCTAGGAAAGGAGAAATGTTCTTTTCATTTTCATTTCACACGCACCTGTTGCACGACTTCTGTGTTCAGAACACTGCTCAAGGAACTGTGGAGAGTCCAAAATGGAAATAACCAAACTTATATAAAAAGAATCCTGCCATGAATCAAGCCTGTCTTAATTCAGCTCTCATGTTATAAGTTCCTTAGCTTTTACAACAGAATTTTTACTTTTATTTTTTTAGTGGATGTTGGGTGTTAAAATGAAAGGATCCTTGCTCGGATGATGAGGGAGACTGAGCTTACACATTTGCCTTGCATTATTTTGTTCAGTAATGAGGTGTAAATTAGTACCTTTCCAAATGGTATTTCTGAAAAGACAAAACAAAGCAGCCATTAGAGGATCCTGTTTGTTTATGACAGAAGACATTTCTGCTTGATTAGAGGCCCAACAATGATGCTTCATAAATAACAATTGGTTGGGGTTCATAAACAGTCAGATGTGAGGTTTTTGTTTGTTTGTTTTTTTTTTCTTTGTTAACCTATACCCTACTGAGTTAGCAGTGAGGTTGGTAATGTAACAGCTTTCTTTCTACCACAACTAGCAGAATGCTTACTACAGAATTATTTCTAGGAGCTAAAGAAAAGTCAAGTTCTTTCATTTATTGTACTTAAAAATTATTTATTTGTTTTCATTTTATGTGAGTTGATGTTCACCTGCATGTGTGCCTGAGGGTGCGGGTACCCTGGAACTGGAGTTAAACTGGAATTACAAATAATTGCGAGTGTCCATGTGGGTGCTGAGAATTGAACCTGGGTCCCTGTGCAAGAGCAGACACTGCTCTTAATTGCTGAACCATCTCTCCAGCACTGAAAAGTCAAATGCTAATTTTGTCTATTTTAGAATCTATGTTTATAAAGGGATTTGCTGAACTGATTCATTTATTTTCACCTGTTTATGAAAAAAGTTTTCGGGCACAGAGGGAACTCTATAGGAACAGGGGAACTGGACTTCCTAATGTATCTAGAGTAGAAAAGAGACCCTGAAAGTTGGCTGTTCTTCAAATTACTAACTGACGTTGGGTAATCTTTGAGAGCTCTAGTTTCTTATTTGTGAAGGGAGTTTTTCTGATTATGTTTTCCACAGATTCTGAGACATGTATTTTTGTTATGTTATATCGTACATGTCTAGAAACAACAGTTCCTTGTATAGCATAGTTCAACTGTGATGGCCGTTCCTTTAACACAGTCTTGCATCATGAATCATGTAGTCAGTGACTCTTTAGCTTTGTCAAAATATGATAGTATTTGCCCAATCTCCCATGCTCTTATATGAATTAAATAAGAGACAGCCTCTGGTTGTATTGATAGAGCAGGGAAGGCACATTTGGACATGCCTTGATGAACTTTTTCTCTTTTGTGTTTGTTATGGATTCATTTTATTTTTGTGCATCTTAAAAAATAAATGGAAAGGAAAAAATTGAAAATATATGAATGCAAATACAAAGTAACTTTCTTGAGTATTTGAAATAGCAAATGAATTTCAATGGAATCTTAGAGTTGGTTTCATGAAAGTTATTTTTTTCTTCTCATATACTACTTGAGACATATTGGTCCTAATCGAAGGGATAGAGAACTCTGTGAAATATTGATGTATTTAAAGCAAAATAATCCCCATTAGATATTATATCTAGTAGAATATAATTTTTCCAAGTTGAAATATTAGTTTTTAACTATAAAAGAATCTTTTCATGGTCCTGAATTATTGTTATTAATTTCTAATGTTTTTATTAAGGTCTCAAAATGTTTTGGGGAAGCTTGCCAAACCTAAACTAGCATTTAGCTTAGGATTGAATGATAATTCCCTAGTTAAGATCACTTTTCCAGAGATAATTTAATTCCAAAGTAACAAGTTGTCCCCTCATATTTCTCTTTCATCTTATAGTAAGAACTCTGAGGAAGCCACTTTTAGGTAGGCGATTAGGTGGGGTAGTCAGAAGGTCATGGATTTTATTTTGGATAAATTAAATTTGTGATGAGTTTGAGGCATCCAAGTAAAGATGTTGAGTAGGCGTTGAGTTTGTGAGTCAGAAACAAAAATGTGGCATTTTGGTGTAGAGATGGTAGATGAAGTCTCAGTATTGGATGAGGTCACCTAGGAAACTAGCAACATTAAGGGGAGGTTGATGAGCCACCTTCAGCCAGCAAACCTGTTTAATTTTGAGTGTACAATGTTTTAAAAATATTTGAATGAGTTGCTGCAGTGTGTGTTTATGGCTTTTTGGCTGCCCAGAATATATTTTCTGTGTTATTAGCAGCAGCAAATGTTCTTTTGAGACAATCTCCGTCCTCTGGTCTCAGGCATTGGGCATTAGACACAGTTCTGGCTCTGTTTCCAAATGAAGTAGGTGACCCAGGGTGATTACAGCGAGAGTGGTAAGATCTATAAGTAAGTGGAGCCAACATGCCTGTGTACTTGGTGCAAGCCCAAACTCCTGGCTACGGTATGAAAATTCACAAGGTTGAAATTCTGGCAATTACATTAATTAAAATTCTTACTAGAGCAGCTAAAAGAACTCCTGGTTCAAACTGGGTTACACCCAAAGGAGAATTTAGTGGCTTATTTAACTAAAAAGCCTAGAGCTGTGACTTATCACAGGGTTTATTTAGTGTAATCTGCCCCAGCTTCCTATCTGGGGTCCTCTTCTTAGTTGTCCCGTGCTAAAGTAAGCTGTCTATTCCACAGTGCCAAAGCATTTTCTGGGACCGCTAGTCCGTGTTCTGCCAGCTTTCGGCAAAACATAAATCTCTCTATAGATCCTCTATAGCCTCAACATTCTCTGTATTTGGGCTAACTTAGATTATAAGCCTAGTTTTGAACTGGACGTTGTAGGTAGGGACACTTGGGGTTGAATAAGAATGCCTTAGTGCAGCATTTGGTATGTCTATTATGGTTTTTTTTTTAATAAGGGAATAAAACTGATAAATTCACACACACACACACACACACACACACACACACACACACACACACACACGGGTATCAGTCAGTTCTTTGCAGTCTATTAAAAGATAATTTAGTAGAGTAGCTTACAGGCACTGATTCCAGTAGTCCAACCATGGCTGTCCCTCAGTGGAAAGGTAAAGAATTAGGTAGTTTTTTTAGTCCACTAGACTGGATGTCTCATTAGTACCAATCTGGTGCAACTAAAAGAGCTAAAAGAATCCCAGAGGATTCCTAGAGAGCCACTCATCCTCAGTCTCTATTGGAGTCGGAAGAGTTTCTGATATTAGGGAAGGAATGCTTCAGCTACAGATCCATAAACTTGGCAGTGAGAGTGGGAGCAAGCAGACAAGAAGTAAAAGCTTCCACCTTCCACATCCTTTAATGTGTGCTGCCACCAAAAGGTGTGGCCCAGGTTTCAGGTGGACCTTCTTCCCTCAAATGATCTAGTTAAGAAAACCCTTCAACATGTGTCCAGCTGCTTGGGTTTTGATTACAGATGTAGTCAAATTGGAAGCCGAGAGTAGCCACCTGGATGGGTGTGGTTGACAACTTAAATGGTTAGGAGAACAAAGGGGACGTTGATAATGAGCCAGAGGAGGTAAAATGGAGTTGTTGGTTTCAGATGAGAAGAGGGAGCAGAATCCAACAAACGGCAGAAGCTTAAGGTTGGTATCAATGCACCTTAGCCTAGTAACAGTGGTTCCTCAGAAAGATGGTTTTCTTTCTGGGTAGCAGTCTGAGAATAGGGTGGCAGTTTATGTGTCAAAGGATAGAGGTTTGATAGTGGTGGCATCATCCAGCACTGCTGAGAGCTTATTTACAGCTGCTACTCACATACACTGAGTGACATAGGCTGTGAGTGTCTTTCTCTAGTGCCCGGGTGCTCAGTTCTAGACCCCGAGCTGCAGTCAACTTCACCTGATGCCAGAGTTGGGTGGAAAGTGAGCAAAGTCAGTTTAGGACATTTGGTAATAGTGTCATGGGAAATGCGCTCTCAAGAGATGGCCTTTCGGAAGTAAGGTGGTAAGAATGGACATGAAATTAAATGTCTAATGAGGCAGAGATTGTGATCGCAGTGAGAGAGGGCTTGGATGGTGAAAGTCTGATGACGTCAAGACTAGGTAAGAAAGAAAGAATCTGACTAGCATTCACATGAAGTGATTGGGTGGCTGTTTACTAAGAATTTATTTTCCATTTCCTCTAAACCTCTTGAGTTTGTTGTCAGTGAAGAGACACATGGAAATGGTTTTGTGCCCACCTGTCTGTTTTTGGTGTGTATACTAGGAGCAATGTTTTCAAATGTGTCTTTAATCACCTTATGTTGCACTGCTAAAGGAACTATTGTTATCTCGTGCTCAGTAGAGGATTTGTTACTTGATTTTGCCTTATGTGGTCATGCTGCTTCAGACGGTGTCTGACCCTGGAGTCAGAACCTCCAAAAACAGGGCCGGTTTTAGCTGAATATCCTGCGGCTCTGACTGGGATACACGCGGAAGGGAGAGTAAGAAGGAAGCCATGTGGAGACATCTGTTGTCATGTGTGAAGTGCACCAGGCTTGCCGGGAACCGGAGCCAGGCAAGCCCCCCACTCGGGAATTTAACTGAGCTCAAATATTCCTCAGAATGTAAGCAACCCAGCCAGCACTGCTTACACATGAGAGGAGTCTGAAATAGTTAAAAAGGCAGAAAAAGAAAGAAAAAAAAAGAAAAAAAAAACCTTGGGCTTTATACTATAATTCTAAGTTTAATCGTTTCAAAACATCTAGAGTGTGATGAAAATCCTCAGCATGTTAAAAACTATCATCAGGAAAAGAGACAGAAGATCTTCCACATGGAGTCTTTTAACCACTATTCAACACTCATACTAAGTCTGAAAGGGTTAGTGAACAGCAGCAGTGGTGGTGGTGGTGGTGGCAGAGGCAGGGGCAGGGGCAGTTGTGGTGGTGGTGACGGACTAGGTGTTAGCACTCAGTACTCACGGTGTTTGCCGTACAGTGCAGTGTTCTGATGTTGTAGGAGAGCCTTGCAGCCTACAGTTCAGTTCGATCTGTGTTGTCTAATGCTCTTTTTATTCTTCCTTAAGGAACTTTCTTGTCTGCCACTGATTTTGCTTTTATTTTTTTCTTTTCTCCATCCTAGTACATATTTTTCTCCCCTCCGTGTCTCATTATCTCATCCCTTAAAAAGAAGTAATCAAACGAAACACAAACACATGAACACGAGAAAAACAGAACCCCAAACACATTTCTTGCATTTGTGTTTTGTGGGATTGCTGCTGTATTTTTAATAGTGTCATAGTTTATTCAGGTTCTGAGAAACTATACCTACCCGAACTAAGATACAAATCACTGCATTAAATAATTCGACTTAATAACCTTTAAAAAAAAGATTTTAAATGATTTTTAATTATGGTCACTTGTGTGTGTTTGTGTATTGGTATGTGAACATGAGTTCAGGTGCTTGCAGAGTCAGAGATACTGGATCTCTCTAGATTTAGAGTTATAGGCAGTACTAAACTGCCCGGTTTCCTGCCAGAGCAGTAGGTGTTCCTAACCACTGTGCCATCTCCCCACTCCAAAGACTTAATAATCCTGACAGCTTCTGCTTGCCCTGAGGTATTCAGCAGTCCTGATACCTGTATTCTGGGGCTTCAACCCTTTGGGGATTGCTTCCGTTTTCTCCAAGGAGAAGAAGGAGTTGATGAGCGTAGCCCTTCTGTCACTCTGTTTTTACTCATGTAATAGTGTCTCCTTTCTCCCCAGATGGCTCAGTTGCCTGCTTTGTTCTTTGCATTTTCCTGAAGAAACGTGTTTAGCCAGTTCTGGTCATAAGTAGCTGTTTATTCTTCTGTGTTTTCATGAACATCCTCACTAAGCATTTTACATCCTGAAAAATGGTCATGTGAGGAGTAAGGCCACATAGTAATGCTTCTTGGCTCTACCAGAACAGAAGGCAGCTGAGTTCAATAAAACCAGCCAACCCTCACTTTCTGAAGAGCTCTTCGAAAGTTAAGATCAAGATTGAGGAGACTGGGCATAGTGTCAAACACCTTTAATCCCAGCACTTTCAAGGAGGAGGTAGGCAGATCTCTGTGAGTTCAAGGCCATCTTGGAATGACGTAGTGAGTTCCAGGACAGTAAGAGGTTAACAGTGAGACCCTGTCCTGAAAAAACAAAACAAAACAATAAAAGAATAATGAGCATAAAACCCGGCACAGAGCTGTGTGTTAATTCTTATGGGGACGGGTTGTCTGATCAGGAAATGTAAATAATGGAAATTTAGAGTTTTTGTTTTTAGATTTATTACTTATTATTTATCTATTTATTCTTTTGTTTGTGTGTTTAAAGTAGGATCCTACCTTTAAGGCTAGAAACACCGCTGTCACAGGAAAGGCACTGGGGCCTAGGAAGTATGTGACTGCACCCAAACTAAGAGAAGTTGTTTACACTGGCAAATTATAACTAGGACTCAGGTTCTGGAATTTGGAACCAGGTTTTTCTACCACATCAAGGTAAATGGCTCTGCATTTACAGAAGTCATCCTTATGTAGAAGTGTGGAAAGATAAGAGGAAAGAGCTAGATGGTGTTATGTGTCAAGAATGTTGTAGTCCTGGGTGGTGATGCCAATGAACAGCCTCAAATCTGTGTTCTGGTGTCCTGGTCAATCTGTGTTCTGGTGTCCCATTACTCTCCGATGGTTGCCTTCTGTATCTGGTACTTTTTAGCAAACTCTGTGTCGGTATCTTGGAGAGTTTCTTCCAATGCCTGGAAGGAATCTTTTCTTCACTCTCTGTGAGATGCTCATAGATCAAGACACTTTTCAAAGAAATTGGTGGAAACATTAGGAAAGTTGGTTAAAGCAAAGCAGAGGAAACCCCTGTTATAGTCCTCAGATGCTGCCTGATAATTATTCTTAGCTTTTTGGTTAGTTGGAAAAGCTAGTGGTTAGTTTATACACTCCAAGTGATTTAGCCAAGGGTCACAAAGCTATTAGTTCATATACAGAGGAGGGCAATAAATGGCTATTAATAGACCTGAAGGTGCCCTAAAACTTGTAACATCTCAAACTCCGTATAACGCTGAGGCTATAATCAGTTAACCAGCCTTGAAGAATGTTCAGTTGAACTGCAACTTCTTCTTCTGAATATTCATCAACACAGAGATCAGCCAAAAATGTGTTTTCTGGTTATGCTAGGTTGGATGCTGTATATAATTGTATTGTTGCTATGGAACAGCCTGGCTTCCATCCTGCAGGTCTTTCCATAGGGAGATCTACAGTGATCTCTAACCACAAACATCTGGACAGAGGGAATTCAGGCTGGAAGCAGGAGCAGAAAGCAAAGGTGTGGAATTAGAACAAGCAGGTTGTTAGCTTAAAATCCATCCTTGATGGGTTCGATTCGTGTCGGAGAGCTCAGCCACCCAGTCCCTGTCCACCCCACTCCGCTGCCTGCTAAGATCCAAGGCCAGGGAATTATAACCAGTCCACAAAGTAGTCACCGCTCTAGAAGCTGCTTCTGTGAATGTTTGTTCATAGAGTCAGAGGCCAACTTCCTCGGACAGGCTGTTCTTTGATGTCCCAGGAGGAACTGCAAACAGGGAAGTAAGTCACAGGGAGGCACCTTTAGCCAATGAGCGTGCCTTGCTGGTTCCCGTAGAAGATCTAATCATTGAATACACAACATCCTTACCTGACTTGTCAGCTTTTCATTCCTGTTACCGTCCACTTCTTCTCAGGCCTCTACGACTTCCCCTTCTAATTTCCTGTCCTGAAACCTTTAACTCACCAAGCATAATCTTTTTAAATGTTTCCTAATTCCCTTTCTTCTAAATGGATAATGGGAATTTAATATAACTAGGAAAGAAATCCCCCAAACAAAGAACTTTGGAAGTTAGGTCCCAAATTCTTTGGCTATCCTAGAATGTCAGAAATGATGTGATTTTGTGATTCTGGGTTCCAAAAGTTAATAAAAAGCAGCCATTCATGGCTAGGAAAAGCAAAGTAAGCTCTAACACGGTCTTTATTGTTTCTTGAGAAAATGCTGGTTATTAGAGTGAAAGAAATCAAAATGTTGAGGTTTAAACAGCATTCACCGATAGAGCTTTATAAGCTTTTGCTCCTTAGATTAAGAAAAGAAAGAAGAAACAGGGGCTTCAGAGCATAGCAGAGCATAGTAGCAAGCGGGCCTTACTCAGGATGCATGACCAGGCATTTGCAATGCAAGCCCCGCTACAACAACAACCATATTACACCTCTTTATCTTTTACAGTGTGGCAGAGCAACTCAGGAAGGCCTTCAGTTTCCCAAGGTCACATGCAGCTACTAAGTGACAAATCAGCAATTTTAGCCTGGACAATCTGACCCAAAGCTCACACAGTGACAAAACCAAGCCGCCTTGTAATGAGTCATTTTGATGTTTTTCTTCATTGTGGGCAGCCTCTATAGTGTCTCTCAGTCAACAGGAAGATTGGCAGCTTCAGATTTTTTTCTTTTTTTGTTTGTTCATTTACTTTGCAGAATTAAAAAGGCGCTGTTTGGTCTAAATCAAGTTTAGTTGGAAGCACATGGCCAACATAACAGTTGTCTATCCTAAATTTCTAACATTTTTCTTTTTTCCTGTTTATCATGAATGAAGAATGTGCACGTTCCTAAGTAGGGCAATCGGAGAATGCATATGATTCAAAGATATTGAGTATATCTTTAAGAAGCCTTACCTAGAGGGATCATTTTCTCTCAAAAATAATAAGACCATTTTTCTATGAGCAGTGCATCTTCCCTAGGAGAATATAGTATTATCAGGTGTTCAATCTTGGCAAGAAACTAAACTCCTTCCTTCCTGAGCTGATGGAAGAAGAGGACTGGGCAAGGTGAGCAGAGAAAGCTTGTATATGGAGGCAGCCATGCAGGACCCAGAAGCACCCCTTTCTTTAGGCCCAGACCTGTCCCCACTGTTGGCCTGAGCTTTGTGTGCTGACACTGAGGCTCAGAAGAACCTGAGAAAAATCCTCAGGTCTAGATTCTCCAAATCTAGTGTTTCTTTGTAAATAGTTCTCCTTAGTTTTGTCAAGGATAAGATAATATCTATCATCTACTTTCCCCAAACAAAACAAGGGTACTTTTTCTTTTTTTTTTTTTTTAAAGATGGATCTGCAGGAAGGGTTAAAAAGATGTACCTTTAATCAAGTTTCCTAAGTTCCTCACATGACTTTATGTCCCCAGCTGGAAATGACTGCTGTATTTGAAGGTTCTGTTCAGGCTCTGATCCTGGCCTGCCCCTCAAACTGTGCTGTCGCCAAGGAGTACAATTGTCCCATGACCACCCTTTCTGAAGCAATGCCATTCAGGGTCCTCACTGTCTCTGCTTCAGTGAAAGATTGAGTTTATGGTCCCCATGACTCAGCTCAGGCTGGCCTTGAACTTGCTATGAAGCTGAGGCAGGCTTTGAGTGCATCCCCCAGCCTCCATCTCTCAAATGTAGGGTACCTTTTCTTTTATTATTTAGTTTTCAAGTTGACCAGGATAATTTGTTTCGGTTTTGTCTTTTTAAATATATTCTTTTATTTTGTTTTTGAATAAATTATCCTCTAGTCCAGACTAGTCTCAAACTTGGAATCCTCCTGTCTCAGCAATGTGTTACCATGTCTGTCTTCATAAGCACTTTAAATATTTCTTTTGTGTGTGTGGGGAATTTGAAGTTAGATGTTTATGAACTGTGTTTTATTTTTTCTCTGCATAAAATAGGATCACTGTTCTCTCAACAGTTTATTATTAACTAAAGTTGAGAAGCTTTAAGCACTGCCCACTCTGCTACACATAATATTTTTAAAAGCCACTAAATAAAATTAGACATTCATTTTCTTAAGAAGTTTGCCACTCAAAAGAGGAAAACAAATTTAGCCGGAGGGGCATGCACTGAAGCTTCCTGGGATGACAGAAAACAAAGTTCTCAGTAGTTGGTTTTTGTAGTCATGGCAGACGTCAACACGAGCAGAAGCTGTCTCATCGTCATGGCTGAGAGTCTCAGCCAAGGAAAAGCCTGCATGGCCATGGAGTTGAGTGATGGATTTCCTACTCATTTTTTGAAGCCAGGCTCCAACAGACTGTTCAACTATGGTTCTTGTAACTACTTTATTTTAAATTCTGCATTTAATTGAAGAAAACTCTGGAGGAAACCATCCTGAGTCTATCAGTCAAAAAACAAACAAACTAACAAAACAGTGATATAATCATTGGCCTCTCATTTTCCCAGCACCTCGTGTCTCTAAAATGTGGATAGTAAAATCCGATAGGTTTTATAGCAGCTGGGGCCTCAGGAATCTTTATCTTATTCTGTCGCACTGAATTAAGTAGCCTGTCATTTCATTGCCCTTCCCACTACCAGTAGCTTATCTTGGCTACATTAATTTCTGTTTTTCAGGGTCATGGGGCAGTTTCCACAGTCAGAGCAGAAAGTCTGCTTTCAGAACAGCTGCCAGGGCCTTGAGAGGCTGTGCACATTGAAGAGAAGTTCCGTCTTATGTAATGTCCCTAGTACTTTTCCACGTCAATTTAAATGAGAAATGTATACAAACATATACATCCTTAAATTTCCTACTAAATTCGTTGAACAGACCCATCTCCACACAGAGAACATGTGGTGTGTGTTGATTGGTGCCTTGAAGTTACAGCTGGGGGAATTCCAGGAATTTGGAGTGCTGGTGTCACCAGGAATATGGCCCCGCCTTTCTACAGTTCCTTAGCCTGTTGAGAAAGTTCTGCTTTTTCAGTAGAGCCTGGAAGTTCTGGAAGGAAAGGAATTTTGTGTGTGGTGTGTTTTTCCGTGAACTTCACTCCTAGCTATAAAGTCATACTAAAGGTAGTTACATGCCTTATTAAAAAAGTTATAAATACACGTGGACTTTTTTATTTTAGTATTAAGTATATAGTAATAGCCCTTAGTAATTTGAATTAAGATTTAAAATTTGTATTTCTTTTAATAACAGAGAATATAAATGTCTGGCAATTAGAAATTGGAAAAAATTTTAATTGCTGAATAGTTTTTCTATTTTTTAAGACACAGTTTTGGAGTAGTCCAGAAGCCTGTTTCTTTTCTTTTTCTTTTTTCACTTCTCAGGACAGGGTTTCTCTGTGTAACCTTGACTATCCTGGAACTAATTCTGTAGACCAGGCTGGCCTCAAACTCACGGAGACCTGCCTGCCTCTCAAGTGCTGGAATTAAGGGTGTGTGCTACCACACCTGGCCAGAAGTCTGTTTTCAAGTGGGAAGATTCCTTATAAAGTGAGCTGTACTTAACAACTTTTCATGAGTGTCTTGGTTGAAATTCCCTCTGGTGTGAACACAAAATTCCCGTACTGAATCTGCAGGAAGAATCCACAATAGTAATGATTCCCACCGGACAAAGGCTATGACAGAACGCATGTGTTCAAGTGTGTTTCTGAAGCACGAAAGGCTCTGCTCGGTGTGTACACAGCTGGCACCTGTTCTCCTGCGGGATCGTGGTAGGCAAGGAACTGCAAATGAACAGCAGAATACGTTCTAATCTTCCTTGCAGTATGCTGGGAACATACTGAAGACCATTGGTTTGTGTGTTTTCTTTTATTTGGAGTCAGGGTCCTGTTTTATAGCCCAGGCTGGCCTCATTTGCATGGTGAGACCCCTACCCTGGCTTGCGAGTGCTGGGATGTCTGTGCAGCAACCTTTCCAGCACCTTGCACTCCTTCAGAGGATGGATAGCATTTCACTCTGGAGAGCACCACTGCTTCTAGGAAAAGAGGAGGGATTTGCAGGTCCTGCCATGGTGTCACTGTTCAGAGTAGGGCAGTATGTCCTGGAGAGCATGTCCAGCATGTCCGTGTATGTCTTGGTGGCATTATGACTTGTTCAACATTTTTGTTTTGTTTTGTTTTTTTGTGATCTCATACAGTATAAAGAGAGGATGTTTGGGATCCGGTAACAGGAACCAGTGTAGCAAACCTGAGCGTCTTAGAGGGTCAGCATCATGTAGGAGTGTCTCATACTAGCACAGGCTGCAGGGTACTTACTGCGTAGTTTACGTTGTCCTCAAACTCCAGTCAGTCTTCCTTCCTCAGTCTCCTGAGAACTGGAGGTTACAGTGGCTTTAGAGTGCCATCTTTTGAATACTTTTAAAATTTGAAATGTTTTATTTAATATTCATATAGTCCTACAATGTGTTTTGAAAACAGTCCACCCTCCCAGATGCTGTGAGTTCGGGTGGGGAAACCATGCCATCCCTGTAAGATAGCATTCAACAACATAAACAAACGAGATTCAGAAAGGAAAGTCCTATGAAGTTAAATGAAATCTGAAGCTGTGCATTTAAATTTTAAAATAGAAAACATGGAAGTGATAAGAATTCTGTACTTGAAGATTTCACTGCTTGCTGACTTGTCTCAACTCTCGTATACTTGTGAAGTTGTGTGATACTTCTAAATCAGTCAGCACAAATTACCTGGAAATGATGCTAGCTGTTCTCCAGGACAGTTGAAAATTCTTTATAGGGAGTCCAGTAACTCTTGATAGAAGTTTTATCTTAGTCTCTGGGTTTTCCACATCATCTGTGGGTTTAGTACATAATAGGCACAGGCCGACTGGCAGGCCTAGTTGGCGGGGGGGGGGGGGGGACTTTTGATAAGGAAACTGACTCATGAGACTCAAGACAAACCTTTTGACCAGAGCATGGTTGAAGAAAATCTTGAAAACTGAAAAGTGTGGAAGAAGATCTTAAAATAGCTTTTTTTTTGGCAATGAAAAGCCATTTTATGAATCATTAAATATTAATGTTTTCTGTTCTAAAGATTAATGGAAGTTTAAAGTGTTCTGCACATATGAAAACTTCTGATGTATACAAAGTGTTTTGCGTAATGTATTGTCAAGCTTTAGTCTTTAATCACTATTTTGGTGGACTTATTTAACCTTATTTGAGAGACAACAGAAGAGTAAGTAAATAGGATCATTATTGGCAAAAGATACTCTTTTTCATATGCCAAAAAGCTAACAAAGAGACAGCTCCATAGACAATAGCTTGGTGAATAACAGCATCCCAGGATTCTGGAACAGGTCAGAGTAATTGACCTGATCAAGTTCATGGGCAGTTGGGGAAAGCTGAACTTTTGCTAGAGCTACATTTTTCCCCCCTTTTAATAAATTGTGACTACTTACCATGTGTAGAGTTAGGTGTAGTGTCTGAACTATTTGTTTATATGGGATTCAGACAGATTTCTTCCTAATGTAAAGGAATTTCCATCTTTTCTCTCTGGCTTCATGGGGTGGGTGCTGGATTGGCCTGGAGAGGTCCTGGAGAAGACTCCTGGGGAGGACTCACTGAAGTGAGCCACACCTGTGCTTGTAGTTCTCGTTTGGTGACAAGCTACTAAAACTGTGTCCAATTCCAAGACTGTCCATTCTTGATTTATGTGCAGGCATTAAGACAATAACTTGGGTTTCTGGAAACCCTGCTGGAGGTACAAAAAGGAGCTTTAGTTTTCTGCGATGTTTGAGGGATTGAAAGACGCTGGGATGTGTTGTGAGGGTCACTTCTTTGTGGCTGGTGCCTTCCACAAATGTTTACTGAGTACCTGTACCCAGAACTGCTTTGGACTGTACAGCATGCACACAAACGTCCACACACAGGGCTTCTGGTGGAGGAAACTGACATTCAGTATGACCTAGAAAGAAGCAGAGAAGCAGGTGGGAATTATGCTGTGGTAAGAGGGGATGGGCTGCCAGTCTTGGCTGTGGTTTCTAATTGGACCTACAGGCATGAGGTAGCACAGAGGTGGGGCGTGACGTTCACGTGCTGTGACTGTTTATGCTCTTGGAGTGACTACTGCTGTTGTCTCAGGCAGAGCGTGGCCCTACACCTGTAATTAGCAAAGCTGTCTGCAGAGTGACTCATGAGGGCTAAGTGTTTTTTGCTAAGATTGGCAGCCTTCGAATGGATACATGTAAAGAAGGTATTAATAAAGAGAAATCAACTGACTGTCTTTATTCAGTAGGTGTTTAATAAATGATAGTCAGCACAAAAGACATTACGAGGAAGAACAAAGTAAATCTCATGTCAAAGGAACATGTAGGTTATTATATTCGCGGGACTGAGCATTGGACATCAGTTGTTTAATATTTGAGAGATAGGAAGAGTCTATAACATATGTTGATTCTTCCTTTTGCAAAGGCATGAGTTTAATTTGGATATGTTGGAAGGCCCATATGTAGCTAATTTATCCAGTGTTTATCCAGTTGCCTGGTATCCACATGTTAATTGGATTATTTTTGCCCCTTATTTGAAGAGAAACATTCTTTCTTTGTGAAATATGGCTCTGAAGAAAACTACTTTCCAGTGTTAGAAAGTGCCAAACCTAAGATGAAATGGATCTCTGAAAGTGCAGAGCCAAGATTAGATAGATCTTGGGTAGGAATAGAATTATGTAAGGCCTCAAGGGAAGACTTACCACTTTGCTGCCTTTATGAGAGAAATGCTATGCTTTACTAACATTTGAGATCTGGAACATGAATCCTTCATGAATGTGTTGTACATGCGGATCCGATAAGGACTTTAAGGATGCCCTTGCTGGAAGCAGAGTTTCTTTGTTAGCTTTTTGTTCTGGATCCTAATCCCAGATTTTTCTTTATTTCAGAAGTAGAGTATCAACTGTATTTGTACTAAAGTCTTGGCATTTGTACATCAGGGATCAACGTTAGCTATGCAGAAGAATAGTTACATACATTTGCATGTGCACACACATGCATGTACATGTATGGCAAGGAAAAATCTTCAAAGTGGAAGGAAAAGCTATAAAGTACAGGGAGAGAGGCTGTGAACGTCTCCCTCAAATCCAGGTTTTCCTGCAGCTACAGAAAGAATGTATTCTTGTGTCTTTTGCAGTTACGTGCAGCCATGTGACCGAAGAACCAGTCACGGTATGGACAATATGCCCATCAGTGTGAATCTGTGGACCCACGTGAGGAAGAAGAACATTTCACTCACCTCACTCGCATTTTAAGAGCAGAGATATCAGACATTTCTGGTTCGTTTTGCCAGTGACTTCCTGTTCCTAATACTGTGATGATGTGTGGTCATCAAGAGAAGCAAAGGCTGCATTTCAGGAACTGAGCCTCAAGCCCGATTATTGAAGCTAGTTGTTTCAGCATGAAGGAGACAGTCCTTGCAAGAGGAGGTTATTGTACGCTTAGGCTGTGCAAATGTGTGTGCTGTACGCAGTATTAGTTAGGTCTCTGCTTCTTGCTGAACTAACCCCCTCACCCACAGGCATAGGGTAGATTCCAAGGAGCTGAAACTGATGCTTGATTTTCCCTCCTTTCATTCAATTGTTCTATTGTTTGCCTCATAGGTAAACAATACCAGGGAGCATGAAATGAGGGGAACGTGGGTCCTAGCCTGAAAGAGCTAACAACAGTGTTAGCAAGTGAGACATTCAGCTGGGGGTAATAAGTACTTAGTTTGAATTTCTCAAACAATAAATGATTTATTAGGAGCTAAGTGATACCTTACCTTTAGGTGTTTTCCCTTTGAGTTCTAATCTAATTAGGTTTATCTCCTACCTATTGAGGCGTCCAACCACAAAGTCTAGGAACAACTCCACTCAGCAAGACCTTTCCCTTCCTCTATGATCTGTTGCACGTGTGACATTATCTGGAGCAGCATGATGAAGACCTCATTTCTCCTTGGATTCCATTGAGCTGGACCTAGAAGAATCACTTGTGACTTTGCTGAGCGTGTGAAGAGTGGGAACATAGAGACGGAGGCACTAGCGCGTGCAGTCTAAGAAAATCTTAGCCAGTCGGGCTTTCAACATACTTTTTGTCTCCCTTAATTTGACAGTGAAAATTCAAAGATCAACCCATTTCTTCTCCTTTAGCTCTTCATCAATTTGCCCTTACACCCCCATTGACTTATTGCTACCAATTTGTTCCCCTGAGATCCTAAGTTGGCACATTTATGCTCTAGGGGTAGGCGCCAGACTTCAGCCATCTTTGTGCTGTTCAGTCTTCTGGTGCTGTGTTTTATGTGGCTCAGGGAGTGTTTGCTTCATCAACTGATTACTGACTTTTCTTACACGGGTGGGGCTTCTTGCACTAGTTTCATGTTTGGTGAATTGTCCTTTTCATGTTGAAAAACTATATCCTTAGACTTGTGTGATGTTTTTTCTTGTTGTTTGCTTCTATGATACTGACCTGGCCTTGGTTGGTAGCAGGACTCACTAAGAATTAGGTTGAAGAAAGGAAGTGATGTTGTACTAAATGCTTTCTGTCTAAGTGTGTTAAAGGTTTTATTTTTCCCAGATTTATTTTATTTTATGTTTTGGGTCTGAATGTATGTCTGTACACCATGTGTGAGTTCGGTGTGCATGGAGGTCAGAAAAAGGCATCCCCTTGAGCAGGAGTTATATATGGATGTAGGCCACCATTTGGGTGCTGGGAGCTGAACCTGGGTCTCCTGCAAGAGCACTAATTATTCTTAACCATGGAGCCATGTCTCCAGTTCCTAGCAGATGTGTCTTAATCTGTTCCCACATATGATGCTAGGTGCATGTCTTGGAAGACTCTTGACCACATTGCTTTTCTTTTCTTGGCAAAGAATCATCTCCATGCTACGTGTACCATGTTGTCTAATTTAATAGAAGGAAGCAAACATATTTTCCTGCCTGTTAGTAAGATTTGTATCTTAGATCCACTTTGGTGCACTGGAGAATTCTCTGAAAAAGGACTCATGTCATATAGTCCATAATTAGGCCTGCTTTCCTAATAAAAATTACAGCTGAAATCCTTCCCTTGGGGGCTTGTTATCCTTCTTCTGAAAGGCACATTTTAATTGTGATAATGGTACCAAGTGGCGACTTAGCAGGATTTAAGACAGTAAGTAGGGGAGATTGGGTGTCCTCCAGGAAGTGGGGCCTCTCTCCTTTGTAATTAGCTGCCTTGCTGCCTCCTTTGTTTGACCATCCAAGAGTGGGGCTATCATCCACGTATGTAGCGGTTGACCTTGCTTTCTACTCCAGATGAAAGACAACTTTAACGAAACTGACCAGACCTTTCCATTCGATCCTCTTCCGGCTTTTGTAGGAATCTTTTCCCAAATGACAGGGAAGCAGAAGGTCTTCACATCTCTGATTCCTCCAACCCAACATTTAGTAATCTGCAGTGTGAGTATTTCAGTGCTGGCTCATAAGCAGAAACTTCTGCCCCACCCAGTCCCGTAGTCATTCAGTCCCAACGAAACACACAGAGGCTTATATTAATTATACACCATTTGGCCTATTAGCTCTCCCACCTTAAATTAGCCCGTAAGTCTTGTCTATGTTTAGCCACATTGCTTGGTACCTTTTCTTAGTAAGGTTTTCTCATCCTGCTTCTTCTATATCTGACTGGTATCTTTGTTTCTGCCTTTCCTCTTCCCAGAATTCTCCTAGTGTGGTTGCCCCGCCTATACTTTCTGCCTGGCTACTGGCCAATTAGCATTTTATTAAACCAACATAAATGACAAATCTTTACAGTGTACAAGAGTGTTATCTCACAGTTTAACTCTGGGCAACTTTGTGAAGACAGGGTATGATCATTTCTTTAACAGGCTTTCCAAAACCAGGATACAGTGGCATGGTGTTTACCCACAGAAGTTAACTTCAAAATATCTAATCATTTTTCTTGATAACAGGGAGCTTATTGTCTTGTCTCAGCAGAATCTGTCTGGTCACCTGTGAAGGAATTAAACACTGCCTGTATCTAACTCTCTGCGTTGTGATACCAACCTGGAAATGTTTCTGTAGTGATAACTGCTTTTAGGAAACATGTTTAGAGAGCTATATCTTGTAGTATCAGTGTACTGGGTTATGAAGAAAAATGAGTTTGTAATGAACATAGATTATTGGTGCTCTCTTTTAACCATAACAGATGGCATGAGTCCAACATTCACAATAGCTAGAATTATATCACAGATGGTCCCTTGAGAAGCTAATTTAGTATATGGCCATACCTCCTGAATCCACCTGGTCTTGTCTGATCTTGGAAGCTAAGCAGGGTGGAGTCTGGTTAATACTTGGATGGGAGCTGGTCTATTGATTGATTGTGTACACACACACACACACACACACACACATATATATACATATTATATCATAAACCTAGCAGAAGATACATTTTTGAGCAGAATAATTATATATAAGTTGAAATTTATACTTTATTGTAGAGGATACTATCACTCTTTGTCTTTGAAATTCCTATGAGGAAATAAATAAGAATAAGCATAGATAAATTTAATAATGTTTTATTATAGAAGATAGTGCTACCTTATCTCTTCATTGTAGTCATTGTGAAGAAAAATAAATTGTTATACTACAAGTATGGTTACCTCACTTTCTATTATGTCACCTTCAAGAAAAATATATAAGATATGCCAAAAGGAAAGATAAAAGCTCACAGGAAGGACAAAGTAATAACACAAAACCAGACTGTGTCCCGATGCAGATGTTGGGATTATCAAATAAAGAATTTAGAAAAAAAAAGAGAAGACTATGATCTATCAAGGGCTCTAATATACACAATAGACAACTTTCAAGGACAAATGTGTGCAATAAGCAAGGAGATGAAAACTCCAAGAAAAGGTAGAAGGAGAGTGCTAGGGATAAAAATGTGGTAAGCTGAAATAATGAATCCTTGAGCATTGAGCAAAAGGCTCACGAAGCTGAAGGTCATTCTGGCCACAACCCCATCCTGAAGCATTGGATCCTTGGAAAGAGTCATGTTATTACTCTAACCTCAGATCTAATTGCAAGGATTTAGAACCTTTGTTTCACAGTCTGTGACTTAGACTACCAGGAAGGAGTGAGAAGGCAGAGGCTCTTTTTGTGTTACAGTACTTGAGTGTGTATCTCTGCCTCTGACTTCTGTGGAAGATAATATGCCATGCAGACAGCAAAAAAGCCTAAGATCTCAATACACAAGGCTAACAAGGGTCCTTCATTACAGGGCATTCTGGCTCTGTGTCAATTTTAAAAATAACCAGCCTTCTTCCAACTAATAATTAATGAAAAGGGTTTTTTTGTTCACTACTGTGAGAGCAGGGACATTTATAGGCAAGACTTAAAAAGCTGCATATCCTCCACAGACAGCATTGTTTCTATTCATTTTTGGAAATAGGTTAAGTTGAACTTTTTAACCTCTTAACTATGACAGGTAGCATTGATGTTTTGAAGACAATTTTTGAAGCATTTCTTTATGGTAAAAGTAATATTATCTCCTTATGGGTTTCTGTTTTACCCAGGCATGAAAAAAGGAGAACTCCTCAAGGTTAGGGCCCATATCTCAGTAACATTTATATCTTTAGTGTCTGCAAAACATTTAGTGTTTAGCTATCCAGTAAATTCAGGTGGATTTGTAGAAATGTATGAGTCTTAACAAATGGGCCAGAGTAGCTTCAGAGTCCTGTGCTAGCGACCAACCCATGTCTCTAGCAGTGATGACAGAGAGCTCAGTCAACACATCCTTTGGTTTTCCTTTAGATGAAGAAGTAGGGGTTCTATGACAACCAATGAGGGAGTTTCCTTTTTTTTTCCTAAAGTTTATGTGATCTTTAGCCCAGTGGCTAAACCCAAAGACTTGGTCTTCATTTTTTATCTCTAACTTATATATAAGAATATATGATATGGACATTATTGAAAAGTGGTTTTTGTTTAAAGGAACCCCTTTTGTCTTCTGGACAACTAAGATGATCACCTTTTTATAACTTCGAAATGAAAATTTTCAATACCAGCTCATATTTTGCTTATCAGATTAGCAAAATCCAGAAAGACTAATAATTATTAGTATTGAACTGGAAAAGAGCAATTACATACACCAGGGGAACTGTAATTAAAATTTGTGCTACATTATAGAAATTGGCCAAATCTATCAACATTCAAAGAATGCATCAGTTTTTACATAAATATTCATATAGACACACAGTAATTGTCCTGTATCTTTTATTACTGAAAAACTAAAATACATGAATATATACTATTAGAAAAATGGTCTGATAAAATGACATATTTATATAAAGAAATGACATACTACACTTAAAAATGAGGTATGTTCTCTCTTCCTCTCCATTTGCAAATAAATGTGTCTGTATATACATTCTCATACCTTCATATACATGTTATATATACATATCTAATGTACCCCTGGAAATAGAAAATTGATACAATATATTTTATATAATGATTTATATAAGTCATTTTCATCTTCAGTGTCCTATTCTCTGAGCATTTAGACTACAGGAGTAGCCTCCTGGTCCTTTGTTTTTTTTTCTGTCTATAGTACTTGTCTCTTAGAGGAAGTTTGCTTAAAACTAGGAGCAGGCAAATTAAATAAAGACGGAGCTGTTGCACTCTGTGTCTTGTAGTTGGCAGGTAGAAGGTATCCCCACTGAGGGTTCTGCAGTGGCCCTGTGGCATTCCCAGGGCTTCAGGAACTCACCACTGTGTAACCAGTTCTGACAGCATAGGAACATTCTCTCATTGTAGAAGATGGCAGTCCTCGGCCGGTGAGCTGGTCAGCTGACCTGGCTTCCTTCACCACTAGAGCTGTTTTGAGTTGGACCTGTTTTCTTCCTGTCTCAGGTCTAGCTGCAGCATTCAGAGGCAAAGCCATTTCTCCTTATGCTCAAAGGACCTCTTTGCCTTATGCTCATTATCTAGATGTTCTCATCCTTTTCCATCTTGTTCATTCTTCTCGCTTTCCTTAGTTTGTGTGAGCAGGCTGGATTTTTTGTCTGATAAAGAAAATTGTGATTGTGTCCTGTCAGTGTTTCTCCACCGTTTTATATGTCACTCTTCTCACACTCTCAAGAGGTAGATGCTAGTATTGTGGTTTTATGGATGAGGAAACTGAGGTAGACCGAAGAAACAAACACTGTGTGAGGTCACAGAATAGCAGAGTGGTTGAACTGTGACTCAAAAAGGGCCAAGCCGTGTCTAGAGCCTTTTCAGGAATTGCAGCCTGCGCTTGTCTCTTGTCGCTTGTCATGTTCCCCCTTCTGGTTATTACTCTGCAACAGAACAATCTCCATTGGTTGCTGTGCCTTGTCAGGGGCTGTCTCTGTCACTGCCCCCACCTGCCTCCTCTCCCACTCCTAAAGAGGAAATGACAAAGTCTGACTGAAAGTCACACCAGAAATGATTTTGAAAATGTTTTGAATGACCCGGTTGTGATTCTAGAGATGAATAAGAACCAAAGGTTCAGGTATAGGAATACCCTATGAGACTGACATTTGCAAGTTTATCAAGTAATTTGGTGCTGGCCAGGAGAAAACACGGCCCATCATTTGATCTGTTGTCAAAGTAGAAGATAAGGGGTGATGGTAGAAAGTGGTGCTGATGTTCCAGCTACACACACACACACACACACACACACACACACACACACATATATGTATGTATGTAATATAGTGAGTTTTAAGAAAAAAAGTTTACGTTGGTTTATCAATTTTATCCTTAAAATTAAAGTTATGGGAGAATTAAGTTATTTCTTTTATCTCAACAATTTGGGTTAGGGAGAAGGTAGATTCTAAATATAGAAACACACCTGCAATTAATACAGAAAATCTAGAGAGAGAGAAAAAGAGAAAAATGTTACCTTTCTGAAAATATTCTGCTCACTGAAAGCTGGAAATCATGTTCAAACTTAGAGTGCGTGTGGTTTAAATCATTTTCTAAAACCTTGGGTGTGAGTTCTGTGAGAGGAGAAGAGTGGAATATCCTCGCAGAAGCAATAAGCTCAGTTCAGACGTCACTCTTCCCGCAGAACTTACAGGCGAGCCTTCCCCAGAGGGAAGCTGGGACTGATGAACAACATAGGGGTGGCTAGTGCACATTGGGTGGCTTGTGAAAACCGCCCCTTCACTCTTTCCTTCACTTTCCTAATAAAAAAAACAGGGAAAAAGAAACACTAACACTGTCCGTGTGTATGTGCAGTGGTTGCTGTGCCTTCAGTAGAGACATGGTCTTGCTGTTGGCATTTAGGCAGCAGGACCAACAGGAAAAAAAGCTAGGGAAAGGTAACTGTGGTCACTTTCATAGCGAGGGGCCTACATGGTTTCTTTAATTAAAAGAGAACTTCTCGGGTAATTGTGTGAATAGGGGAGGAAGTCTGAGTACACACATTTAAGGTATTATACTAGGGGCTGGAATTTAATAGCTCAGAATTTGGTTGGAAATACAGACCCATGAGCATAAGATGAAAATCCTCAAAGTGTGCTTTTCACAGGGATGAAGTTGTGCTGCGGTACAAAAGGAGGGTATATATTCTGACCTGGTGAGAGACAGGAAGAGGAAAAAAGTGCAAACTGAGAAGGTCACCAAGGATTTTCCATCCCATGTTGCTACTCTGGGTGTGGGTTTTGTTTTGGTATTTTTTTTATCTTGTTCATTTTCTTGTTTTTGTTTGTTCATGCTGATTTTTTTGTTCTTATTTTTTCCTGTTCTTTGTTTTTTATAAGGAGAGAAAAAACATAAAGTTAGGTATTTAGGGAGGTGGGAAGACCTGGGAGGCGTTGGGGGAGAACAAAGTATGTGATCAAAATTTATAGTATGAAAAAATTAAAGAAAAGTTTTATTTTATGTATTTAAGTTTTTGTCTGCATGTATGTCTGTGTATCCTGTCTGCCTCATGTCTGGATGCCAGAAAAGGGTTTAGACCCACTGGGATTGGAAATGCAGATAGTTGTGAGCTGTCTTTTCGGTTCTGAGGATTGAACCTAGTTCTCTGAAACAGCATTCATCATTGGAACTGGATGCTAAGCCATCTCTCTAGCTCCTGTTTTCCTTTTAAAAACATACTTAGTGTGGGTTTGGGTTCGTGAGAATTGCAACCTTGAATTGGTTGGTTTCCCTCTTACATAAAGTACAAAAGTCATCTTGCATTAACTTGTCTTTTGACTGGATTCATCTTGCCTTTGGGGATGATAAAAGCTAGGCAAGCTGAGCATCTGATAGACAGCGAAAGCTTTGTGTGTTTAAAACTCTGAACTGGCTGTCGTTATATTATATACATCCCCTTAATCATGACAAATTTCTTGTTCATGGTAACCTGTGTTCTCACAGTGACTTGGGCAGCTAGTAGACGTTTCCTCTATAAATACAGATTAAGAGACAGACACTTGCAGTTTTTATCTTGTGTACCACTGAATGTTCTTGACTGTTAGATTCATTTGGTTACATGTAAGAAACAGTTCTTTCTAATTACTGGAGGAAAGTTGAGTTTGTCTTGCGTTTGCACGTGAGCTGAGAGGCAGATGAGCAAGTAAGTTCTATGTGTTTCTTCTTCTTTTTAATTCTTTCTTTCCCCCCATCATGCGGCTCTGCCTATCTCTACCACACTGTCTTCAACTGGCAGGTGAACACTGTCTGTAATTTTGCATGTGTATAATTATTCTCGTCTCTGCCTTTCTTTGCATTGTAATTCTGAACAGATCTTCAGCTCTCACTGCTGGCTTGCGGGTAGATGATGTGTTGTGTTTTCAGCCCATGAGTGCGATTAGTTGTGTTTCCCAGGAGTCTGATTTCAGAAGATAGGGCTGGCCTGACTTGTTTTTCCAAGTGAGGTCACACTGGAGATAGTTTGACTCCTCTTGGCCAGGATTTCTTTTCCCTAGCACTCAGTGTAGACTGAGAGGCATACCCAAATGGTTCATAAAACAGGTCCTCCCCCTCTTCAGCATCACAGAGTGAGACCCAAGGTCTTCTGAAGCAGACTTTTCTCTACCTATTGCATAACTCATTTCCTATTTGTGGTCCCCTAAATCTTCTCTAATGCAGTCGATCCTCGTGGTAACACTGCATGCTTACTGCTCTTTATAAGACACAAGCAGTGATGATGTAGTCCAGTGATTGCAGCCAATTAACAGTTGGGGGCCAAGGAAGGAGGATTATAATTCCCTATAAAATGGATTTAAGGTTCGTCTGAGCTACAAAGTAAGTTCAAGGTCAGTTTGGGCAACTTTGTGAGATCCTGTCATGGCTGCTACTGCCATTCCCCTCCTCCTCCTGCTCTTTTTCTAGGAACTAGAACTTGAACTTAGTCCATAGAATAATGATGTGTGTATGTCTGCCTTACCTCATGTGCTGTGGTGAACACTCTTCATGCTGATTTAACAATCGTGAGGAAACCTCACCTCTCAATCTAGCTTGAGGAAGATGCACCATGCATTGATCACTAACTTAGCATGTGCTCTGTGTAGAAATGCAGCCAGTGCCTAGTGATGAGCAAGCCGAGCTGAGCTTCTGAGGTCACATGTTTGGCAATAGCTTTTCAGGAGGAGCCCTGACTCCTAGGTGCCCACTTTGTCTGTCTCTTCTCCCATGAAGTGTGAGTGTCCTGCTGTGTTAACAGCCCCTTCCCACTGACTCTCTCTGGCTTGTTTACTGGTCTGTGATTTTGAAAACACCTTGGAATCTTTGCTTATGCCTTTTTGTCAGTTTCTCCTCTTGTGCCTTCAAATTGTTTTTGAAGATGTTTGTTGTTTCTTCCATTTTTCTTTCCCTAGATGAATTTTTCAGTACTGTAATGACATGGCATAGAATAAAATGGAATCTCAGCATAGTAGTTATATATCAAACTAGAAGTTTTTTGGGTTTTTTTTTCCCCCTCAAACTCCATTAAGAAGTTAGAGCATCTCAGTTTTGCCTTGGACCAAATAAGCATCCATCGAACACGGATTTTGTAATCAAGCTTGTTTAGTTCTGGGCATTTTATCTTGGCCAGTTTCCAGGTGGTTTCTAAGTTCAATGCTTAGAAAGGGGATGAAATATTTCATTTTCTGCACTGTGTTGTCATGGCTTTGACATTTAATCACTTGCTTTCTCCAGCTCACAAAGTAAGGTGAGCTGCCTTTATGTTTACACATCACTGAGAAGATTAGGATAGACGACGGGAACTGGAGTAGTAGCAAGTAACATAACCACTTCTCAGATAACTCAGCGTCAATGCACTGTGCAGCCCAGAAGCACCGGGGCCATCAGCAAACACCAAATGGCTTTGTGTTAATTAAGTCATTGATTCTTTGCAGAGATGTGTCACGGTGGGCATTTATCAGCCTTAATTTGTTCTAAGTTGTTTATCTTAATTTGGTGAATAAAAATTTCTGATCTGTAGCTCGGTTCTCTTTCTCCTCCTAACTTCCCAGCTCTACTGGCATGGGTTAGTTAGGCTTACCCTGTGGAAACCTTCCCGAACGGGAGAGAGGTTTCGGTTTTATGGAAAGACACATGAAATACAATCAGACGAAGTCCTAATGTGTAGTAGAAGGTAGTCACTCAGAAACGAAAGCACACTGTCATTGTCTTACTTTGATCCTTTGGCATTGGTTAATTTATCATTTTCCACTTATTTCTGGAGGTAACCACTGAAATTTGCTTCATAGGACTTCCAACATGGCTAGTTGCAAATAAAAAATAATAGTAAAAAGAGTAAAAGGAACATCATAGCTCTTCTGTAACCGAGCCACCAGGTTTTAACCAGTGGTCCTTAGGATGCTGGTGCTTGTGCAATTCCCCCCCCACCAAGATACCCTGACAGTGCGACCCTGCTGGGCCTTTCCATATATTACTGGAGAAGTTGGGGTCTACTTGTAGCTTTGTAGTCTCATTAATAAAAAAAAAATCAAGAAATGACTCAAACAGAAGCTCAAAGAGAATGTTACTAGGTTTTAGAACGAAGCCTTGAGGCAGGCAAGCTGTAATAGAGGAGAGAAGGGGGAGAAGCCATGCTGTTTTAGGTCAGCAACACGACAGACAAGGGGATCTTTGGAGGAGGGAAGCCCTAAGTGTTAGGAAAGCCACACTCAGAAAAGGGATAGAAAGAGGAAGAAAAAAGGAAAGGGTATCCTTTTTTGGAATAATCCCAAAAAGCAGTCCATAACCTATGCCACAGTGTGGCTGTGTTATGCAACCAACTGTAAGGTCAGGAATTCTGGGTTGGAAAACAAATTATCTCATTAACTTCACCCTTATTCCTCCCTTCTCTTTAGCGTGACTTCAGGTGAACCTGCCTTCCTGAGGAGTGGCTCCTTAGCCAGGCCATTGGCCAGCCATGCTGGAATGTTAAGTGTTTTCCCACCCATGCCAGAGGTTGCATTCTCCTGCTAGAAGAAAGTCAATTTCCCTTCACGGGCCTCTACTTCCACAGTGACACAGGAAGTGGCTGTCCTTTTTCTGGCTGAGATTCCTAGCACAGACTTGCACATAGTAGATACACAGTGACATGCTTGACTGGAGGGAGGAATGCATAAATAAGTGGAGTTCCTATGGAATGCCAGCGTTTGTGCAGAGACATCAACTAGGGTGTCAGAGGAAGAGAACCACCAGGGTGGTATCTATAATGTTCACAGGGTATGCATCTTTGCCTACTCACCCACTGATTTGTTCTGGAAAAGTATTTCTGAGCGCAATTGCTATTGTGCTGGGTGTACCTAGTTGAAAGTTTTTGGTTTTTTGTGTTTTTTTTAATAAACATAACTGAAATGTCTCCACAAGTTTATACTAGTTGGCGACACCTGAGTCTCCTGATAGTCCACATTACTCTTACCCCCTCACACATTTCATGGTGTTCATCTTTGTCTCTCTGGGACCTGCACTTTTCCAGCACAGCAGGCATGTTGGAAGACAGAGCAAAAAAGATGTTTATATGATAAAAAAATTGGCCATATGCTTGCTTTGTTATTATTCTTGCCTTCCTTTTATCCACCTGGAGGTAATGATTTTGTATTTCAGCTTTATTCTCCCATTATCCAGTGTTTTGTGTTTGTTTGTTTGAATTCAGTTCTGATTTACCTTTCTGAAAACCTGTGTGCTTTGAATGTTCTGCATCCTGTTTACCTTGGTATGTATACCAGGCTCCACATCCTCAGTGACCAGAAAGCAAGAGACTTACGAGTGGGCCAGTTGTTGGAGAACTAGCCAGATTCAAACCTGGAAGGCAGGCTGACTGATGGTTGTGAACAAGGAGATAGGCGGGCGTGGTGACTGGTCAGTATACGATCATGAGGATGGTGAAGAATACAGGCCTTGGGCTGCCAAATTCCCTTAACTTGTGAGAGAAACTGAAAATGTGTTTTACATAAAAATAAGTAATTTTTCTTTGTTCACAAACCAAGACAACTTATTCTTGCAATAGCCTTTATTTATACTTTTATAACCTTAATTCTGCCTTCCACCTCTTTAGTGAACCTCTTAACAAATGGGCATGAGTTATTTATTGGTTTTTTTTTTTTGGTGCTGGAAAATAAACTCAGGGAGCCATATACATACTATGGAATAAGAATCTTATACATATTTTTTCTTCCACACCGCACCCCTTCATATGATCCTCAGTACCAAATAGACATTCAAGGAAGACATCATGCTAGTATCATGCTGTCTCCTGTGTCACTTCCTTTCTCTTGGATTTTTTTCTTAAGTTTGTGGATTCTGTTCAGAAACTTCCCGATAGAGGAGTCCCTGTGTTCTACCCGCAACTGCAATCTTTCTCTCAGGGTGCACCCATGGTGCAGATCACAGGTAGAAGCCATGACAGGAAATGGCCTACTAGGTCACTCATACAGAGCCAACAGCTTCCCCAGGCCTTCCGTCTGGCTTCTTACCGAAGTCAGCTGCCTGCATAATTCCTGCAAACTGGCCTGGTTAACTTCTTTCATTACATCTCAAAAATAGACTTAATTGAGCAAGTATTTCCTAACCACCGGTCTCTGAAGGATTAAGCTGGATCTGCCTCCTTTCCCATGGAGCAGCAAATTCTGATTCTTACTTTAATCTGTCGCTTGCATCTTTTCCTTCATCTTACTCCTTGAATATTTTATAGTTTGTCTGTGTTATCTAAACCTCACAAAGAGCCCAGGCTATAGTCATTCCTCAAAAAACGGAATGAAGAGAGAGTTCGTTGCTGTCCCCAGATGATTTTCTTACCTCAGTTTAGAAAGGAATACTATATATTAGGACCAGAAACATTCATCAAGGCTGGGTAGATACCCAGTTTGAAGAACTTGGCCTCGAATTGATTTTCCAACCTGATAATTAGTAATGAGTGGCAATAACCCAGCTTTAGTCCTTTGCCTGGTCAGCTTCTCAGCTACTGTGTTGATTTGTGGACTTGCTATTCTTGTGAATAAAGCCTCCTGAGAAGAAGCTGTGTCTGTAGAGACGGACAGACAGGTTAGAATGTCAGTAGTGTGGAGAGTTTGGACTGTAACAATTCTTATTCTGGGCTAGCTTTAGCCCCAAGAATAGCCATTCCTTACTCAGCCTCTGTGTCAGAATAATGTCCTGTGACTAATAGATACAAACCTTCGGAGTCTATTGACTTAGCAGACACACTGGCTTTCACCAACCAAAAGCTAAGAGTGTTGTCAACAGTATCAGGAGCCTCCAGAGAAGCTTTCTCCCGCGTGCTGTATCTACCTCTCTGATCTCTCCATCAGTGTATTTTAAACTTGCCTTGCTCTATGACTTCCTTTGCTTTGTAAAACTATAAAACTTAAATGACTTCCAGCTTGGAACATGGAACTTGGGGTAACCGAAATCCGTGTTCCTGAGCCAAGGTCACTCAGAGTGCTCCAAAGTTAGCTATCTTTTATTCTCTGTAAGAGGAGAACTGTGGCGTTAGCGGTGACATTCTTTGTACTCACAGGAATGGCAGCTCTCTGGAGGGGAGAAGACTCCTTTGCTCATTATCTTCAGAATCTTCTGTCTCTAGAAAGGGCTGCCTCACCGAGTGAACGCGACATGTTCTCTCCCAGTTTTGTTCTCTGTGTGCATTTTCTTATCCTTTTTAAAACGTGTTCCTTCCGTTCTGCACCTTCTCAGGTCACAGCATTATTTTCAGTGCAGGAGATTTCAGCTGTGTCTTGTCAATTATTTTCTCTGTAGGCTGGCAATTTATACGCCTAGCTAAGGGCAGTAGCAGTAGAAGGCCGGCAGGATTGCTGGGGGCAAGACCCACTGTTTCCCTTTTTCTATCCAGGAGAAGTAAGGATATGTCCTCTCTCTCCTCACAGATGTGAGAGATGAAGCAGGGTGCTGCTTGAGAACAGCTCATGTCAAATACACTGTGTGGGACTCGTGTTGACAAATGCCCCCAGATATTCTGATATGCCAGCAGCCCGTCAAGGGCAAGGCCCCCCCCTGAGGTGGGAGCTGATTTCCACACAATAATTCACAAAAGTTCTGTGAAGTAGGTGCACTACCTTATTTCAAATATGCAGACACAGGCCTCAGGGGTTGGGCACTTTACCCCAATTCACAAAGCAAAGGCAAAGACTGGCTTAGGTCCTTGACGACAAATGTCGACGCCTTTTCACTCTCCGTCAGCTGTCTGGTTGGGGTAGGAGAAAAGTCACCATTAGGCTTTGACCCCAGCTTCTTAATCATTTGAATATTCTTCAAATTCAACTAAATTAAAAGTATTAATGAGAGACACTTTTAAATTTATTGTTGAGTTCATTTTTAGGTAGTATTCGATTGAAAGATATTTTCCCCTCATCATTATCAAATATTGTTATGGCTAGTTAGGTCAGAAGTTAGTTATCTTCTGGACTCTGTTGATTAAGAGGGATTGACATTGAATGACAGAACTGATGATTGGATGGGGCAGACTCTGCATTTGTATGTGGGCCTTGAGTCTGACCTGGATTTAGAAGTTATTCTGTAACAATCTGAGACAGTCACTAGGGCTCTCTCCCCACTCACTATTTATTCCAACCGCAGAGATTTCGTTCTTTGGAAGCTGGATCCTAACCTTGGTATTCCAGCTTACTGCTTCTGGGGTGTATCAAGCGAACCTGTAAAGACTCTGCAGTTACCCAGCAGGACCTCATGCAGCTGCCTGCGGAAATCAGGGTAGTCCTACCATTTCTGAGAGCCTTTTAATAGAGCACTGATTACAGATTGCAGGCACCTGGTGCTGTTTTTGTATTGCGGCTGAAGGGTACCATTTCAAAGACAAGCACTGGGCTTGACTGATTCCTATTTCCTGCTCCATTGCTTGCCAGGAATAGGTACCAAGAAGCCCATACAACAGCTGATCTGGCTCCCAGTGTGGAGACTGCCAATGCCAAAGTGTTAATTCCCAGAATGATAATGTGTCTCTGAGTCGCCCTGAATGTACTCACCTGACAGTGGCTCAGAGCACCAAGGTTATGGAAGGACTTCTGCTAACTGGGGTCAGCACAGAGATCTATGGGTTGGCACTAGGCCAGGGTTATTCTGTGCTTCTTGGACTCCCCAGCATGGTTCACTTGGGCCTGTTCCACTTTAGACTTCAACAGCCAAATGAGTGAACGTAAACCGTGGAAATCCAACAGGAGAAGAGGTTTTGGCCTAAAATCAAGGCCTAAAGATCTACGGGCTTGAGGTATTGCAGGTTAGGACTTAGTTTGTGTCACTTCTCAAGGAAAAGAATCATCCTGAGCAGCATCGCAACTGTGTGGAATCACGCTTCCTCCTTGTCTTCACTCTGCCTCATGTCCACAGCCATGGGGCTGGTGTGATACTTTACACCCCCATATCATCCTTTTTAAATTTCAGTTGGAAGGAGTATTATAGCGAAGTGGAGACCAGCATCTAGTCCACATTTTGGCTTTCTTTCTCGTTGGATATAAGACCTTAGAACTCAACTTCTGCGTTAGATAGAACTGAATGAGACAGACAGTCACCAAAATGATTCTGCTACTAAAACTTGAAGAGTCCAAATGCTCAAGATGCATTTGGACAGCATCTTTCAGTCTAAATATTATTGTAGTTAGGTAGGAATGAGAAAAGCTGTCAAGGCAATGGCAATGGTTGTAGGTCATGAAAGCCTTTCTGAGAGCCTCCTTGGTAAAGCAAAGTATATGGAATACCCATGTGAAGCCTGGGGCATTGCTACTGACAAACTAGGGTTGCTTGGAGCATCACAGAAGAAGATAGATGGTATAGAATGTATGAGGGATGGCAACCAAGAAGGTCAGTGTTGTGCTTTTGAAATGCCAGGGAGAAGCAGTCCAGTAAAGGAGCTCAAAGAGGAGTATCTTCCTGAGGACCAGCAGAAACCTTGGAAATACTTGTCTTTTACAGTTAAGTCTTTTCCTCTTGGGAAAGTAGCTTATAAGCTTCACAAAACGGTCTCATGGCAACCATATGAAATCTTCTCGGGAACTGACTCCTGGCTGGAATCAAAGGGAGGGAGGTTCAGTGGGCATTGTCCTCTGCTGGCTCTGGTTGGTGGCCAGACCGTGGGAGAGTGGGGACTAAAAATGGCGGGGGGAATAAAGCCTCATGCAGTAGCCAACTTTATTCAGAGCACCAGATAATTTATGCTCAGAGGGTCAAGAGAATCACTTAAGTAAAGTATATAATCACAAGGACAAGCCACACATAGAAAAATATGTTTTTCCATAGAGGCCTATGAGTAACCACAGCAAAAGTGAGCTCATTCATACTGACTACACCTGGAAGCAGCCTGAAAACACATTCCAAGACAATTCTGTGATTTGAAAAAAAATGAGGTCCCAAGATTCTTGTCTTCCTTTCTTGGAATTTTCTTGTAAGCACTCAGAACTCTCACACAGCTCCATGCTTGGATTGTGTTCTTTCTGGAGCGGGACATCTATCGTAGAGTCTTACTCTATGCATTAAGCTCCAGTTTAACCTGGGGAATGAATGTAAGTTATCTTAACAACACTATGTGATAGTCTTTGCCAACTAAGCTTGGACACATCCAAGATGAACTAGTAGCAACGAGGAATAACCAGAGCCCGATTTGTTATCTTTGTAGTTGCTGGACAAGGATAACAACAGTGACTTGTCCATCAGAAAGCAAAGCTGATCAAAGGAAAGTCATAAAATAATGAAGTTCGTTTTGATTTACCTAGAATGCTGTTCTGTGTCCCTCCCCTTCCTTTCTTCAGTACAAGATGGTGCAGATGAACAGACAGACATTCTTCTGGAATTGTGTTTCTAGGTTCAGATTCCTGCTTGCCCTTAAATACTGTGGGGTCTACAATAATTTACTAACCACTCACTTTTCTCATCTATAAAACAATTTCTCTTCTCCAGATATTAGCATATCTGTAAGGAATTTTAATGCCAAATTCACATTTGTGCCTCTCATGTCAGAATTAGAGGCAGTAGCATAGAACGGTGCTTGTGGGAGCTGGAGCAAGTCTGTCTCTCAACATTCTCATTGAACTATACAGGCACAAAGTCGTGAAGCTGAGCCCTGGAGAGAATAGTAAAGCCTGGAATCAAATCCTTGGCCGGATGATGATACAAAAATTGCTGAGGAACCCAACTGTAACTTTCACTTATGAAATTGGGCATTGAAGGCCCTAGAATCTTGTTTTTTAAACCAACATGGTGAATATGACTAAAATGGACCCATGAGGTATCACGTTTTTATGTTCTGCCCCCTTGACTGAGGAAGGTTTCATGGCAGAAGGTACCATTGGTGACATACACCTATAGAAAACACACTCCAGTTCGCATCCAAACTGTAAAGCAGGGGCATTTCCCAAACTGGGTTTTCTGATATGGAGTATTAGTGTAAAATTGATGATATGATGAAAGACCATTTTGAAGTAATTTAAAAGCAGTTAAAATCATACTGGTTTCATCCCTACTTTAAGTATTTAGAAAGCTTGTATACATAAAAATTGAAAGTTCACTCTCAAAGTTTAGCTTTTTAATGTTATAATTCAGGTGTATTTTGAAATAGAATTTGCTTAGTTGAGAAAACTTAAAATTTACCTACGATTGCAGTCAGTATCTGCTGTAAAAGGCAAATCCTATTCTTACTAAAGAATTCCCCCTGCCTGTGTGTGTATGTGTGTGTGTCCATATGTGTGTATGTGTGTGTGTGTCTGTATGTATGTGCATCCATACACGTGTGTGTGCTTAATCTAATCTTCAACACTTTTTCCTTTTTCTATCTTCTCTTCAACATCAGTGAAGCAAGGGCAGTAATTCAGCAAGCATACTGAGTATAGCTCATAATTAAGTTGTTTGTGTATAGAATTGACCCTGTGTGGTTTTGACTTTGTTTGGACATGATTGAAATTGGCTTGGCCACTTCCTGTGTCCCTCATGTAGGTGATGGTTTCAGACCAAAGTACTGTTGTTGTTGTTGTTATTATTATTATTATATTTTGGTTTTGTCATACTGTTTGTTAATGTTAGCATGTGGCAGTTTACAATACTACATTGTAAACAAATTTATAAACCAGGTCTGTGGCAGAGCAGGATTTATTTTTGACTATTAAACCTTTAGAAGGATGGACTTAAACACATAAACAAGGAAAAATGAGCTGAAAGCAATGTTTGTAACTGAAGTAGACATGAGACTTAGGTACCGAGAATCCTGTGGCCGTGTCTCCTACAGAGGAAAGTACATATTTAGGCAAAAGAAAGCCCACTCTCACGCTTTAGTAGCCAATGATGGAGACTCTTCTCTCCTTAAAGATATCACTGTGGCCAAGGCTGCTGTCTGTGCTGGTCAATCGTCGTGTTTACCATGTCCAAACGTGTGTGGTTACTGGAGCAAACGGAAGCTGGCGTATGGCTGCTGCTCTTCTGTCCCGGCGGTGGCCAGGTGGTGACTGCTGCTGCCCAGAGGGAAATGTCTTCCCCCAGTGACAGTCTTCCAGCCCCTCGACCACTGCAGAATTAACCCTCCTCTCTCACAATGATTTGGTACTGATTGGAATCAGAGACAGTGAATCTGATCACCTGAGCCCAGTGAAGTGTGTTTTTATGGCTTTCAGGTTAAGGGGAGAATAGGTCTGAAATCACAGATGTTTATGGTAGGTAGCATTCTAGTTTAGTAACAGTGAGGACAGCAGGAAGATTCTGGCGTATTTTCTTAGTTTGAAATCAAATAATGATATGAATTTAGTAGAAAATGTGTTTCTAGATGTTTTCTGGGAATAAGTATATAAGTATGCTAGGCATGGTGGCCCACACCTTTAATCCTAGCACTTAGGCAGAAGCAGGTGGATCTCCATGAATTCAAAGCTAACCTGGTCTACAGAGGGAGTTCTAGGAAAACCAGGGCTACAATAGAGGCCTTGTTTTAAAGAAACAAAATTCAAATAAGAACAAAACAATAACAACAAAAAGACGCAAGTGCAATTGTACATTTGGAAGCTCATTTTCTCTTCTAGGTCCTCCTCATTTTCACGCTGAAGTATTTCATTCTTATTATTTAAGTCCTTATCTATGAGTACGCCCCCCCCACATTGTTCCATTTTCATGTGTATGAGGTATGCATCTGTACATACGTAGTGTGTGAAGGTGTCTGTGTATGTCTACCTGTACATATGTAGTGTGGTATGCATCTGTACATATGTAGTGTGTGAAGGTGCCTGTGTATGTGGGTGGGTGTGCATCTGTACATATGTAGTGTGGTGTGCATCTGTACATATGTAGTGTGTGAAGGTGCCTGTGTATGTGGGTGGGTGTGCACCTGTACATATGTAGTGTGTGAAGGTGCCTGTGTATGTGGGTGGGTGTGCACCTGTACATATGTAGTGTGGTATGCATCTGTACATATGTAGTATGTGAAGGTGCCTGTGTATGTGGGTGGGTGTGCATCTGTACATATGTAGTGTGGTATGCATCTGTACATATGTAGTGTGTGAAGGTGCCTGTGTATGTGGGTGGGTGTGCACCTGTACATATGTAGTGTGTGAAGGTGCCTGTGTATGTGGGTGGGTGTGCACCTGGAAAATTATCTTGCCTCTTATTTAATGAGGCAGGGACTCTCAGTCAAATCCATGGCTCATTGATATGGCTAGTCTCCTTAGCCAGCTTGACCCAGGAATCTTGTCTCAGAGGCTGGAATTATGGTGGAGTGTGTGTGTATGTGTGTGTGTGTGTGTGTGTGTGTGCCACACTCACTTATAAGGGTTCTGAGGATCTGAAATCCTGTCCTGAATGTGTGGCCCTAATTGAAAACAAAACATACGTGATGCTCCAATAGGTCAATGGGCTTCAGTTCCTCTGTATTTAAGCAATGAAAATTAATGAGTGTTATCTTATCCATAAGGTGTTCCTTTTGAAATGAACCCGAGGCAAGCTTGTGTCTATACTGCTGCGTATACGTTTCTCTGATAGTCATTTCTGCCTCAGTGGGTTTCAGCTAAAATACTATCTCCACAAGAGGAAATTATAACAGTTTCCCATAATCCGTAGCCCAAAAGAAATTGGCTAAAAACGGCATGATTTGCCATTATAAAAATACATATCTAATGATCCTTATTTGCAGTCTTGAGATGATACATTCAGCAACTATCTTGACCTACATTTGGAATTGAATGTGGAAGTGCTTTGTAAATAGGGCTGTAGACACTTAAGGATTCCTCACTAGCGCAGTGCAGAGCATCTGCCATGGACACCTGCTCAGGAAACATTTTTATTAGTGTGTTTAACAAGGAAGTCTTTCAAGACAGGGGGTCACCGCCCCACCAAAAACAACGGTTTTAAACCTGCTTGTGCAGCAGAATAGACTGAAGACATTACATGCAAACACCCCCCTGGATCTCTGTGACTCAGGGACCCCAGATATAAAGTCTACTTGAACCCCCACATGCTATGCTGAAATGTTCCATCTCTATCAAATGCCACCATTCTGATGGAAGTTTTAGCTTTGTATAGGGTAATGGCTTGTAAACCTGGTGGCCACATGACCCGTGGAACCTAAGAATGAGTTAGAGAGTTGTTTAAAATAGTTTATAGAATTCAGATGTGCAGCTGGATGTGAGACAGCTACACAGTGGCCGGCTTACTTCCTGATTATTCGCCTTCGAGTCCACTGTACATTAACCTTCCCAGAATGGCACTCAAAACATACATCTTCATGTACTTCAGAAAGCCCTGAACGAATAACGTGACATTTGACCCTAGAATAAATATGATTCTCTCCCAGCAGTGAATTTTCAAGAAAGGCCTATAACTCTCCATTTTTGTGTTTGTATAGAGGAAACCATCTATTTATGTGTGCTTATGCATGAAACACAGCGAGGCTTTGCTAAGAAAGCTGAGTATTATTCTTCTAGACATCTTCTGCTTTGCATGGGTACATTCATTCAATTTTTATAGTTCAAAAGATATTTCATAATTTGTATCATAATAGAAGTTAATAAAATCCTCCACCTTTAAGATTTTTTTAAAAAAGTATTGAGTCACTGGAATGCGTGATCTGAACATATTAACCTATTTAGCTCTTCAGGTCCAAGAGGGAGGTAAAGACATCTCCATGTTGTATTAAGTCAGTGGTTCTCAGCCTGTGGATTGAGACCCCTTTGGGGTTTCACGTGGATTGCCTAAAACCATCAGAAAACACAGATGTTTGTATTAGAATTCATAATAGTAGCAAAATCACAGTAATGAAGTAGCAATGAAATAATTTTGTAGTTGGGGGTGGTCACCAGAACATGAGGAACTGTATTTAAGGGTCACAGTGTTAGGAAGGTTGAGAACCACTGAGCTAAGTAAACTGAGAGTCAGAAATGCTAAGATTTACCTATCAATTTCAGGCCTTATATCTTGGATCTGAAATTTAAATCTGAGCTTGTTTTATTCTGGATGTTATTGAGAATATGGCTTGCTTTCTTCCTTGGTTTTCTTTTCTGTGTTTCCCTGAGTGGGAGACAAGAAAGACCTCAGAGCTAGAAAACTAATATGTGTTTCTCTATTTAAAACAAACAAACAAACAAAAAAAAACACCCAAACCCCAACAGCAACCCAACAAATTATAAAGCTGTCATAGGTACAGACAGTAAGACAGATGCATGCTGGGAGAAGTTCTTTCTGCCAGCTTGAGGGCTGTCCCAGTGGCAGTGCAATGACAACCAGGCACACCTGCACTATTTTCACCACGGCATAGCCAACATGGAGAGAAAACCTGGTGGCAGTGACTGTTGTCAGAGGACAAGTAGATCAGAATATACGTACATATGTATAATATATATACACTCTGTATATACATCTACTAGACCCATCCTTAGTGCATGTGTCAGTGTATCTTTTGGTGCTAGTAGAACATGTTTATTTCAGAATTAAAGAGAGAAAAAATTTTAAGCCGGGAAATTCCTTATATTTTTCCTACCAGGAGCTTAGAAATGTAGACAGGTATGATTTTGCCATTGAAAGATATTTCCTTGGTCTTCCTTCATAAATCATTCGAATCCCAATGAAACTTTAAAATTATATTTATTATTTTAGGAGGTGTAGCATGAGTGATGCATGTTTGGAAGTCAGATGCCAGCTTGTGGGAGTTGGTGCTCTCCTTCCACTCAATGGGCTCTAGAAATCAAGCTAAGGCTGTCAGGCTTGGCAGCAAGGGCCGTTAATCACAGAGTTGTTCCCCGTGTCTACTGGTGAAACCGGTGATGTGGTCTGTAATCAACCCTTGTAGGACAGAGACCGTATCTTGATTTATTATGGGATTCCTAATACCAAACACAAGGCATCATATAGCGGGAGCTTCTCTATCACGTGGTCAGCTTTAGGGCGGTTCCATCAAGCCTTGAGCTACTGCCAGGTCAAACACTGCGCAGCCAGTCTGTATGCAGGATCTGCCAGCACTCCACACAACCTGTGTGGGCAGGACAAAGGCTTCTCCTGCACCTTACGTTCAGATTGGTACATGTGATGTTCATGTGTGTGCAGGTATGTGGAGGCCAAAGATCAATCTGAGATAACTTGCCTCAGGCTCTGGCCCCCTGCTTTATTTTTGAGTCCCTTGGTCTGTCACTCACTGCGTAGAACAGGCTGGCAGGCCAGAGACCTCCAGGTCTCACCAGCACAGCGCTGGGATTACACGTGCATGTCACCACAGCTAGCCCGTTTCCTTTCTTTTCCCACCTGGACTCTGGGGATCAAACTCTGGTTCTTGTGTCTTCATGAGCTTTTTCCGTGAGTCTTATTCTGAAGTTTTAAGTTGCCTGAATAAATATTGGTCAGAGATGAGTAAATTCTTACCTGTGACCGCAAGGGAGAGGACAGTAGATTTGCCTAGGGCTCTGGAGTTGCGTTTATGTTCAGATTGATCTTGACCATGAAAGACAGAAGCAGAATTAAGACCATCAGGGAAGTACAACTTTGGGGAGCCATATGTAATGTGTGGGCTGTGACTGCACTAGTTGGTGTGTTGTGGGGGGAACGCGTGAGCCATAACATACGGCTTCATTTTCTTCGTGGTTGGTCACCGACTACCAGTTAACCACAAAGGCGGGACATGCTGGGTAGCATTTCCAAAATAGTTAGCACAAGTCTGACATGGATTTAGAATTCCATGGCCACTGGGACTGCAGGAAAAAAGTGCAGGTTTGGCAAGGGTCCAGATGGTGGCAAGTCTCTGCAGTGGAACATGGGTCAGTAGGGCCCACTGCAGGAGTCTAGTAAGCAAGAGCTCCCTACTTGGATGATGAGAAGTGGTGGGCACTGGCGAAATCAATGCTCTTCTGTTTCTTATGTGGCTCTTATGTAGAAGATGACATAATGATTTCCACTCTGAATGGAATTAGGAGAATGTATTTACATTGGAGTTAAAAGAGATCTGGAAGGAGCATAAAGAACTCCATTGAGGGGTTGTTAGTCAGTGGCAAGACTTCTCAACTGCAAGTGTTATTCCTGACAAAGGAGGAACACGATGGATACTGTTGCCAGTTAGGTAGAGATTGGCAAGCCCCCTGGAGCCCATTGCTTGCTGTTCCTGACACATTGGGCCGGGTGTTTCAGGTAGTGAAAAGCACACTCTCTTTCCCTTTGCATCTTTGTAGGCATACACTAGGAAGAGCTTGTTGTTAATGTCTCTGTAATTCGGAGCTTAAACTGCAGACTGAGCAACACGGCACCTGGGAACACTCCCTCCTCATTCCTTCTAGCCCTACAGTATTGTCGGTTCCAACTTGCCTTTTCTTTTTCTTCAGAAAACTCCCTGTGTGCCCTCGTCGGTTTCTCTACAATGAGTGCCAAATCTGCCATCAGCAAGGAAATTTTCGCACCTCTCGATGAAAGAATGCTGGGCGCTGTCCAAGTCAAGAGGAGGACAAAGAAAAAGATTCCTTTCCTGGCGACTGGCGGTCAAGGAGAATATTTAACTTATATCTGCCTGTCAGGTACTGAAAACTAAATATTAACATCAAAGCAACTTTTGTTTTAAAATGCTTCATCTAAGGCATTTGGTAGAGTCATGCTCATTTGGTAACATCGGCCTTTCCACTCTTTTCTCCTGTCTCCCATCCTTGTTTCCTTGTGCCTTCTCCTCTGTTGTTGAGATTTCTGTGTACTGAAAAGATTGGGAAGTTCAGTCTTTCAGTCCCTGAAGAATTTCTGCAGAGTTTGGCAGGCACTTTCTGATTCATTCCTTCCTTCAGCGGGAGTGGTCTGTCCTTTGGGAGTTTTGTTTTAGAATCCTTCTTTTGGATAATTGTTACCACTAGCAGACTGAGCTTCACTTTTTTTTCCTAGACCACTGCCAACAATTAGTAACAGTTTTCCTTGAGACAAATATTGCTGCTTTAAGGAGCAGGAGAAAGAAGATTTCCTTTACAAATCCTTGCTTTGCCTGACAACCCCAGACATGTGAAAAATAACCATCTGTTTTTATAAGTTTAGAATTTGGTTGGATTATTATTTTTTCTTCCTGCTTGTGATGAGAGGAGGTCTCTGTGGGATTTACAGTGGTTGCACACCAAGTTTTTTTGCGATAAAGTTGAGATAAATTTTCCACGAGCTTCCGAGTGATCCTAAAGCTAAGCACTGAGGGCATTTGTAATATTTCCCATGATATTTCTTACGATAGGAATGGATAACTAAACCTACCACAATTCATTTCATCTTTTCTAAGATCTTTTTTGAGTTGTGGTTCGGGAATACAACTTTAATTTTAAAACCCAATTTTAGCTTTTAAGCAAAACCCAGCATCTGCTAAGTTAATCAGAATTAATTTTAAGAAATAAATGACTTTTCATTAGATAGATAAGGATTTATCAGACTTAGATTAGAATAAAATGAGAACATAGCATTTTGTTTTTTTCTTTTTTTAATTTATTTTTTTAATTTATTTATTTATTAAAGATTTCTGCCTCCTCCCCGCCACCGCCTCCCATTTCCCTCCCCCTCCCCCAATTGAGTCCCGCCCCCCTCAGCCCGAAAAGCAATCAGGGTTCCCTGGCCTGTGGGAAGTTCAAGGAACCCCCACTTCCATCCAGGTCTAGCAAGTTGAGCATCCAAACTGCCTAGGCTCCCACAAAGCCAGTGCGTGCAGTAGGATCAGAAACCCATTGTCATTGTTCTTGAGTTCTCAGTAGTCCTCATTGTCCACTATGTTCAGCAAGTCCGGTTTTATCCCATGCTTTTTCAGACCCAGGCCAGCTGGCCTTGGTGAGTTCCCGATAGAACATCCCCATTGTCTCAATGTGTGGGTGCACCCTTCGCAGTCCTGAGTTCCTTGCTCGTGCTCTCTCTCCTTCTGCTCCTGATTTGGACCTTGAGATTTCTGTCCGGTGCTCCAATGTGGGTCTCTGTCTCCTTTCATCGCCTGATGAAGGTTAATATTCAGGAGGGTGCCTATATGTTTTTCTTTGGAGAACATAGCATTTTGATAAGCATGCTTTTATAATTGTTAGAAGAAAACTTTTATTCATTCAGAGGGTGTGGAAATCAACCTGGAAACACTATTCTCTCCTTCTTAAATAAGGATTAGGTTTGGAAAATATTTGTGTTTCGTTAGTATAATTAAGCAATGTCCAAATGGGAGTTAAAATAAGAAACAGTGACTTAAGTTTTTTAAAAAGAAAAAAATCAGCCAGGCGATGGTAGCACACTCCTTTAATCCCAGCACTTGGCGGGCAGAGATGCGCTCATCTTTGTGAGTTCAAGGCCAGCCTGGTCTACAAAGGGAGTTCCAGGACAACTAGAGCTACATAGAGAAACCCTGTCTCAGAAAAAAAAAAAGGAAAAACTTCTTTCTTTTCTTTATTGTGTGTGTGTTTGGGGGTGGGAGGTATTTTCCCTGTCTGTATATCTGTATGACGTATGTGCATTGGTAGCGTGTGTGTATGTGTGTTTGTGGGTGTGGGGGTGATGTGTGTTTCTTCTTGCATGTGTGTGCAATGGTAGTGGTGATGAGAGGCCATCAGATCTTCTGGAACTGGGGATACAGACCTCTGTGAGCCACCATGTGGGTGCTGGAACTGAATCTGAGGTTCTGGAAAAGCAGACAGTGCTCTTAATGATGAATCATCTCTCCAGCTGAAAGGAACTTTCTCCATACCAGCCCAGGATTTTGTTGATAAGATCAAGGTCTTAAAAATACTTTCATATTTTAAATTTTGGACCCTGTCGGTTTTTTTGTTTTGTTTTGTTTATGAATACCAACGATGGATGAAGCGCATACCAGCAATCTTGTTTTGTATTTGGGTGAGCACAGACACATAATATTCTAACTCTTTAAAGTTTGTTTCTCTTCACTGCTCTGAGAATTCTTACAGGCACATAAATTGAATGAACAGTGCACGGTCCAGAAGGCAAGTCGGGTTTTGCCAGGTATATACCTGTAACTGAAGGTCAACAATTTTCTTTGTCTTTTAGACTTATACTTTTATCTGCCTGATTCTAATCATAAAGTCTCCGAGAGTGGTAATGGGGTTCTAACAGGCTCATCTCAGGGAAGCAGTGTAACCATCCCTCACAGAGCTGGAGATAATGACCTGGGACTCTCAGCCACATTCCTGTTACAATGACCAAGTCCTTCAGGTTAGAAGTGGAAAATGACAAGAATTGTTTCTTCCTTGCATTTGAACAGAGGGGAATCCCTTGTTCTGAAAGTCTTCATCCTTATTATTTCTTTTTTAAGTTGTGAGAAGCTACATAAAGTAGAGCTGACATTTTGGCAGACAATAGAACAGAAACCAGGGCAGAAAAGGGCCAGGTGGCTTTGACACACACACATTTGTTACATTATGTGTTTTTCTTAAAGAACAAAGTAATAGCCGCTTTTATTTTCTGATTTATGTACAACTTAGAGGCGTTTCAGTTCTGATAAAGTAATGCTTTAACTAACAAGTTAATCAATATGTTTTATCTTTACATTGCCGAGTGTCCTGGGGTCTAAGGATACAGTTACAAGAAAA